>NC_048222.1:125566350-125733336 GCF_002007445.2 Ailuropoda melanoleuca
CCCATAACACCGGGATCACGCCCTGAGCCGAAGGCAGACGCTTAACCGCTGTGCCACCCAGGCGCCCCTACTAACTAAATTTATTTTGTCACACTGTTCATATGTTTTCTGAGAGAAGAATTCTACCATCGTGATTCCACATGGTGTAGACTTTCTACAGCTAGTAGAAACTACATTCTGTAGTAACAGATGTAGTAAGGGAAGCTGAGGGCCTTCATATAGGGCATATGTGTCCTTACAGATTAATAATTCTATCAGTAATTTTCTGGAAATTTTGTTTACATTTTTCTTCTCTCCTACTTAATCATGTCCCCTAGTTTGACAGTCCACAAAAAATAAGGGAACAAATCATATAGCACTGGGCGAACTTCTGCAATTTTGTGTCAGTTTTTTTTTCTGAGTCAAATCCATGCCCAATGTAAATTTTTAGAAACAAATGTTTTCCTTATGTAAAGCTGAAAGACACTGGAAAACTAATCTTTAAGAATTTTAAATAACTTTATTAAAAAAAACTCACTAAATTGTTGAATGCTTTTATAAATAATAACATTAATATTAGTAATAATGTTTAACATCAGTTTGCGTATTTTAGAAAATTCTATTATCTCACTATTTTTGCATCTTATAGAAAACAAATAACTACTATTCTACTNAACTTAATAATCTTATAAACTAATTTAGTGAAAATAATATTTGCTTTGGCTGTCTTTGAATGATTTTTTTTTTTGGATATTGATGNTTTTTTGGATATTGATTACATTCTAGTAAGAAGTGTGTGAATATAATACAGATTAAATATAATTTTATAATTTCAGAATGTGTACCTTGGGAATATATTACCAAAAACTTCTATTAATTAAAAAAATGACATTGTCAGGATTCATGTTTATCAATTTTTGTTTTGACAGTAAATAGATTTTTAAATTACTCATAAAATAGCTTTTGATTTTCTTTGTAGTAGTATGGAGATATTCTATATAAAAATCAAATAAAGATTGTGAGAGCATTGGGGCACCTGTGTGGCTCTGTCATTAAGCATCTGCCTTCGGCTCAGGTCATGATCCTGGGGTCCTGGGATCGAGCCCCGCATCTGGCTCCCTGCTCAGCGGGAAGCCTGCTTCTCTGTCTCCCACTCCCCCTGCTGGTGTTCCCTCCCTCGCTGTGTCTCTCTCTGTCCAATAAATAAATAAAATTCTTAAAAGAAAAATAAAAAAGATTGTGAGAGCAGTAATCTGATTCCTGTTTTGATAAAGTGGCGGAGCATAAATAATTTTTGATTGAGATTTTATAAAAACACTGTCATCCATATTGTAATTCATTTGAACTTCTACAATTGATCATAATTAAAGGTCCTTGTACAGATTAAAATGTTAAAAAGCAAAACTTTATTTACAATATAAAAACAACCACCTGGGGTTTATGTAATATATTCACACTAATATATTAAATAACTGTCATAAATTCATAATAAAAATATCAGATGCATGAATATAGCTTATAGCACAGTTCATTCTAATATACAAAACTTTTGGAGTTAAATGATTCAAATGTGACATTTGATACAATGTAGCATAATTTTTCTTAATTTCAGATTTTTATTTTAAAGAAATTAGATTAGAGAAATTAAGGCCCCATTTCTCATTCAGTCTCCATTTTTTGTTTTTTTTTTTTTTAAGTCTTTCCATCATTCTATGTTCTTTTCTCCTGGGCAACTGGGTTGGAAATAACTATATTCCACTCTTCTTATAAAGGGACAACTCTGTTCTAGAATACAATATTGGAAATTAAGTACTAATAAAAAAGAGTCTACTCAAACTAGTAAAAGTAGTTTATAGGGATTCTTTCTCAAATTCCTCCTCAACAAAGTGGATATAAAACATGTGCACATGCCAATAGGCACAGTAAACATGTAAAAAAATTCCCAATAAATGAAATAATTTTTACATTAAGAACCTGAGAAGAATGCAGTACTTTCCTAAAAGCAGTTAGCCACCAAATTAGAGAGGGTGATAGATGATTGCCTAATACAAGACTCACAAATGAGAATTAGATTCATGAAATATGTTCAAAGCTTGCCCCTCTTAGAATAACATGATCATGAAAATATAGGAGGAAAACAATTAAAAAGTCACAATTTTCATATAAAAGTCCCAGGGCACTGTTTACTGAAATCATACTGGAAAGTTTGATAGTGTTTGTGTGTGTGGGTGTGAGTATATTTTCTGTGTATATTTGTGTCTGTGAATAGGTTTATTATTAGAAGACTAAAATGTCTGTCAAAACACTTATTAATTTTATTACCAACTAAAGAGACCATTTGAAGTATAAAGTTTTATAATTTGAGTTAATAACTTCTTCTGTTGACAAAGCAGCTCAACAATAGCTGGTTATTTCCCTCTCATAGAAACTCTGAAAGAGCCATTGTTCAATGGGTTTATGGCCTTTGAGCATAGATAATTGATCATAAATCTTTAGGCAGCCCAGCTGGTTTTCCATACGACTGCAGAGAAGCACCATATGGTCTCTAGCACTCACAGGGATCCCCTGCACTCACAGGTTAGAGATTAAAAATCTGTCATAGTATTGAGAAGCAAGCTGCTGTCAAACTAGTGTAATAATCAGTGATATTCTCAGATAAAGTGAAGAGGACCACTTTCTCCAAAAAGCTAATGGCTATTTCTGCAGTTTTCGTGCCATTTTGATAATACCCATGTAATTTTGGTCTTGAAAACTCAAAGGGAATGATTATAAGGTCCCTATGCCCTAGAGAAGAGCTCTGTGTTAAAGGTTGGCTCAGTCCTAGCAGGACCAGGGACATTGTTTGGGACTTTACTAGCTCCCTTCTCTGCTTTCTTCTGCATACTGTCATTGTTTTCTTAGATTTTAGTCCAGATGGTTGAAAATACTAGCTTCCCAGATAGCACCCTCCTATCTCATATGACAGAGTCTCTCTACTACAAGGAGACCTATTCTCTTTACTTAGCTTTAGCACAAATAATCCTATGGCAGGACAGATTATGTGTCCATCCTTACACCTGTAGGAAAAACAAAAGCAAAAACAGAACAACTCCTGCTTGTGGTGATGGCTGTAAGGGAGGATAGTCAGTTCTCTACAATACATGAGTTTGTGTTCCTGAGGACAAATTTGTTACTAGAAAGATGATGATGATGACGATCCATTTATCTAATCACTTATCTATGTCAGCTGGGATTTGGGGCTATGCCAGCAAATAGAGTAAGAAAATACGATTATATTTAATATGTAGTATAAACATTACCATCTATATACCAGGGCAACAAGGGGCCATGACCTGGGAGGAGTCTTTATTTTTTTTCTTCTTCAAGTTTTTATTTAAATTCCAGTTAGTTAACATATGGTGTAATACTAGTTTCAGGAGTAGAATTTAGTGATTCATCACTTACAAATCATACCCAATGCTCATCACAACAAATGCCTTTCATAATACCCATCACGGGGTGGAGGCTTTAGAGCCAATGAATCATGACTAACCAGACCCCACAGGTTCCTTTTCCGGACCGTGTTCCAGGTTTTCAGGACCTTAGAAGGCCTTGCCCAAATGACTCAGAGCCATATTTCCAGTTCCTACACGGGTCTCTAATTTGAGTCTGTCCTGCTTAGGGGAGGATACTGTTGTGCACATGCTACCAGGCCGAAGCAATGCCTAAGGGGAGGCTTTTTAGAGGGGCTGTTTGGAAGGAGCCTAAAAGTAAGAGCTGAAGTGTTCACACTTGTGAACATGAGCTTCCTACAGAAATAAGAAACAGTCAGGAATTAGAAGACAATGGGAGAAGGCTGTGGGCTGAAGACATGGGGCTGGGGGCTGGCTCCTCCCTGGCCAACACTTTCAAACACAGATATCTGAGGAGTATAGGAACTTTAAATTCATCCCGGTCTTTCAGGTGCTTGTGAAGGCATATTTTTCAGGATAAAATATTAAGCTAACTTTGATAGTTTGTTATTTGGTTTAAAATCTTTAATAATTCATTTACAAACATCCATTTTTACTCAAAGTTCAGGGTCTGAATGGAACCTATTCTTAATATGGATAAATTGCTAATATATATTCTTGTCTTATACATTTTATCGAAATGATTACTTACATGGTAAACTGATTAATGTATTTAAATAATCTATGTTTCGGGTGACTACAGTTATAACTTCTCAAAATATAGGAGTCTCAAATGAGAAATTTATAATTTGTATCATAAGTTTACAATATTCAGTAAAGTGCTAGCCTTTAAGAGAGTGATTTTTTTTGGCCTTTAAAAAAACTTTTAGCAAACAGAGGATCAGAGGGTAATCTTTATTAACAGTTTTGTGGTAACTTATGTTCCTCATTTGTAAAATGAAGAGAGATCTATCTATGATGTATCTATCTGTCTGTCTATCTTAAATTTGTTGTGGGGACTTTTAAAACATATGGCACATTGCAAACAATTTGTGAATATTAGTTCTTGTTTTAATGAGCATCTATTTTTTTCCATATGTCAAGATTATATCAGTTAATTGAATAAATATTAAGTACATCCCAGATATGCTAAGATGATAACCAGTTGTTCATTTTAAATTATAAATTAGTAAGGAAAGAGTATAATATATGAAGGTAGGTATTATTATTATGTAGGTTGAAATTTAAGAATGTGATGTGAAGCTAAAAAAGAGGATTATAATAAAAGGATTTGGTATTGATTAAAGGCAACGCTATCTGTTTGATACTTCTGAAGCAGACGGCTACATAAACCAGTTTGACTTAATTCATTATAAAGTATTAAATGAAGAAGCCGCTTTTCTGATTTGCATATACCACTCACTCTATCTTTTAAATTTTCATATTATTTCAAAATTTGGTGAGTATAATTGTAGAGTTTTAAAGTTCATAAAGAAAGGAGACACACTTAGCAAATAAAATCTTACTTTCTATTGACTATGACTCCTAATTCACAAAAATATAATAAAAAGGTGATTGTAAAATTAACTGTTAGCTTTCTTAGGTCAGAATATAGTTAGATTTGTTTTTTATGCTAAAAAAAAAGGAAAGAAGCACAACAAAAAAGTAGCCCAGTTGGACAATAATTTTAAAATTTCTAAGCTTTATTTTTTTCTAAGACTTCTAATTCACAAAAATGTAATAAAAAAGTGATTGTAAAATTAATTGTTAGCTCTTAGGCCAGACTATGGTTAGATATGTTTTTTTATGCTAAAAACAAGGAAAGAAGCACAACAAAAAAAAAGTAGCCAAGTTGGACAGTATTTTTAAGATGTCTAAGCTTTATTTTTTCTAAGATTACAGAATTATTGAGTTACTTGCAGAATTGATTTTTTTAATTTAAATTAAATTAGCCAACATATAGTACATCATTAGTTTTAGATGTAGTGTTCAGTGATTCATCAGTTGCATATAACACCCAGTGCTCATCACATCGTGTGTGCTCCTTAATGCCCATCACCCAGTTACCCCATCCCTCCACCAACCTCTCCTTCTGTAACCCTCAGTTTGTTTCCCAGAGTCAAGAGTCTTTCATGGTTTGTCTCCCTCTCTGATTTATTCCCATTCAGTTTTCCTTCAGCAGCTTCTTGCAAGATATGTCTCTAAAGGCAAGGGAAACAAAAGCAAAAATAAACTATTGGGACCTCACCAAGATAAAAAGCTTCTGCAAATTATAAACTATCTAGTGAGGCAAATGTGTAATTATACCTCATCTCTGGGCAGCTCCAGACAGTCCTGAATCAGGCGCTGAAAGATCTCCCTTCTCTTCTGTTGATCCCATCACTTGCCACGCCCACCATCAACTTATACTTTACTACATTTGTGATCACTATACATGGTTAGTGCCTTTCTTGTGCGCTCTTGTATCTATATGTTCATTAGACTTATTTACTTGGTGGGTAGCTCAGTTACCACATAATCAACATCTTAAAAACTGAATATATCAGCTCCTTTTTCTCACCAATGCACTTTACATTGTGAATATCACCATTATTGACTCAAGAAGTCAAATCCAAAACCTGGAAACCATTATTTTATTTCTCCCTACACCCTGCTTTCATTCAATCAATTATGTTCTTTCTGTTCTACCTACAACACACATTTCTGATCCAGTTCGTTCCTCAATATCCTCATCATTAAATAGGTCGTCATCATCCCTCACCTGGGTATTATAATTTCCTCTTCTCACATCTTCACACTTAAAATCCCATTTTCTGTCTTGCAGCTAGTAGGTTATTTCTGAACTAGGATGAAGTTTAAAACCGTAGTGAGGTTTATGGGGCCCTACATGTTCTGTCTTCTGCTATCTATTACTTATCCTTTTCTGCTTCACACGCATGCATAGCTATGCTGGGTTATTTTTACTCATTATTAGTGAACCAAACCTCTCTTGCTTCCATGCCTTTGCACATTCTCTTTTTTCTTTCTGCTCCTTCACCCTCTACTTAGATAATTGTTTTTCACGACTTTTGCTTCACTTCAAATGTTATTACTTCTGAAAATTTTCCAAACCACCTCTAGATAAGCTTGGGTGCCCCTGTTGTGCATACCCATTGCTACTTACAGTTATCCAACATGATGTAGTATTCTTTGTTCAACATCTTTCTCCCCGAAAAATGGAAAGCTCTGTGAGACCAGTGGCTGTGTATTTCCTGATAATCACCATATTTCTAGAACATGGTACTATTTGTGATGTAGTAATTACACAAAAATTATTTGCTGGATGAATAATTAATGTGACTTACAGTGGTGGACTGCCACTAAAATTCACTGGGATAGAATGTGGTAGCAGGCAATTAATTGATGGATTTGATACAAATGCGGAATTATTTTTCACAACCAACCCTGTAGATTTTAGTTTGTGATAATTTTACATGCAACTCTATGGGGATTGCCATCATTTTATCTCTAACAGATCTGTGTATAAGTTCAATTTATTTCACTTTATTGCACTATTTGTTTCACCTCAGTGTTTCTTTCTACTACTGTTCTTTTTCTTCCTGACATCCAATTCCTGCAATTTTTTAAACCAGATATCTCAAGAGCACTAAAACTTCACAGTGTCATCAGTTGAACTTACTTATTTTGTGGAAGAACAATAGAGAAACACAGATGCATATACTTAAGAGGAACATAATGATGATAGAGAATATTATTCCTTCAACATATGGTGCCCTCTCCACAGACCATTCTGAATATATTGAAAGATAGAACTTTATAAAGGAGTAACTGAAGATTTAATATGTTTGTCCCACAATATTTTAATACTGTGATTCTTTATTTTGTTATTGATATATGAGGAAATCTGTACTATTGGATGAGGACCTGAATATATTTCATCTCATGATTCAGTTTGTTAGCATTACTATAAAAAATTGGTCTATAAGCAGACTAATCTAACATTAATTAAGTTATACAAGTGCTGCACATATGGATTGATTTATCTTTTCTACACCTGTATAGTACCTCCAATTCTGGTTCTATTTTAACTTTTTGTAAGTGTCATATAATATTAAAAGAAACATAAAATTACTAATATAAAAGTTTATATAAAAAGTGAACATTTATCATACTTCTGTATCTTACAGATTTAGTATTACAGTATTATCTGAACTAAGCCAATGCTTATTTATTTTCTTTATCAAAAAAATGGGACTATGGGCTGTTGGGTAAGCACGAATCTGTAAAACTACTAGAATAAGAAATGCATACTTCAAGGCAGAAACAAACAAACAAAAATCCGCTAAATGCCTTTGAATATCCAGACAAGTAATGAATTGTGCCAAGAATGAGAATACATATGATTTATCACCTTAATATGTGATACTTAACGAATTTGGTCTTTAGTGGAATGTTTAAAAATGAAGATCTTAGGGAAAAAATTGTAAAAGAAGAAGCAAAATTATCTCTGTTTGTAGATAATACTATTTCATACATGGAAAATCCTAAAGAATCCGTCTAAGAACTCTTAAAATTAATGAACGAATTTAACGAAGTTGCAGGATACAAAACCAACATTCAGAAATCAGTTGCATTTGGCCATTTTCATTTAACGTGATCTTACAAATGGAGGTCTCCCTAACTCCCTAAATCAAGTTGCTCTGGACTGATACAGTATTTAACTGAGCTCATTTCAATGTTGAGCCATGATCTACGTATCAGGCTGGATTATTCTTCTCATGTATCTATATTAGGAACTTTAATTTTAATAATAATGCACAGAAATACACCCTTATTTGAAATATATATGAAAAATGGCAGGACTAATCTTGACACAAAGTTCAGGAATTGCTCCAAAAATCTCTAATGAAAGCCTCAGTTTGCTCACCTAATTATATCTAGTTCTTTTTTTTTTTTAAATGAGATGAAAGGAATAATAGTAAGAACAAAGTACAGTGCTTGATAGGAAAGACAATAGATGTCCACACTCACTTTTAAGTCCTACAAAATGAAAGTTTTTTTTTTTAACACTAGTGAATAGATTAAAATAGATTAAATTTTCAGGAATTGTAATTTTGTATTATGATCGTGCATTTTTAAATGCTTAGAAATATATCTATGACAATCATATGAAACTGATTGTCCTTAATATTTTAAGCCATTTGGAAGGCACGGAGGGATTTGTGTGTATGTTCCTTGCAGGGAACAGAGAGTAAGGGAGAATGGTAGAAAGAATAAATGAACTTTTTGTAAAATGAACCCTGTGAAATTATTTCTTACCTTATATACAATTAGAGTTAAATAAAATATAAGGTAATAATTCAAGTCAGCCTGTCTTCTTTCCTTTTACCTTTTTAGTTCTGTGTTTGAAAGACATTACATGAAGAACTATATAGTTTTGAGTTATTAAAACAATAGGTCCACTTTTTTGAGGACATTCTGGCCAGTGCAAATTGACATTCTTAAAATGCTACATGTACGTTAGCTCAAAAATATAATTTCTAAATATGTATTTTGGCTACACACACACACACAGACTATTACTATAGCACTATTCAAAAAGAAAAAAATAGCAATAAAATAAATATTTTTTAAAAAGAGTCTAGGTATACAGATTATAACAATTTTCATATAACAGTGTTGTCATTAAAGGAGATTTGTGGCTAAAGGAAAATGCTCACAATGTAATGTTAAATAAAATAGATTACTCTAAGTGTGTGTGTGTGTGTGTGTGTGTGTGTGTGTGTAGAGAGAGAGAGAGAGAAAGAAAGAGATGGAAGAGGGGGAGATAAAGAAAGGACTTTCTCTGTGACTAAAGTGATTTTTTGTTGGGGTTAAGTAGAGCATGAAATCAGCCACGATACCTGGCTTGCTAAAATGTAACAAGGAGGCCGCTGAGGGCAGGGAAGGTCTCAGAGAAGGGCGTAGGCCTTTGGAATGCCGAGGCCTCTGTGACGACTCGGCGGTCGGAAAGCCGCGGGGCGTTGCCTTCCGGAAGCTTTCCTAGCCCAAACAGCCACCCTGCGACCTGAGAGCAGCATTGTTTCTTAGGCTATGTTGAATAGAACATGCCCAGATTAGCATATCGCAACTCTCCCGTCAACAGATCCTCCCGGTTTCAGCAAGACCCCTTGTCGCACATCACGTGCTTGAGAAAGTGATAAGGTTTTGTGATCATCTTGAAGGACCAATAAAAGCGGGAGCAAAGACGAGGGAAGGTTCTCCGCCTCTGAGTGTTGACCTGCTTGTGATCTCATCTCTTTTGCGACAAAGTTTGGAGTACTCTTTCTTCTGCTGGTGCAGGGATTGCTGGCCATTCCTGGCAAGTGGTGACCCCGATATGACTGACCATCTCGCAACTGACACCGTACGGACCCCGAAACCGGGAAGTCTGCGTGCAGTAAGTTGTTATCAGCCCATGGCTGAGTTGGGGAAGTTTCAGGCTTGGGTATTCATGGGATTACAAAAAGTTCTCAACTCCAGATAATGGGGTAAAGCCTCTCTCTCGAACAGGGTCAATATATTAAGATCTTCAAGCAACGTTTAAAGGCTACCATTGCTACTATAAATGAGAAACAGCTCCTTAAACTGAGCGGGGCCTCTGTAATGGAGGACAAACTTAAAGGTTTGTTAGAGGTTACTGAACAGAACCCATGGTTCCTTCACTGAGGAACTTTAGATTGAGAAGTGTGGGAGAGAATTGGAGAGAACTAGAAATGTTGCCATAAACAAGGTAAAAAGGTGTCCCTTGCTTCCCTTACTGTGTAGGGTCTAGTCAGGTCCGCCCTGACCCTTTTACATACTGAGGACACCTCAGACATAAAAAAAAAAGGGGGGGTAGGGGGGAACCTACGACTCCTTCACCTCCTGAAATTTGCTCCTTACCTTCTCATATTAGAGCTTCTTCCTGCCCCTGACTAGGACATTCCACCACCTTCTCCCCTCCGCCCCCCAACTTAGTTGATCCTTACTGGAGGCTGCATCTGGGAAGAGATGCTAAACGGACACATTTCCTAGGGGAGTAGGCTGTAAAGACTAGGTGTATTGGAATGTTGCTTAGACCGTGATGGATTTCTATATTTACTGTTTTTCCGTCAAGTCCTCTACTAATTACTTAAGCTACAAAATTGGGTAATTCCCCCTATAAAACTTGCAGTGTTTTCCATGGGTTAAAAACTGCAGGTTCTTCGAAGCAAGGTAAAATATGATGTGAGCTTCATGGCACGACATTCAAGGCACAGTAGTTTGGTCCATACATTGTCATGTATCATAGTCTAGAATGCGATGGTGGAAGCTGAGGGGAGGGCTGGCCTGCCTTTAACAATGGCCTATATCAGTGGTGGTGGTCATGGAGATTTTGTTCAGGGGATGCCTCCAGTCGCTTTGACACACCAGGAAGCTCTGACACATCCTGCGTGGGACACCACCTGGGAGTTGGGGATTTTCTAGGTAATGGACCTTCTTTTCAGTTCCCAAGGACTCTCCCTTGGGGTGGGGTGCCTTTTAACCCACTGGAAACAATGTGGGTTGCAAAAATTAGGATTGATCTGTAACGCTGCGTGGACTCAGTGGGTTCTCCCAGTTAGATCTCTGCAGTAGGAAAAGGTAAAGGGACCTAGGGTACCGTACCATTGTCCTACCTAGGCCTTTGTTGCTCTACACCAGAAACCTAGTCTGATGGCCTTGCAGAACTGGTTTGCCTGGGGGCTTCTCCCTCGCTCACTTTCTGGGTTAATGGCTATAACTGGCCATCTGTGGTTAGTCTACCTCAGGATGGGGACTTTAAGGAATATTCCCAAGCACCTGCCAAAAAACACCCTTTTTCTCTGGGAAATCTCTAGCCTGACATGAACTACCTACCCACCCCCCCTTGTTGGCGGGAAAATACGGTGTCTGCTGCTCCGGTGGAGCTGGTGAGTTCTCTGCCTTCTGGAAGCACATTGCCTCTTCTGTTTCCCCCTCCCCCTTTTCTTTCTGCACTATCTTGGGTGTGGCCTACATAACTGGCTTCTGGACTATCCTCAGTGCCTCAGGCACCATGCCTGTGCCTACCCTTAGCATCAAGGAGCAAGATGAGCACCCCCTGGTCCTAACCACCCACTCTATTTCCCCACCAGTGTCTCAGGTAAAAATTGACCATGGGGAGCAAACGGACTTTTAAAAGAGGATCCAGGTGGAACATAATTTGGTATTTTAACTAAGTTTGTCAATTAAGATAGACCTGTCTTTAAGGTAATAAGCATTAAATGTAAAACTTCCTGTATTGAGATTTACTAAAGGTGAAATATTCTCATGTTATCTCTCTTGTATTTATTTCATTAGCAATAGCAAAAAGATGATTCATAAATTTGCCATCTAAATAATTCTAGTTTTAACAGTTCACAACTGGTTACTACTAAAGTCTTCGCTGGAGACTTAAGATTTCTAAGAGTGCAAAATTGACAACCCTGTATATAGAAAAGTAGGAGATAATGTAAGAAAGATGTAAGGAGTGGTAATTTCATTCATTTGTAAGATAAAAGGTAATTTTGTCCCAAATAAGATGGTTATTTGGAGAAAAATGGGCTTGGGGACTGCCACGGCAGCACCTGCAGTGCCGGGGCTCGTTGATTCGGGAGGAGGACAAGGCACAGACAGGTTAGCTTGTGAAAGAGACCGTGTATGCAGAGGACGACCGGTTGGCGGGCCACCGCAAGGAAAGCAATCGCCCTGCAACATCGCGTCTTTATTGGCAGCAATCAAAAAATCACAATCAAAAACAATCAAGGGACTGATCCACATTGCATCCTAGTGAATGGTAGTACATCACGGGGAAGGTCCCGGGATCAGATGATGTAAGGTTCAGCAAGTGGGGCCTATTCTTAAGCATGTTTCTGTGGACGCTGTGGGCTATTGTCAGGAGCAATCAAGTGTCAGCAGTGTTCTGCCCTGAACGAGCTGGGCGTTCCCAGCTGCTGCGCTCTGACAGTCACTTAGCAGGAGTTCTGATAGTGGCTAATATGCTTCAGGGGAGAGGGCCATAACGTAGATGTAGGACAACAACTTCTTACTGACCCTCGAGTCTTCGAACAATGCTCTATCTGTGCAAAACAAGCTTGGGAACAGATCTCTGATCAAGGAACTCCTCAAGGTTCTCTTGCCTCTATTAGCAGGCCCCCCAAGAACCCTTTATCGAATTCATCAATAAATTACAGCAAGCTATATGGAGACAAATGAGTCATCAGCAACTATAACCGAGAGAGCACATTCTACCTACAAACACATGTTGATAAAAACAAGGGGAGATATGGGTCCTGTAGCACAATCACAGAAAGCATTGCTTACTCTAAATCTTTCTAATTAACATTACAATTTTGAAACTCCTGCCAAAGAAAAACATTTTAAACTGCACTCCCCACCAGATGCACGGGCCCAAACCCTGGAAGGACCCAGACATGGGCGTTTGGGAGGCACCAGTAGAACTGCTAACATGGCAGCGAGGTTATGCTTAGTGTTTCTGTTAAGGATGGACTAGTGTGGATCCCCGCATGAAACGTTAGACATTACCATGGCCTGGCACAGTCAGAATCCAGTCAGTCCTTCAGATGAGTCACCTGAATCTAGAAGAAAAACAGCTGTCCTTCATGCACCTCTCCAATACCCACAAGGCCAAATTCATGACGTGGGGAGGCCACAAGATGACGCCCCAGATAGCCGAGAAGATTCTGCAATAGACCGGTAAGCCCTCTACTCCTGAAAACATGTTTTTGGCGATGGTATCTGCTTAACACCAGCTCTACCGTGTTCTGTATCCTCGCCTGTCTGCAGCTGTTGCCTGGGTGCTTTGCATCCCTTTATTGGGCCTATGCTATAAATCCCTTCTGGAAACTCCACTGGGACGCATGCCCCTTTTCCTATTTTCAACAATGCCACTATCCCTGTTAATCTCACCAGAGGTTGGGAAGAATCCAAATCCATGAGCGTTCTGAATTGGGCATTATCTGATGCCTGACTACCCAAGCCCTTCCTGGGCCTGCTCATGGCCAGCATTACCGAGGCTATCTCAGTGATGATCCCACTAGTATGGCAGGTGCCTCTCCCTCGGTTCAGACTGCTGCCTTTGTGGATCAGCTAGCTATTAATAGGAATTCCAGCTTCAACAAACTATTGATCAAAAAATACTATGACGTCTTCAACTAATGGAAGCTGCTATTGAGTATCTTGGGGGAAAAACAAGAAGCCTTAGCCTATCAGCAAGGCCTCTTACCTGACTGGGCTCACAGATCCTGTGTTACACCAACCCCCGGAACCAGACCATACATGATTCAGAAAAGAAACGAATGCATGGATCATTCGTGATAATACCACTTTCGATGTTCAGCAGCTAAAGGATCAGAGTCTCACCTCGTTAATGGTGGTGGAAAATCAGAAGCTTCATACAAAAGCTTGTCAGTCTCTAACACTCTGCAGTGGCTTAACCCCGGGCACATGGTTGTCTTCCACAAAATGGGGATTCTTAGGAGTTGCTATTATAATAATTACTGTTTTTCTTCTCATCGTAGTCTGCAAAATTGGGATAAATGCCCTATCCACCGCCAGAGATGTGAAGCATATCTACACAGTGCAACTGTCTCAAGGACTACTTGCTACTGCTTTAAAGAAACAAAAAGGGGGAGATGTTGGGGTTAATGTAGAGCATGAAATCAGCCATAATACCTGGCTTGCTCAAATGTAACACACAGGCTGCCCTCTGGCTTGCTAAAATGTAACAAAGAAGTTGCTAAGGGCAGGGAAGTTTTCAGAGAAGGGGGTAGGTCTTTGGAATGTGGAGACCCAGGAGGCCTGGAGGCCTGCGAGGCCTTCGAGGCCTGTGTGACCACTCTCCCATTGGAATGCTGCAGGGAGTTGCCTTCCCCAAATTTCCGTAGCCCAAACAGCTGCCCTGTGATGTAAGAGATAGGCATTGTCCCTTAGGTTATGTTTAATAGAACACGCCCAAATTCGCATATCGTATTCTTCCTAAACAGATCCTCACAGTTTCAGTAAGACCCGTTGTCACACATCAGGTGCTTGAGAAACAGTGATAAGGACTTGGGAGTATTCCTGAAGGACCAATAAATAAAAGCAGGAGCAAAGAAAAGCAAAGGGTCTTCGTCTGTGAGTGTTGACCCCCTTCTCTCTGACGATAGAGCTTGGAGTAATCCTTCATCCCTCGGTACAGGGATTGCTGGCCATTTCTGGCAATTTTTATTCTCACTGCTGCTTATTTGTATTTTTTTGAATATTTAGGATTATTTACTACATTTTTCTAAGCTATTTTAAAATACATTGTTCTGACTATGTGTAACAAATTTAATAAAAAATATAGTAATGTTACCATTAAAATTAATAAACGCTTCAACGCAATGCATTCATACAGTGTGTATGTTGAGTTGATGACCACAGATTGAATTTACAATTACATACTCCAGTGGTGAATAAACCAGCTGTCATGTAAATGGGCTATACACCTGAACGTTTGCTTTCACATAAAACTAAAAGGCATTACATAGACAGTATGTGTTTGAAATTTACGTAAGCATCTTGTGATTTTGGTTCCCCTCTTAGTCTCTGATCTTGTTGAAGCCATCAGGTCGTTGTCAAAAATATCTTCGTTCTTTACATCTCATAGTTTATATTTTACACCAATTAGGAATTACTAATTTCTTGTTAGCAGCCACTGATTTTCCCAAATGTTGAGTTAATTAGCTGTCCAAAATCAATGGTTAAAATACTACCTATAGTAATTAGGAAGGTGGTGCTTCAACACCCGAAGCAGTTAAAAAAAAAAAAAAAAGCCTGAATTTGACCTTGGTAGTGATAAACAGTCACTTAGTTTGCCCAGATTTGCAATTTTGGTTAAATTTTTTCTGGACTATAGATGGAAAGAGCAACACTGGAAACAGGGAGAATAGGGCTACAGGCAATTACAACAATGCACATAATAAATGATGAAAGTCTAAAATGGGATAATGACATTAGAAATAAGAGGGGCTGAATTGAAAGATGTCTCCAGTTCCTTTGCCTTTAAGATGGAGTTTATAAAGTGCTCAGACACGTGTCTGCCAAACAGGAAATGCTATTTCTATTTTTTGAAACATATAGCATCCAGCATATTCTTAGAAATTATTTTTATGTGGTAACAGCCAACATCCCAGCTAGAAATAGAGGCAACTCACTTTAAATTAGGATGATTAATAAAGGCATACTTAAAAGAGTTGGGAGGAAGATAGAATGTGGATTTGGAGGAGGAATGCATGATACCCCACACAGCATATCTTTGATTATGAAAGGCGGAGCTTTAAAGGAGCTATGGGTGAGTTAATGTATTAGATACCCATGAAATACCCCTTTTAGTAACTTAATTTTCACTTTAAAACTACTTTTGCGCAAAACTTTAAAACTACCTTTGCAAAATTGTGGGTTACAGTTTTCACAAGAACTACCTAAAATGAATAGAAAAATTGTAGGCAAAAACAGTGGTATTTAGTTGATTTTAAAAAATAAACTTTGAGAAATCTATTCCTCTTCATCTCATGAAAAGCCTGCATCTTTTTGATTATTTTAATTGCCGTTGAATGTACTCCTTTCCTTCCCTCCTTCAACCCTTCCATCCTTCATTCAATTAACATGTTTATTGAGGGCCTACTCTTGTAGATGTGTGCTTGTTGCTGGGGACAAAAATGTGATTAAGAAACATTTTCAAGGAGCTCATGTTAAAGCAATTACAGACAGATCACTGCAATGGAATGTAATATACTAAATAACTAGCAATATTTTTAAGCTAACTGATGGCAGAAGGTGAAAGTAATCCTCTCTGGTTTTTAAAGTGCTAGGAGTGGCTTTGTGGAAAGCCTGTGAAAGGTTTTGGAAGAATGACAGCTATCGATTGCAGAGGTTATCTAATAGATTGGGGTTTCTAAAAAGTGGCACTATGGACATTTTAGGCTGGATAATTCTTGATGGGGGGAGGTGCTGTGCATTGTAGGATGTTAAGCAGCATCTCTCTGATTCACTAAAGTGTCTGTGTCCCAGTCCCAACAATCAAAAACATCTCCAGGGGCGCCTGGGTGGCACAGCGGTTAAGCGTCTGCCTTCCGCTCAGGGCGTGATCCCGGCGTTATGGGATCGAGCCCCCCACATCAGGCTCCTCTGCTATGAGCCTGCTTCTTCCTCTCCCATTCCCTCTGCTTGTGTTCCCTCTCTTCGCTGGCTGTCTCTTTCTCTGTCGAATAAATAAATAAAATCTTAAAAAAAAAAATCTCCAGATACTACCAAAATTGCCATTGAGGAAAAAATCATGCCCACCTGAATACCAAAAATCTGTACAATGAAAAACCAGGTTTGGGTACATGAGTGGCTCAGTCAAGCATCTACCTTGGGTTCAATTCATGATCTCGGGGTCCTGGGATCAAGTCCTGGGCTCCCTGCTTGGTGGGGAGTCTGCTGCTCCCTTTCCCTCTGCCCCTACCCACCCTTGCTTGTGTGCTCTTTCTCACCGGCTCTCCCAAATAAAATCTTCAAAAAATATATATGCAAGCATCCTCAGAAATGTACATTGTAAGACGTATATTGGTCTTCAGATTAACGCTGATTACTTGTGAAAAATTTACTAACAAAATACCTGTATTTCTGAGTATAGTTGACTTTGATTTTGGGTGTACAACTTAGTGATTTGTCAACTTGACACATTGTGCTTTGTTCGCCATCAGTGTAGTTACCGTCTGTCTTGTTAGTTACATTGCTGCTACAGTATTATTGTATCATCATGCTGTGCCTTTCACTCCCATGATCTATTCATTCCATAACTGGAGCCCTATATCTTCCTCTCCCCTCACCCATTACTGGATATGACTGAGGAAGTAAAAACTTCCTAAAGAAATTCTAAAAAAACAAAAGCCTAAAAAACACAAAACCTAACAAAATTATTTCAGAGCTTTGAAAATTGACAAAATATGTATCATAACTTGAGAAGCAATTTGTTTAAAAAAAAAATGCTAAGTTACACATAAGAACAGAATTTGACCAGGACTGCTCCAAACTGTAATTCCAGTCCCCACCCAGATAAGTCAGTCCGGAGTTGTGGCCAGAGATGTGTGCCAAGGATCAGCCTCAAAGTAGCTGCAAATCCCCGTGTTCACACTGTTATTTACAACAGCCAAGAAAGAAGCAGCCTAAGTGTCTACCAACAGATAATGGATAAAGAAGTTGTGGTATATGTATATACACGTGCAATGTATATTACTCAGCCATAAAAACAAGGGAATTGCCATTTGCAACAACGTGGGTGGACCTTGAGGGTATATGGTAAGTGAAGTAAGAGAAAAATAACATACGATCTCACATGAGGAATCTAAAAACATAGCGTAATGGCCAAACTCATGGAAAAAAACGTGTGTGGTTACTAGAGGCAGGAGTTGAGGGGAGGGGGAATTAGAAGGTGGTCAAAAGGTGCAAACCTACAGTACAAAAGTACTAAGGATGTAATATATATCATGTCTGTAGTTAACACTGCCACGTGGTATATATATGAATGTTAAGAGTAAATCCTAAGAATTCTCAACCAAGGACATTTTTCCCTTTTTGCTTTCTCTTTATTGTATCTATAGGAGATGGTGGATGCTAACTAAATTTATTGTGGTAGTATCAGAAATGTAAGTAAAACTATTAACACTGTACACCTTAAACTACGTTATGCACTGACATATCTAAGTTACATTTCAATAAAACTGGAAAAAAATAATGAAAATGAGTATTGGGTTGTGTTTGAATCCATAGGTATTTTTTTCACTGAATATTCAAAACTGTTTCAGATACCACATGTAGATTAAACTCTGGTTAAATTATCTTACACTGAAAACTATTTTTAGCTAGGCATATTGACCTGCAAAAACAAATAGAATTTCCAGTCCTGTTCCAAAAAAAGTAGCTGTGAAGAGGATTTTTGGCATATGTGCACCAAACTCACGTGTAGTGGCATTGTTAGTGGAAATGCCCTAGCACTCTGTGGGTCAGAAAAACAAATGACTCTACTAGCCAGAGGTCACATTGGTGGCAGTGAGAAGTATTACTGGCTGAAGCTGTGTGAATGTCTAGTGGTCACTGAGAGGGCCCAAGCAAACCACATATCCCAACCAGTCCCAAATACGTGCACATGTGAGTATGAGACACAAAAAGGCCCTGTGTAAAATGAAAACCAGAGAAGATTTGTAAAGATTTAACTTTGTACTCTCCTACCCATAAATTAACAGAGATATGAAATTAGATAAATTAATAGAGAATGAAAGATTCACTGGAACAAGGGACAAAGGCAGTGAAATGAATTTTTTAAAAACACTGAAGGAAATAAATTCTCAAGAATTCAACATCCAGCAAAACTATTCTCCATAAGTTAAATAAGAGAAATACAAAGATGATTTGTTGCTAGCCAGCTTGGCTTAAAAGAAATACTAAAAAAATCCTTTGGGTTGTTAGGAAATACCAATGATAAGAGTCTTGTGGAAAACATTAAGAATGGTGAATACATGGGTAAATACAAAAGTACTGAAAATTTTCTCAATTTTGCTCTTACTCCTTTAAAGATCTAAGATTAAAAAATAATTGCAACACCCTATATTTTATAACATGCATGGAAACAAGTGATAAGAGTACAAAAGAGGGAGGAGGGAAGAGAGCTATGTTGGGCTAAAGTTTTTTTATTAATCTGAAGTGGACTGAAAAGATTCCTAGAGCAATCTTAACTCAAAACAATAATCAGAGGTACAATAAAAATATTTAACATAAAAGAGAGCAGTAAATGAGGAAGAGAAGACCAAGACAAGAGAGATACAGAAAGAAAACTACAAAGTAGTAAGTGTAAATCCAGCTAATAGCGAAAATTCTGAGTTAGGTGAATGCTCTAAACATCCCAAACAGAAGTCAGAGATCGTCAGGATGAATACAAAGGCAAAAGCTTCCTGTATGTGGCCTATAGGAGATACAACTTAAGATTCAAAAAATACACATAGGTTGAAAGTACAAGGATACAAAAAATACATACCATGCAAACGGTAAGAACTGGAGATGCCCAGTTGGTGGTACTGCAGATCTCTCATAACAGAAAACAAGAAAAGCATCAGTATTTGAAGGCATAAAGGAGAGTTCTTTCTAGTGACTGTTCTTAAACATTTTTATAAATTCTAAGAGTTGATGAAACTGTGGCAAAATATGCATAAACAAAATTTGCCATCTAAACATCTTAAACATTTCATGAATGTTAGGTATTGTCGCATTGTATTGCAAGCAATCTCTAGAATTTCATCTTGCAAAACTAAGTCCTATACCTGTTGAATGACTCCCCATTTCCTCCTCCCAGCCCCTGGTAACCACCAATATACTTTCTATTTCTGTGAATTTAACTACTGTAGATAGTTCATGTATATTTGTTCTTTTGTGACTAGCATCTGTAACTTAGCATGTCCTTGAGGCTCATCCGTGCTGTAGCGTGTGACAGGATTTCCTTTCTTTCTAAGGATTCCATGGCATGTGTATACCTCGTTGTATTTATCCATTCATCTATCTGTGGACATTTAGGTCGTTTTCATATCTCGGCTCCTGTAGTAGTGCTGCTGTGAACATGAGTCCACAAATACCTCTTCAGGATCTGGCTTTCAGTTCTTTTATTTATATACCCAGAAGAGAAATTGCTATATTGTATACTAATTATTTTTTCTGAGGAACCTCCATGTTTTTCACAGGGACTGCATTAGGACCCATAGTGGACAGCAGTTCTGATTTCTCCAAATCCTTATCAACACTTGCTGTTTTCCTTTTTAAAATTTATTTGACTTTTTTGTTATTTTTAACAGCAGGGTGATACGTCATTGTGGTTTTGACCTGCACCTCTCTCATTACTAGTGATGGTAAGCATCTTTCCATATGTTTTTTGGACATTGTGTATGACCATTGGAGAAATGTCTACCTAAGTTCTTTGCCTGTTCTTAAATTGGGTCGTTTTCATTGTAGCTGTTTTTCAATAGGTATTTTGATTTCATTCTAGGTTTTCTAAGTGGCAGAATATAGTAGATGTATTTTGAAGACCATGTATAGTTATAAACACCCAAATCTCTTTCTATTTCTGTGATTCTCATTGTATTGACTTTTTTTTTCAAGTATCCATGAAAGACATTAAAAACAGTTATTTAGTTCAGTTTTTATTCCTTGGAGTATTAATACCTTACATATCACACAAGCAAACTTTAGTTGGAACACTTTTTCAAATAAAATGTGAAATAACACAGTAGTGATTCTCTTAAAATTTACATAAATTTAAGGTAATTTTTCTCTGATATCTCTAGTTTTAAATCCTTAGGAATCTATATTAAAAAACACAGGAATTAAGGCAGAGTAATTTATATATGTAGATAATACCCCCAAATACCCCCAAATACAATAAATAATCAGAAGTTGTTCATCACCTGTGTTATTTTAGCAACACGTTGATTTTGATTACTGTGCACGCACACACACACACACACAGTTTGGAATGTCATGTATCCCTCTAACTCAGCAAGCTGAGCTTGGGAAATCTATATCGTGGAATAGCAGAAAACACTACAAACACCCCTTGGAACCTAGCTCTGAGTTTTTGGTCACGCTTCATTGTCTTAACAGTTAATCCAGGCTTGCATAACAACCTGTGTAAAATCCTGTCAACATTTCCAGTCAACTCTGGGAATTTATTTTCTTTTTCTTTTCTTTGTTATATATAACTATGACACTGAAACTCTTTTTTTTAGACTAATGTGAAAGCATCAATTTTGCTTTCAAAATGAATATATTTTCATCACATCAGTTGATGTTCAGAAGGAGATATGTTTTATCAGGTAAATTCCTATTTCTGCCCAAAGATGAATTTCTATTCCCAAATATAATATCAAAATAATTAAACCCGTATGTTATATGGTAGTGTATACTGACTTACAAAAAATGACTGAAAAGCACATGAATTCAAAACCTATTTTTATATTTTTATATTTTATATTTTTATAACATTGAAGATATAATACATTGATTCCTCATAATAAATGTTTCACAATTGAATGGAAATTAATATCACATTAAGATTATTTTAAATTTATATTCCTATAATAATTCAGTATTTATCATAGCCTATATTCATACAATGCTTACTATATTTCAAGCCACTTTTTTAAGTGCTTTACATATTTTAAATTATTCAACACATTTTGAAGAAATACCAATATTCCCTGAGGGTTGACAAGCATTGTTACCGAAAACAGCCATTAATATGAACATACGAAGATCAGGAGACTACTTAATATTCTAAATAATATTGATGGGGTTGAAAATTTTTGAGTTTGTATGATAAATTGTTTTCATATCACAAAGTGTATTAATTTAGAATTTTAAAAGCTGTTTGTTCACAATTTCCAAGTGCCACCTTGTCCATTCAGTCAATGCCAGAGGAAGATAGACAATTATGCAGAAAACGACAAAGGTAGTACTTTCCTCAAATATTAGCATGGCCTCTGTGTTTCATTTCCATCTTGGTGTAGAATCTGATACAGAAGTAATGACCTCACAAATTTTGGTTTAATTGAAGTTTAATTTATCTCTTAATTTGTAACCAAGGAAATACAACATACATGAATATCATAGCTATAAAAATGTGAGATTTAATTTTTTAATGCCTGTATGAAAGTAGGAATCTGGTATCTTAATGATACCATATTTCATAAACTTTAGATTGAAGAGGAATGCAGTGCACTATGATTTGCAAAAAGGTATTTTTATAACTTCCAACTAGTATCAGTGAAAATAATATGCTGGTAATCTGAATGTTGGAATAGGGACACATTTTGAATAATGTTCTAGGTGTCTTACAGCAGCCCTTAGAGAATATGGCTTGGTCCTATGCAAGGAAGTTATAGCCCTATAAAGAAAACTAGAAGACTTCTGGGTAGCAGGTGAATTAACAAAAATAATCAACTTGGGAAGGCTTTCCTTTCCAAGGAATCAACTCAGGGTAAAATTAGGCACAAGAGGAGAGGTGTATGTTGTATTTTAGTGTTTGTGGTTGATTTTGCCACAATAGTTGAACAGACTTCAACAAGAGTTATCCCCCAAATAATGCTTTTCCCGAAAGAAACACAAACTCTTCCTGTGGAGCTGCCACTGTTTGGTTTGAGTGGAGAATAACTTTACCAGACTTCCATTGTGAAATAATCCAGATTTTCCATGGAGTGTGCCAGACTCTGAGAAGGCAAAAGGAGTTGGACACATGATTCTTAGCCATACCAGAGAGCAGGCTTTAGAAAATTAAAGTGACTCAAGTCAGCAGCTGATTATTTTTCATACAGGATGTATTGGTCTGGAATGTACGTGACTTGGGAAACCTCAGTGTCATTCTAACAGACTCAGCCTGAGAGCCCTGTATCTGTCTGAGGAAAGAGTTGAGTACCGCAGTGTTGGAACACTGGTGATGAAGATGATGAAAACTTCCAACTATCTGCCAGACACTTGGAGTTAACAAATTCTATGTTGTGCCTCTTATGCAAGAAATCAAGAGACCTTTAGTATGGGAATATGTACATTTCCCAATTTAGCTGAAAACGGTGGGATACCAAAGAACTGCCTTAAAATACTTGAAGGTCTGTCACTGGATGGGTGATGGCACTAAATTCTCTTGATTTTCTGGAGCCAGTTACAAGAAGAGAATAAGGATGGGCAGGTGAAACATACAGGGAAATAGACTTGATTACAATAAAGCCTTCTGTAATGTCCCCAGCTGTAGTAATGTTTGGCCTCTGCACTCCTCAGTTTTGAAAGAATCTTATTGTTTTTAAGGGAGGCAATTGTACTGCTAAATTTCAGAAAGATTTTCTTTACTTCTAGTCCACTAGAACTCTGTTTCTGTGATACGAACTCTAAAGCCTTTACAACTATATCGTTGGAGAAAGGGAAGAGCCACTGGATGGCAATGCAGCTCTTAGGGTAAAGGCTTCTTCGTTAATGCTTCTTTAGGTTTCATGTTATCAGAGTTACTTTAACAGAAAACTGAATACTCCTATCTCTGACCTGGACCTTACCCTCTTTAATCATTTCTGATTTATGTTAAGCCAGGCCTTAACATGCGCCTGTATGTTTTAAAAGGTTTTTTATTTATTTATGGGGAGCGGGTGGAGAAGCAGAGAGAGGGACAAGCAGGCTCCGCCCTGAGCATGAAGCCCAACTCGGGGCTCGATTCCAGGACCCTGAGATCCTGTTGTGAGCCGAAACCAAGAGTCAGATGCTTATCTGACTGAGTCATCCAGGTGCCCCAACATGCACCTATATGGAATGCCTCTCTGAACTGAGCCTAGGATGACCTGTGGTGTATTAGCCAAGGTATTCCTCTTACACTGGACTGTCATCATGACATTGACAGTATTTTGTTCTATATGTACAAGTGGGAGAGCACATAGATAGCCAAGAAATACATAGAAATACATTCTAAATTTTCTAAATGAGGCTTTATATCAATAAAAACATATCTAAGTCCCAACAATGGTAGGTCATTTTTGACTATGTGGTACCAGCCCAAATTTTATAGGAAAATACTTAATGAAATTGTTTTTTGCTACATGTAATTCATATCTTTTAAATATTATATTAACTATGTAGTTTCCAAATATTTTACTTAACTATTACGGCTTAAGAAGAAAAAAAAAATCATTAATTTCCTTTTATTTACTTATCTGTGAAATATGATTATTTAAGATGAAATGATTGTTATCAACACTGCATTATAAGAATGAATTAAAAATGAATAGAAGTGCATTCATGGTGTTGATTCAGTAAAGCAATTACTGCTATTACAATCCAGTGTAACTTATTTAATTTATTTTAGTCATCTATAAAGTTACAAGAAAAAGTACCTATAAAGGTTGAAATTATAAACTTAACTCCTTGCCAGTTGAAAATCCAAGGTTTCAAAATTAAAAAGAAAAAAAAAAACACCTTTCCATATTTAGGAAAAATTATATGAACATGTGGTAAAAATTGCCCCAAATACTTCACTTCTGTCAGCCTATCGGAATAGCACAAATTCTCTCATATTGTACTGTAGTGTGTTTGTCTGTATGTGTGTGTGTATGTGTACAGTAATCTATGTTTAATGAAATGCTTGAAGGAAATGAGTCTTTGACTGTAATAATGATGTTGTAAATAGCATGTCTTCAAATTGTTGAGGTAACATAGGATCATAGGATATTTTCCCTTAGAATTTTTTGTTAATGTTGAGGTTGGCTGATTATATAGCGCTTTTGGGCATAGCATTAACCTTATAAGCATTCACATTCTGAGCTAAAGGCCATCAGTGATGCTTAGGAAAATCAGGATTGAAACCCAAGCAGGCTGGCTCTAGAGGCCACACTCTTAACCATAACACAGTACTGTATCTCTAACTACACTGAGGTGCACAGACCTGATAATTCTGGTAAAGCCCCATGATCCTGGGAAGCTAAAGAAAAGCAGGAAAAATGAGCAGAGGGGATTTCATGGATTATAGAAAAAATGAGGGAGTAAGTAATGAATGGATGAGTGAAATGTTTTTAAAGTTAATTGTGGTGTTTTGTTAGTGAATTAAACTAAGGTACTCCATATTGTAATTTAAAAATTGAAGGTACTCATTAACACCTTGATTTTTTCCATTTTTAAAATTTCCTCCAAATATTCCAAAATACACATTTTGACCTTAGAGTCAAAAGATAAGTGGAAACAATGGTTTGATAATGAAATCTATACTCTAGTCACACTGTTGACATTTCCTTTGAGATATTAAAGAGCCCATTTGTTCCATTTGGATTTGTCCATAGTTTAAAGTTAGATTTCCTTTATTAGATATATACTACTTACACCAAAATTTTTTTTAAATTGACTTAGAATTCATGTCCTACGTCATCTTTAACATAGTGATATTAGTTGAGCACTAAATATAGGTCAAACATCCTATCTACCTTTGTGAGTCACACTTAGATCATTTAGGAATATCACATCCTAAAATACAATTCAGATGACTCATATATGGCTATTTCTTATTTATTCATTATCAAATATTTGTCAACTCTAATATGTGTTAAACACTATAAACATTTAGGATGCATGGGTTTTACAATCCAGAGTGGAAGAACACATATAATAATGTAATCAGATAAAAATTTAATTAATTTTCAAAAAGAAGTATTAAGTTCTTACAAAGTATAGGTTGGAGAACCAAATGGAATCTAGGTGAAAAGCTTGCCATAGAGAAAGACCTGAAGGACAACTTGAATATGTGGTGGTGGCAATGGACTTCTAGAATGGTGAGCATTCCATGCAGATGAGAGGCATGTGAAAATGCCCTACAGGCAAATGAAGTTTTGAATACTTGAGGAACTGAAAATTCTAGATACCATGTTAAAAAATGACACTGAGTAAATTTGAAAGGGTGGACAGGAGCAAATCATTTGGTAATTTGACACATATTTGGAAATACATAGGTCTTGTGTAAGAGTCACTGCAGGATATTAAGCTGTTGAAATGTCCTAACAAGCATGCATCTTTGATACATTGTTTTAATATGGCAAATATCGATGGTATTTTGATAGGGATTTCATTAGAATGTGTAGATTGCTCTAGGAAGCATAGACATTTTAACAATGTTTATTCTTCCAATCCATGAGCATGGAATGCTTTTCCATATCTTTGTGTCTTCCTCAATTTTTTTCATAAGTGTTCTGTAGTTTTTAGCATACAGATCCTTTGCCTCGTTGGTTAGGTTTATTCCTAGGCATCTTATGGTTTTCGGTGCAGTTGTAAATGGGATCGATTCCTTAATTTCTCTTTCTTCAGACACATTGTTAGTGTATAGAAATGCAACTGATTTCCGTGCATCGATTTTGTATCCTGCCACATTGTGAATCACTATATGAGTTCTAGCAATTTTGGGGTGGAGTCTTTTGGGTTTTCCACAGAGTATCGTGTCATCTGCAAAGAGAGAGAGTTTGACTTCTTTGCTAATTTGAATGCCTTTTATTTCTTTTTGTTGTCCGATTGCTGAGGCTGGGACTTCCAGTACTATGTTGAACAATAGTGCAAATAAAATGAGAGAAGAGTCTATTTAGAGAGATTAATTAGAAACTTATTAGTGAAGAATTATAGTGGCCTAGACTTGACAGTATGGATAGAAGTGATTTCCTAACTGAGATGTTTATAAAATATATGAGAAGTATTTAGGCCTTGGGGCGCCTGGGTGGCACAGCGGTTAAGCGTCTGCCTTCGGCTCAGGGCGTGATCCCAGCGTTATGGGATCGAGCCCCACATCAGGCTCCTCCACTATGAGCCTGCTTCTTCCTCTCCCACTCCCCCTGCTTGTGTTTCCTCTCTCGCTGGCTGTCTCTATCTCTGTCAAATAAATAAATAAAATCTTTAAAAAAAAAAAGTATTTAGGCCTCGTAATAGATTAAATATGGAGAGTGATAAAGTAGAAGACTGTGGGATACGCTGAAGTATTTGGGCTTAGTGTGAATACTGAAAAAGATGCTAGTACACTGCTCATCATAAGTAATGGCACATAAGAGGTGCTCAAACTAAGTTAACACTCCTTTGCTGCTTCTATTTCCTTTCTACATTTTACCTGATACATGCTTTATTTCCCCAGGATGAGGGTGAATTAAAGATTAAAAAATATAGTGAGTACAGAATACAGTATTGTAAACTATAGGCACTATGCTGTACGGTTGGTATGTAGGACTTACTTATCTTGTATAACTTCACCTTTATACTCTTTAATAACTCCCTGATTTGCTAATAGCATAAAATCTTAAGTGTTCTTATCATACATACATACACACACACATAAAATAATAATAGGAATAATAAAGAGGGCAGGAGAAAACTTTCAGAGGAGATTGGTCTGTTCATGGCATAGGTTGTGGTGATGGGTCTCAGGTGTATACTCATCTTCAAACTCATTAAGTTATATAAATTAAATATGTACAGCATTTTGTGTGTCAACTATTCCCCACTGAAGTGGTTAATAAAGAAAATAGAATGAGAAAGAAACAAAAAGACTGTAAGAAATAAAAAGCAGTCAAGGAAGAACCATTTGGTAGAGAGGCTGAAAAGAAATTCACTTTGTGATAACCACATAATAGACCGTTAGGAAGGGAGAGGATGAACACAATAATTGCTTGTGTAAATTTTTCCACTGTTTCTAATCTGTACTTTCTATTTGTTTTTTAAATGTTGCCATTTGGGGTTTCAACTTCTCTAACTTTTTTTCCTTTACGGGAGACCAGAGAATCCATAAAGCTAATGCATATTAATTTTTCTATAGTACAAATATGAGTTTTATATGCCTAAGTGTAAAGGAATAGGTGAACATAGCTGATTACCCAGTTATGTTGATATATAAATAAGGTACATATATAGTAAAAACTTGTACAAAATTATGTACTTGTTCTAAATACTCAGATTTATTTAGATGACTCAAATAGTTTGGTAGAAATTAAAAATACGAAACATTCACAGGCTTGTCTTTTCACCATACTTTATCAAATTTAATAAGGAAGGTTAAGATTAGGGTGACATTAGTAAATTTGGAGATTATATAAATTATGAGAAAACATGAATATTGGGGGTTTAATACATTGATACAGTTCCTGAGAAAATACTATCCTTCACAGTGTAAATTCAGATTTGACATTCTCTTGAAAATATATAGGGACATTGGGTTTCCTAAGTTTCTTTATGAAAATTTTAGGTTGAACAAAGTACAGCTGGAAGAAATTGCTCAGAGTGCGTCAGTGTATGTTAAGGCAAAAATATATTTCATAGGATATATTTTAAGGTAATTTAAGTGTAATTATTTTTCAATGAAATGTTTAAAAAATTTTAGCTGTCTGTTGGACTTAGATCACAGTAGTCATGATTGGAAAAATACCTGTTAGATTATCATGTTCATCCTTCTGCTTCGGCAGAATATGCCTCAATCCCAGGAGAGAGGAGTTAGCGCTTCATATTTGCCAAGAAAGTATAATACCTTATAGGGTGCATAAGAGACGACTTACTAGAGCCAAGTCAATATAGGGTTTGACTTATATCCAATAAACCCCTTAAAAAAAATGTGCTTCTGTCATTCCAACTACACGGATCCTGGCAACCATTCTTTTCTAGTTGGAGCATTTGCAAAATCTTATCAAGAAAACTATCCAATAAGAATATATTGCTGTGCTATTTAAGGAAAGAAAAATAGAAGAAAATATCTTGAAGTCAAAAGAATTAGAATGAATACATTCCTGAAATAATATTTGAAAGTAAAAGAAATGTTAAACCGCAATTACAGATATTTCTGAAAAAGATAAACTATTTATTCCACTTACCAGTAGAACAGCTAGCAATACAATTCATGCACGTGGGAGCATAGTCAGTCCTATGTGATGAAGATGAACAGTAGGAAATGGAAGACTTTAAGGCAAAGTTATGAATAATATCAAAACAAGCTGTTTAATATTTGAAGTCCTTTCCAAGCATGAGGATTTAGTATCCCACAGCTTATCACCACTTGATTGTGGATAAGGAAATCTATTAACTCTTTAAGATCACTGCATTTTTACACCTCTGTTCATACATTCTCAGTCTTCTCTGTTGGTTCTCTTTTGTTTTCCATCTCATTCCTTAAACAGGTTGGGATGGTACTATGTAGAATCCGGTCTATACACCGTGATGTTTTGTTTGGTACTCACAATGTTTTTGCTTTTTTAAAAATATAAATAGTTGTCAATATTTAAGAATCATACTAATACCAGAGTTTGAGTTTTCTTTGGTAAATTTTACTTATTTTTATTTATTTATTAGAGAGAGAGCACACACAGGGGGAAGGGGCAGAGGAAGAGGTGGGGAGAGTCTCAAGCAAACTCGGTGCTGAGCATGGAGTCTGATCCAGGGCTGGATCTCATGACCCTGAGATCACAACCTGAGCCAAAAGCACAGGTAAATTTTATCATAAGAAAACTTGATTGAAACTAACAGCACTGTCTTGAAGGCATTTGTTTCAGAGCCCACCACTGATCCACCACTTTCTTTGAACCTTGACTCTGAGTCACAATGTCAGTGGCCACTTATCATCAATTTATGCCATTATTTTATTTTTTTTTACATTGACTGTTTTATTAATTTATACCACCTGGCCCCAGAATAAAGCTAGAGTTTGAAATTTTTCATCTGCAAGGTTAAATTCCTTCATGATTCTATTAAAAAATCTTTTGTCTTTTTATTTTATGGATGAGATGAATGACTTCTAGGTCCCCAGTTACCAGCTATATGCTGCAAGTCCACAATATCCTATACCTAGAGTTCACTGTTGAGTTCCAGATATTTTATCTATTTGCCTTTATTTTCGAACATATAGGAAGGTCAGGTTCAATGTGTATAAGCTTAATCTCATCATTTTTCTTCTCTTAATGTTCTGGTTCATTCTTTCATGATCAGGTAACACAGGTGGCAGAATGAAACATGGGGAGTTGTGCTTAGAATGTTTAGAGATGTCCATGGATTTTCTTACTTCTCCAATCTGTCCATACATAACCCACCACAAAGGCCTCAAAATTATATCCAAAATCTCTTTCAAATCCATTTACTTATTTCTGTTTTTACTCCCTTCCCTATGAATCAAGCTGTTATTATGTCAACAGTCTGTGCTAATATTTGGTATTCTTTGAATAAAAAATAGGCTTCAAATTTGTATTCTCAGGTTGCGTTTTTCTTTAATGCATGCTTAATGTTTGCTAGAGTGTTTTTCCAAATAAACATATCTGTTCACATGTCCTATGTAAAACATTATAATGTTTTCCCAGTTCTCTTGAAATAAATTCAAAACTCCTAAACATGTCTTACCCAGGTCCAGATGACCCAGGCATGGTTAATCTTCTCTTGCATTCTTCTTCCCTGAACACCCCTTACTCAAGGATTACATCCTCATTTAAGTTCCTACAATGTACTGAACTTTATCACCTCTAGGCATTAATCCCTAATATTACCAGTTTGAAATCTTGTCCTCTTAAGACATAGATAATTCCTACTTCTCATTAGGTCTTAAATATTATTTTTTGGTGAAGTCTTTATTGATTATTGCAGGCTATTTTATAAGCTCTTGTCACTTCCAGATACTTCATTGCTTGGGTGCAGCACTCTGTTTGTATTCAAATATCCGTGATTCCTAGTAGACTACGTGTATTGAAAAAGCATGTGCGAGGTCTGTTTTATTGACCATTTATATTCAGCGTCTACCAAAATGCCTGACATGTATTAGTCATTCAGTAAATATTTGTTGTATAAATGAGGTTATGAATAAGAAAATATTCATGTATTGCAGCAATAAGGTCTCTACTTGAAACCATATGCATTCATTCTTTTGGAGGTTTGTTGTTTGCAAAACTAAGCTTTAATTATTTTCATCCTATAACCCTAGTTTTTATTATAGAGAAAAACAATTGCTTTATTGAGTGACCACAGTCAAAATTACTGTATATTTTAAATTTACAGCAAGATGTTGGAATTAATTTTAGTAAGAATAATAAAAATAATATTTTGATGCTAGAGAATCATAACCCTGAAAGTTTCTTGTTTATAATCTTTATTAAACTTCAGCAATTTACTGCTCATATTCTACTTACTTTTACTTCTTTCTCACAGATCTGCTAGATTGGTGAACTTGCCTGCTGGTAACTCCTAAAAACAATTTTCTGCTGAAACATATGTGAAAAACTCTTTGGCTAAATGAGAAAAGTTAAACCATGATGTACAATAGTCTGTGACCATCAGCCATTATAAGCTTGTGCCTCTCCCCCAAGATTGTCATGAAATCACAGAACCTAGATTACAGAACAGACAAAACAATCCAGGACACAAAGGAGATAAAGAGTGTAATCATTGCTAATACGTATTACAATTACAGCCCTAGTGGTTGCTAAGGACACTTGAGAAGTATGAAATCAACAGTAGACTCCCAACAGGTGGGAACATAAGTGCACCAACATTAAGAAACATTCAGAGGCTTGTTTGGAGGGCTGCTGGTCCCTGGAGTTGTAGAAAAGCTGAGGGTTATGACAGTCAGTTCATGCGATAAGGAAGATGGGAAAATGGGCAATTGTCTGAGAGACTACAGAGTTAAAGCATTACATTGCACAAATGTCCTAATAAAAAATTAAGATATCTTTGAAGTTGATAAAGATTAAGTGGTATGACAATATATTCAGTGTTAAGAAAATGACATTTGCATTTATACCTTTGTATAAATCTGCATGGTTATCTAGGAACCTTTTAGGGAGACAATGGAACTTAGTAAATGTTCTTGTCTTTAAAATCTTTCTGACCTCTCAGTAACTACAGTAATAGTTTTTAGTCAATTATATTTTGAATTAATTGACAATATGGCTTCACATATGATATTGATATACTCCAGGATGGTATAGAATATTTTATCATTCAGGCTGTCAGTCGAGAGCAAGAAAAAATTTTGTATCTTTAAATGGAAAAGGAATTTACTGGAGAATATTTGAGTAGTTTACAAAATAGTCAAACTTCTAGAGAACAGATTTAAAACTAAACTCTCAGGTGTTTAGTGCCATGAAGACCGCTGCAGATCTAGCCTGATGAAAATACTATCCTGCTGCTGCTATTCATCTGTCCAGCTGTAGGAAATTGCAGCCATGGCCTCTCCCATGAATACCATCTCTTGTGAAAGGCATGAGACTTCGCAAACTCCAGGAGCAGTTACTGCTGTATGCTTCTGCTGTCACCCTAACTAGGCAGATGGATTAAGTGCCGTGCTTGATTCCCTCAGTTATTCATTTAAGAATTAAAAGCCCTAACAGGTAAATCTATTGTGTGTAAACATACCTACCTGTATACTAGCTGTAAAGGAGGCTGGTAAATTTTGTTTACCTACAGCAAGTGGGATCATGAATTTTTCAAACAAGGTTAAGGTTTTCTAGCATGTTGGGCAGCCAAAAAGCATGATAACTTATTTTCTAAAAATATTAATATTTTCAGCTAGTATTTACTTTGGTAAGATGGATTTTAAGCAGGTATCTGATTAGTTGAGGTGCACCTTACAGTAGCAGTTTTATTTTTGTTATCAAAGTTTATCAATTCAGAGTGCTTTGACGACTGATGTATCAAGAAGGCCAATAAATACATATTTTATCACTTGAAATTGAACATACAGCTGATGGTATATCAAGAAATAAAATAATAAGGTGAATAAATCAAGAATTAAATATTATTCATTAGAACCACTGGATAAATATTAACAGTATATTTATTAAGTTTTAATTCCAGTATAATTAACATGTAGTGTTATATTCATTTCATGCATACAATATAGTGATCCAGCAATTCTGTACAGTACTCTCAGCGCTCATTATGATATGTGTACTCTTAATCCCCTTTACCCATTTCACCCATCTTCCCACCACCTCCCCTCTGGTAATCAGCAGTTGGTTCTCTATCATTAAGAGTTCTTTTTGTTTGTTTATCTTCAATAGTGCATTTACTTAAGATTAAAATAATAAGGTCTAGTTGAAATGTTACCACTTGAGATTGTAAAGCAAAGTAAAGGATATACAATTGACTTTCCACCAGTATGCCAAGACAATTCAATGGAGAAAGAATAATGATGTTTTCATGAATGATTCTAGGACAACTGGATATTCAGTCACAGTAGAATGAAGTGAGATCTCTCTCTTATGCCATACATAAAAATTAACTCCAAATTGATCATAGACCAAAATGTGAGAGCTAAAGTTATAAAACAGTTAAAAGGAAAGATGAGTAAATCTTTGTGAACTTCAGTTAGGTGCAGTTTTGTTTGATATAACAGCTAAAGTATAAGCAAAAAAACAAAAATAGGGAAATCAGAATTCAATAAAATTTAAAACTTTTATGCTTTAAATAAAGGACACTAGCAAGAAAGTGAAAAAAACAATCCTCAGATTGGAAGAGAATACTCTAAAAATGTTTATTATATTTAAAGACCTCTTAAAATACAGTAAGAAGGAAAGTAACCCAATTTTCAAAAGTACAAAGGAAAGGAATAGACATTTCTTCAAATAATATGTACAAATGTCTAATAAGGACATGAAAGGAATCACAAATTCTTTACTCAACTTGAGAAATGCAGCTCATACCCACTATGAGGCATTATTTTATACTCACTAGGTTGGCTATACCAAAATGACATAATACCAAGTGTTTGTGAGAATTGGAGATATTGGATCTGTCATACTTTGCAGCTGTGAAGGCGGAATGGTGCAGCCACTCTAGAGCAGTTTGGCAGTTTCTCAGAAAGTTAAACATAGAATTATCTTGTGATGCAGCAATTCCACATCTAGGTGTATACCCAAAGAAATGAAAAGATGCGTTCACACAAAAACTTGTACACCAGTGTTCTCAGCAGCATTATTCCTAAAAATAGCCTAGAAGTGGTGAGCACCCAAACGTCGATCAACTGAAGAGTAGATGAATAAAATGTGATATATACATACAATGAAATACTATTCCTAATTAAAGTGAATGCAGTGCTTACATACCCTGCAACATGAATGAAGCTTGAAAACATCGTGTTAAGTCACATAAACGGGTTACTTATGACTACATATTATATGATTACATTTACGTGAAATACCTAGGAGACAGAAAGTACAGAAGAGTGGTTTACGAGGGTTGGGATCTTATGGGGGAAATGAGGAATGATCGTTAATAGGCATGGAATTTATGTTTGGAGTTATGAAATGTTCTAAAATCATGGTGATGTTTGCATAAAATTCTGTGAGAATAATAAAAAACATACGTTTTAGGGAGTGAATTAAAAGTAAGTGGTATACTTATTTTTTTGTAAAAGTGTAAAAAGTTGGATTTCAGTCTGGGTATTTTTCTTAAATATTCTATTAGTCAAAATATTTAAGGAAAAATGCCAGAGAAAATCATGTTATTTATTCAGACATTCCTCATTTCCAGTACATAAAATGTCAGCACGTACAAATACACAGCAACAGCATTATACCTGAAGCTAAGTTTTAATTTCCAAGGAGTAGCAAACACCAAGGGGATTACTGTAGTCAATTGCTGTCAACAAATTAAAGTACTCTTAGCAAAGACTTTACCAGAAAATAACCAAAATAACAAAAGCTGAAAAAGTTCTACAAATGGTGTTCCCATTTAAAAAAAAAAAAAAAACACAACAACAAAACAAAAACAAAAACCTATGGCATTTGAACAAAATGAAAAATTTTATTGTTAATTTATGATAGAGCCTTTAGTGTTAATTTATGCTAGAACCTTGGCTTTCACACATCATTAAAGAAGTAACACTGAAATGGTTCCTCAGTATTTTAATCATTTGTGTTATAAGAGAAAGAAAATCATTGACTCTATAAAAATGTATCTACAATTAGAACAAATCTTCCCAAGGATTTTTTACAATTAAATTTTTACAATTAAAACAGGGCATTTTATATACCTACTATTTTCATGACACAGTGGTAAGGACAGGATTAATGCTCCCAGAGAGAGAAGAATATTACTCCATGAGTTGGGTTAAGAAAACATAACTAATTCATGTTATATATAGTGACTCAACATAATAGTACAATGGTTTACATTTTATTCAGTAAGGGGAATTCTATTGGAAGATAGATTTATATCACTCATACCCAAAGATACTCAATCTATTAAAAGGACAAATCTATACTGTGAGAACATAATCTACAACTAACAACTGAAAGCACACATGGAACATTCTTTAGTTTAGACCACAAACTAACCTTTAAAATGAGTCTCAGTAAGTTTGAAAACAAGCAAATTATGCAAACAAAATATGTTTTCTTACTGTAAATCAAATTAGAAATCAGCAACAGAAAGAAATCTGGAAAATCCCCAATATTTGAAAATTAAATAGCTTACTACTAAGCAACTCATGAGTTATCTGCAGAGAAATTCAATATTTTAAGTAAGTGAAAATGGAAACACCACATTTTAAAAAAGCATGGGATACAGCTAAAACAACATTTACAGGAAAAATTGTATCTTTAAATGCCTATATTATGAGAAGTATTTCAGATAAATAATCTAAACATGATGGTAAATTACAAAAGAGTAAACTGAACCTAAAAGCAGAAAAAGATTGTAAAGGTTAGAGCAGTAATTACTGCAAGAGAAAATAACAAAAAAAGAAAAAGAAAATCAATGAAACCAAAGTGAGCTTTTTGAGAAAATGAACAAAACTGACAAAACTTTAGTCTGACCAAGAAAAAAGGATATGTGACATGAATTACAAAAATCAGGAATGAGAGAGCAGTCATTACTGACCCTACAGAAATGCAAAGGTTTAATGGATAACTTTATGCCAACAAATTAGCCAATTTAATAAAATGGAAAAATTCCTAGAAAGACATAAACTACAAACCTGACTCAAAAAGAACGTGAGAATTTGAATAGGCCATTAATGAGTAAAGAAGCCGAATTTATAATTAAAACTATATCTGTAAGGAAAATCCAAACGGCTTTAGTAGTGAATTCTCCCAAATATTTAAAGAAAAAATAATATCAATACTTCAGAAAGTCTTTCAAAAGATAGAGCACTTTTAAACTTATTATATGAGGTCATGATTATCCATATATCAAAGCAAGATAAAGACATTGCAAGGAAACTAAAGGCTAATCTTATTCGTGAACATGAAAATATTTTGTTAATGATTTTTGTTTGAGGGTTTCAGAAACATTTTACAAGGGTTACACATGATGATCCAGTGTATTTAACATATTAAAACCAACTACTGTAAGTGCCATAATAACAAAGGAAAAAAAAAAAAACACCACAGAGGCATCTTAACAGTTGCAAAAAAATCACTTGACAAAACCCAAAACTGTAAAAACCCTCAATAAACTATGAATAAAATGGAACTTCCTCAATCTGATGAAGGGCATCTATGAAAAAAAAATCTAAAACCATATTTTGTGGTGAAAAAGAAAAGACTGTTAATCACTTAGGAATAAAACAAGGATGTCCATCCAGTCAGTTCTGTTTAATATAGTGCTGGAAGTTGTAGATGCTCTAATAAGATAAGCCTGTCTAAGAGGCAGGAAAGGAGAGAAAGAGATTAAAGGCATCTGGATCAAACAGAAGATGATCTTTTTTTTTTTTTTTTAACAGATGTGACAAACCACATTCAACCTACCTGTGCTTTAGTTTCCTCATTATACAATTGTGAATAGCAGTATTTTTTCTACTCCCTTAAAAAAAAATAGAGACAATATGAAAGCACTCAGTAGATTTCAAATTTCTTAGAAACTGAAGTTGTATTTAATTTTATTTAACTTGAAAATAAATATATAAATGTATTCTACCTAGAAAATACTTCTAAATATATATTTCAATATTTCTAGAAAAACATTTAAATATGTACTATAGAAATCCTGCTTAAAAAAAAGTATTTTTCTATAGAATGAGAAAATAAATAAAACCTTCCTGAGAATACCACTGAATGTGAAGGTATGTCTATAAGCTGCCTGTTCAACAGATTTCTTAGTTTTTATTTTAGAAATACTGATAAAAGATTTTTATTCAAAGTTACATTAATCAAAAGGTATTTTAATCAAAAATATCAAAGATATTACAGAGTTCCCATATACCGCACACCCAGTCTTCCCTCTTATTAACATTTTATATTTGTATGATACATTTGCCACAATCGATGAATCAATATTAGTTCAGCATTGTTAATTTATGTCCATACTTTATTCACATCTCCATAGCTTTTACTTAATATTCCTTTTCTGTTCCATGATCCTATCCAGGGATCTTTTCTAATCCCATCCATGTTACCATATTACATTTAGTTATCCTGGCATCTTATTTTTGATACTTTGGCAGGTTTTTTTTTTTTATTTTAAGATTTTATTTATTTATTTATTTGAGAGAGTGAGTGAGAGAATGAGCACAAGCAGGGTGGAGGGGCTCGGGGAGAGAAGCAGGCTTCCTGCTAAGCAGGGAGCCCAACAACCTGAGACTAGACCCCAGGACCCTGGGATCATGACCTGAGCCTAAGGCAGAAGTTTAACTGACTGAGCCACCCAGATGCCTGATACCTTGGCAGTTTTAAGGAACACTGATAAGGTATTTTGTAGAATGTCTGTCAATTGTGATTTGTCTCTTGTTTTTCTCATGATTACACTGGGATTCTGAGTTTGGGGAAGGAAGGAAATGAATTAACATGCCATCTCATCACATCATATCAAGTGTACATACTATCAACATGGCTTATCACTATTGATATCAATCTTGATAATTTTGGTTAAGCTCATGCTTAAGGTCTGCTCAGCGGGGAGTCTGCCTCTCCCTCTACCCCTCCCCCCTGCTCCTGATCTCTCTCTCTCTCTCTTTCAAATAAATAAATAAAACCTTTAAAAAATGGGAATTATTTTCACTTCCTTGAGGGTGAAATAACTCGGTAAATTATTTGGAATTCTTTGGCATGGGAGATTGGTCTCTTATCCTCCATACATTTATTTAGTCAGCCATTTATATCAGTATTGAATATAAATATTGATTTTATACTCTGAGCTATAATCCAATTATTACTTTACTTACTTTGTTTCTCAGATTATTCCAGTTTTGACCATTTGGAAGCTGTTTCAGTGGCTCTGTGTCCCTTTGACATACCTTCACCATTGTATGGTTTGCTTGTTTATTTGTTCTGAATGTTTCCTTACTTTCTGATAGTACCACATGCTTTAGGCTCATCTTGTGTTTTTCCTGCTCTAGTCTTAGAACAATCACCTCTCCAAGAAGTGCTCATTCTTTTTATTGGAGAACGGTGTTAAAAGCCAAGATCAGGTGCTAGGTGTGCTCTTTGCTGCTGTTCTTGCTTTAGGCCTTCTCAGTTGACGAAAGAAGGGAATGTATGTGAGTATATTCACCCATGTATGTGTACATCTCTACAAATGTTCTATATTTAACCAACTATGTGTGTGTGTGTGTGTGTGTGTGTGTGTGTGTGTGTGTGTGTATATTCAGCAGAACATTGAGTTCCTGCTGGTAACTACACCTCTAATCCACTACCACATGGATCGTTTCCACCTCCTTCCTTTGCTTAAATATAATCCCCCACTCCAATGATGAGAAATATGAATCCAATCGTTTCTATACATTTACTTAATTGTTCAGTCCCACTGTAGAAATACGTCTATCCTAGGATCCCCTAACACCCTAAGTGACTTTTTTTAAAAAACTGCATTAAGAAGTTTCACTGTTTGTTGTTAGCTCTATGGGTCTTGAAAGATTGTGTTTAAAAAAAAAAAACACTCATCATTATCAAAAACAAAAGAAAACAAAACAAACAACAAACAAAGAGAAAAATAAACCCTGGATTTGGAATTGTGAGAATCTTCTCTGATCTGACATATTTCTATTGGTCAGTACTTTGTTCTCCGTGATGTTCCTTATTCCAGCTGTACATGACTAATACCCTTGGTGAAGAACGTAGCAAGTGCTATGACCCAGAAATATAATGACCAGGAGATTTCACCTTTCCTCTCTGACTAGGGCATTGATCTAAGCCTTGTAAAATTAATTTAATAAAAGAATTAGGCAGCTAGAGAATAACAGAATTAAGGAGACATCTGGGGAAGGAGAAGGGACACTGAGAATCAGCACACAGAGAGGAAGTGGGAACACAGATATAAATGTCAATTTTTGTATGGGACACACCTCAACATTTAACTAAAGTTGAAGCTTATTAAGACAAGGTAGAACAAGCCCAAAGTAAAAGTAATTTACCAAGTGGAGTTTTAATTTGTTTTGATTCCTTTTTTTTAACGTTAATCCTGGAATTTTTGTATTTTTAACTTTTTAATTTTTTAAGTACCTATTTTAATAACATACAGTATTATATTAGTTTAGGTGTATGATATAGTGTTTTAAAAATTCCATATATCACCTGTTGCTCATTACAAGTGAACTTTTTAATCCTCATAACCCATACCCCCACCACCTCCCCTCTGGTGACTATCAGTTTATTTCCTATGTCTGTTTTTTGCTTTCTCTCTCTCTCTCTTTCCCTTTTGCTCACTTTTGTTGTTTCTTAAATTCCACATATGAGTGTTTGTCTTTGTCAGACTGTTATTTTACTTAACATTATGCTCTAACTTCATGCATGTCATTGCAAATGGAAAGGCTTCATTCTTTTTTATGGCGGAGTAATAATCCATTGTGTATATAGTATATATATATATATATATATGTACTATATACACACACACCACATCTTATTTATCCATTCATCAATCGATGGGCACTTGGGCTGCTTTCATATCTTGGCTATTGTTAATAATGCTGCTATACACGTGGGTGTCCATTTATCCCTTCGCATCAGTATTTTTGTATTCTTTGGGTAAATACCCAATAGTGTGATTGTTGTATAGTAGTGTAGTTCTATTTTTAGCTTTTTGAGGAACTTGCATACTGTTTTCCAGAGCAGCTGCTCTAGTTTGCATTCCTACCAGCAGTGCAAGAGGGTTCTTTTTTCTCCACATCCTCACCAATACCTTTTGTTTCTTGGGTTGTTGATTTTAGCCATTCTGATAGGTGCAAGGTGATAGCCCATTGTAGTTCTGATTTGCGTTTCCTTGACCATCAGTGATGTTGAGCATCTTTTCATGTTTCTGTTAGCCATCTATATATCTTCTTTGGAGAAATGTTTGTTCATGTCTTTTGCCCATTTTTACTTGGATAATTTAATTTTGGGGTGTTGAATTTTATAAGTTCTTTATATATTTTGTATACTAACCCTTTATCAGATATATTTTCAACATCTTCTCCCATTGTGAAGGTTATTTTTTTTATCGTTTCCTTTGCTATGCAGAAGCTTTTTATTTCGATAAGTCCCAATAGTTAATTTTTGCTTTTGTTTCTCTTTTTTTTCAAGAGGCATATCTAGAAAAAAAGTTGCTATGGCCAGTGTCAAAGCTGTTACTAGGATTTTTATGGTTTCATGTCTCATATTTAGGTCTTTAATCCATTTTGAATTTATTTTTGTGTATGGTGTAAGAAAGTAGTCCAGTTTCATTTTCTACATGTTGCTGTCCAGTTTTCCCAACACCATTTGTTGAAGAGACTGTCATTTTCCCATTGGATATTCTTTCCTCCTTTGTCAAAGATTAATTGACCATATAGTTGTTGGTTTACCTCTGGGTTTTCTAGTCTGTTCCATTGATCTATTAAACATAAGTAGGACTAAGCTTCTACTATCCCCCAGATCAACATTAGACAGAAAACTATGGATATATAAATTATAAATCCAATTCTGCTTACAATGTCCTGGGTATTTTTTTTTTTATCATCTATATGGGAGAACTATGGCATGCATGCATTTTATGTACTTCTATATAAAGTAAATAAATTCATCTTTAGATTGCAATTGTTGAGTTAATCTAAAAAACATGAGAATCTTGAATTAGAGACTTATAGAAATCATTAAACTATTAATTGAAATCTGTTCATCATAAATCCTTGTTAGGTATCCAGTCAACACATGACATTATAAAAGGTTAAATTTCATGGAGAGGTAAATTATAAATTGTGCACTCAATTAGAGCAGCCAAAACAAGCAAACCATACTTATAGCTGAGTAACATGTTTTTATATGAAGAAACACTGAATAAACTCTAAGCTAAGAAACTCTGAGTAAATTCAGAACTGGTTGCCTAAAATACTAACAGAATTAATTTGTTGGCAAAACTAAATGAATTATGATAAAGCTAAAGACAAATCTCAAGTTTGAGTAACAGTGAAATGAGAGAAGGAAAAAAGAGATGACAGGAAAAAGAATATGAGTCAGTTTGAAAATATGTTTTTACTAATGCAGCATTAAAAAACCACAGTCTCTGCTCAGAAATGTTATTCTCTTTAGATGTAAAGTTTTGTTAATATTTGTTTTCTTATTTATAATTTATAATGATAATACTACTAATAGTTTATCGATCACTTACTATGAGTCAGGCATGGTGTTAATCTCTTTCTAGACATTACTTCATTAAGTCCTCCCAAGGATCTTGTGAGGCTGGTATAATTATCTTGAGACATTTCCAGACACAGGCATCAAGGCTTAAAAAGTTTCTATGTTGATGATTCATGAGAACACAGTGAAAATTCAGATTCAGTATTTAAACCAAAGTTTTAGTACAAAACCCACTTCTAGATACTATTTTCATGGCAGCTGATTTTGAATATGAGAAAAACGTTTTCACAGTCTTCTAGGTTTCATAGATTTGTTTACCTACCCCACAAAGAACACACAATTTAAAAAAGATCAGGAAGCATAGGTATTACGGGCTTACCCTTGGAAGTTTCCACATAATCTGAACAGTATTTGCCACATAAAGAAAGAATGTTGAGGGGCGCCTGGGTGGCACAGCGGTTAAGCATCTGCCTTCGGCTCAGGGCGTGATCCTGGCGTTATGGGATCGAGCCCCACATCAGGCTCCTCTGCTATGAGCCTGCTTCTTCCTCTCCCACTCCCCCTGCTTGTGTTCCCTCTCTCGCTGGCTGTCTCTATCTCTGTCAAATAAATAAATAAAATCTTTAAAAAAAAGATTAAAAAAAAAAAAAAAAGAAAGAAAGAATGTTGAGCCCATGCATATGGTAGACATTGATCCATATGGGTAGTGTGCATATGCATGCGTGTGTGTGTGTGCATGTGTGTGGAGGGTGGTGTGTGCTTGGTGATGTTGGCAAGGATTTCCCCTCATCATCAATGTTTTGATCTCTGGGGATCAATATCTTTCAGGCAGATTTCCTGAAACATAAGTCTTGGAAAACACTTCGCAATCATGTTGCATCTTATAGTATATTGGTAATGATGCACAGGTACAATATGAGTGAAGAGTTGGATATAGTTTGAGAGAACTTTCTTCCACATGGAAAACTTTTGGACAGCCATAAATAATACAGAATAAATGGTATGACACTATATACACGTGTGATAATTTTTATGGTATATAATTTGAAGTTATCTGCATTCCAAACAATCATCGCCTGTAACATGTTTTAAAAAATGTTTCACCATGTTAAGACCTATGGTACACAAAATTTTCATTCTGTTAGTTTCAAGGAATTCAGTAAGAAAGAAATAATACATTTGTCTTATATTTCCTATGACAAAATAACTATACTTCAATTTATATTCTATTAAACATAGTAAATTAATAACAGCTGTTTGCAATGACCTTTTATAATCCATAGAGAGACAGAATTTCAGTGGAACTTGGAATCACAGAATTGGAATATTTCTTTGGCTTTGACTCCATTTGATACTATGAGTCCTCCCAGCACTCTAATATTCCACACACGTCTGAATTTGCTGACATAGTTTCACACATGGTTGCATGTGGAGTTAGCCATTCTTTTTTTCTTTCTTTTCACACTCCCTGATGTCTGTTGCAAAGAAAAATGGGAATGATGATTTCTAAGCACTGCAAATAAATTGTGGCCATTGACTCTACAGTGGATCCAGACTAACACGCCCTATTTAGGCACTGATACTGAATATTCCAGTTCTAAGCTGCTGTAGCCATTTTCATATAATTCTGTATTTCAAAAGTGCCTTTACACTTCACTACCGGCCTCTGCAACATTTGTGCCTTGTGCTACTAATGCTTTGTAAATATTTTAATGAAAGTTTGTTTCAGCTACCCACTCTGCTCTATCCTCACACAGAAGTCTGTGGTTCAGCAACTGAGGTCAATCTGAATCACCAGCAGTGAACTTAGAGTCACCCACATGTGGCCAGAGCCTGTTTTCTTGGAGATATCTATTTCAGTTGAGGCTTCTCTGTTCCTCTTGCTCATTGACACTTGACAGACTTTCCATGCAAACATAACCCTTCTTCTCATCATCATCCTAAACATATCAGAGGAATACCAATGGCACCGTGGATGAAATATTCCCATAGTACTGACGCAGCTAATCCTTCTGTGAATAAGAACGAATTTCTCCTGATTGACTGCCTTTGGGCTTTGACATAGTTTTCCCTGCCTTTGGACTGGAACTATACCATCAACTCTCCTTCATCTCCACATTGCTAATTTTAAATCTTAAAATGTAGTCTCTATAATCATCTTGTGAACCAGTTACTTATAGTAAATTAATTAGTATTTACATTCTTTATGTATACTCTCTCTAGAGAGAGGGAGATAAAACCAAAAGAACCCTTTGTATTTATTTGTAGATACCCAAAATAAAAGCATATATTTGAGTTATATAACCTATATAAAATATCATTTCAAAATGTTTGAACTGATACAAGAACTCTAACGTTCTAATCTCATTAACTCTTTGAATTGTATTCTCTATGTTATACCAAGAAAACCTTGGAATCTCATTTTTATTTAATGTAGGTCACAGTTTTCTTCCTGTTTTGGAAAATCAAGGTAGCAAATAGAGCCATTTCCAACTATTCACCCTAACACACTAAATTCAAAAATTATAGTCTGATAGATGCACCCAGAGTGATAAATTTGTTCCACTCTCATACTTTGTTTTTTCCCAGTGTGGCTTAACAGATTTGTAATTCATTCTAAAACATACTCTGCCAATCTCTGTCAATGTAAACAAAACAAAACAAAACAAAACAACCTCTCATCCTTTTGCTATGTCATTCACCTCATAGTTGGTCAGACTTTGTACTTGTTTCCGGAATCTGCTGCAAACTCATTATAGGTCCAAAGGAAATGAGGGTTGGTAAGAGTAGATGCTGAGTTAAAATTTTCATCTCCCTAAAAGATAAATGATCAAAGCTGGCGTTATATGATCTTCATACAAAGCAGGATTAGACTCATTAGATGGGGTAAGAAGTTGCCTCTACAGCAACAGAATCTCAGCAGCAATAAGGGATTCATCCAAATCCACGATAGCTTCCTATTTCAATCTGCAGATTCCCACTCTTTTCCAATCAATTTGCCAAATTGAATATCAGAAATCTGCTGAGACTGTGATGTTAACTTACTTCTTAATACTCTAAGCCATTGAATCAAATTCAGTATTTTGTTTTCTACTTCATTGAACCAGCATGACAATTTTACAGATGTCATAGAAGTTTTATTATGCTTTCACTGTGCCTTGAATGAATAATTTAAAATCATCGGCTTGTTATTTTCTGTGTTGAAGCTCCCCATTGCAGTCAAAAGTCCAGTGTAGAGCTGGTTAAAAGTATGAATCAGAATAAAATGCACATTTTAGAATACAGGAAATAATATTCATATGAGTATGTATGAAATATATTCTAAAATAACATACAGCCATTTTGAATCACTGGGGGAAGATGAACAATTTAATAAACAAATGATTTTAGGATAATAAATCTGCACTTTCAACAAAATAGTGATAAAACTAAATTTATGTTATATACCATGCAAAAATGAAATCCGGACAGATTAAAGAGCTAAGTGCAAAAAATGCAAGTAGAAAATACAGAATAGTTTAACTTTATAATTCTGGAATGAGGGAACTCTTTCAAAAGAAGAGGAAAAATTCAAAAGTTTTTGATAAACTGACATTGATTACATGAATGTAAATTTTTGTATGACAAAATGTACAATAGAAAATATTAAGACAAGTTTCAAGCTGATATTACAGCAAAATATGTATTACAAAAGATTTGTACTTATATAATATGAGCTTATAGAAGTCATTTAGAAAAAGATAACCAATTTAATGGGAAAATGGGCAAAGTGTAAATAGAGAAAACTAATGCAAATAGACAAATAACTCATGGAAGGAAACCCAATTTCATTAGTAATTAGCAAAATTCAAATGTAAATAAAAATGGAATACTGTTTTTGTTTTTGTTTTACTGATCTTATTGGTAAACATTTAAGAATTTGATAATAATCATGTATTCTTGACAGAAGTATAAATTGGTACAATTTAGAGGGAAGCAAAGTGTATATGTAATCTCAGCAAATCTGTTTTCCATATGTTTCTTACAGAAAATTTTGCTCACATGCACATGGATAGGTGTGTGTGTCTGGTAAGGAATATTTTGATAAAAAGAAAAATATAAAAATAAAATCCATGCCCACACATATAATACATCATTTATGTGTGTGTGTGTGTGTGTGTGTGTGTGTGTGTGTGTGTTTGTGTACATGGGGGAGAGAGAGGATGAAAAAAGAATCCTTCAAATGAAAGTATTTTGCCCTGTGTTAGCCTATGATGCAGTTGGGAAATTTGGAGCTCCAGTAGCTGTCTTTGACCAGGAATTGATCTTGAGAATGGAATCTAATAGTAGATACTTGAGTTGAAATGCAGAGACAGCCTGCATGCCCAGTGATAGAGGAGCTATTTTAACTATTTTGGAATCACCAGGTCTTTTGTATTTACATTGAAACGTCACAAAGGGTGTCCTTGGATTGTAGCTTTTGTGTAGCATCTGCTCTCCACAAAGAGGGTGAACACATCCTGCTTTGCTCAGGATAGTACCAGTTCACAACTTGTGTTCTGTGTTCTCTCATATGAAGTTATTATTTTTCTAATATCTGGGGACACCATAGGTTGACAGCTGACTTCCATCAACTTCCATAGTTTGGGGAGCCTGAAAGTAGGCCAGCCCTCCTCCACCCTGCCCCAGACCCCCATGCTCCAACACACACACTTAAGAATTCCAAGTTGCCACTCATGGAAGGAGCGTATCACCCAGCCGTAGAAGAAACTCAAGCCAACTAATTAATACTGTCATTTATTCTCAAATATGAATAAACAACCAAATATTGACAGACATACTCAGAAGGCTGTCATTTACAGAGAAAAGGACCCAAAAGACAAAAAGAAAGTCTATCCCTATAGGAAACAATACTTAATGAAAAGAATTTAAAAATCAAAAAGAAAACTCTCTGAGTCTACTCAGAGAAATCAGAGTTGTTACATTTGCCAGATTATATCTATTAAGATTTGAGAACTTTAAGGAAAGTCCAGGGAGAAACTAAAATTGATGAGACTTCTTTACACAAGCAGATTTTCAAGTTATCTTTTCACTGTCTCTCCAGTATGAACTGAGAGCTGAGGGTCATCAGGCATTTGACCTGTGACCATCAGGGATGTTATTGCCAGATTGCTGTACCGAATGTGGAATCAATGGGCAGACTTGCACTTAACTCCTCACACCTCCCTTCCACAGGCACTCAAGTGGATGCAAATCAGTTTCTTCAGACTACTTGCTGGTAAATATGGACACTTTAACTTGGATTTGCAGATCTCTTTTAGAGCACTTCATATCCCGGCCTCCTTTTCCACCCTAACATATTAAAATAAGTAGAAAATGAATAGAATCTAGTTAAGGTTTTTCTTATATTCTGCACGCAAATTTTGCATTTAGTCTTTTGTTTCTCTCTCCTCAAGGTTCACTTTAATGCCCTTGTCAGGCAATATCATAGTGAAGTATAGAGTAGTATCTAAGAATGATTGATTTTTTTGGTTTCTAATTAAACCCACATTGGATTGATACTGTTGGTGGCATAGTATAGACTGGAAAAAAAACACATTTCAAAGGAAAGAGAGTTCTTAAAAATGTTGGCTTGCATCCATTGATTTTAAACTTATAACACTGTCAGTATCTTTATTCTACCGTTAGTACTTACCAAGATATTTTTAAATGTTTTAATATCTATCATTTCAATCTAAAATAGTGTCATATTTTGAGTTACATATACTTAAAATCTATTTTATGTCATTCCAAAAATATATACTTTGCACATGTACTTTAAGTGATTTAGAAAAGGCTGACTTTTTCCATGTCATTTAGTGCTTTTAATTCTATTTTATGAATGTTTACTTTTAATATTCTCTCTTTTTCCCCCTTAGGCCCATGTTGCTGAGTTTATTGCTGAATATGATTTCCTCTATTTATATAAATTCCCAATTCACATATCTACATTTTTATTATTCTTTCTCCCTCTTCTGTCCTGCATGCACCCACCCTTTCCATACCTTCCATGCTTTCATTTCTTCACCAAATTTCAAGCCAATATATGACACAGCAGTGAAACTGTACCCATTTACTATTTTTATGATTAATAATAAATTTGAGAACAAAACTATATTTGGATGAAACACATTTCATATAGAGCTCACACAAGCATGATGTACAATATCAAACTGCATATAATTGTGAACAAGTCTTGAGAAATCACCTTGAAAATATGTTAGTTTTCTGTAGAGTTTTCTCTTCTTCAGCAAGCATAGTAAATAAAATCCCCAATAGGAAAATATGTGGCTATTATTTTTAGTTAAAAAAATAAAATAAAAGTGTTACATAATGGTCTGGTTTTATAAGAACAGGAAAGAACATTTTTGGAATGAAAATCACCCTAGGGAAATTTTCTACTCCTATTTTTAGAGAGTGTAATTTTTTTTTTTTTCTGTTGAGTGAAAAGACTACTGGAATGACATCTAAAGTAGGATATAAAAAACAAGTATGATATATAAAACAGGATTTCAGTTGTTAGTTAATTGCTTGGTTCTCACCAACAATTTGTTCGTATGTTAGAAATTTCCACATGTATTTTTTTAGATTTAACCCTAGCTTTGATTTTGTTTTCCTTGACCATCATAATCAATAGTTCTGTGGTGCCTACAGGCTGGTAAGATTTCTTTAGCTGAGAATCAATGACCTCTGGTTCTATACTTACTTCCTGGCCATACTTACTTTTCAATTCTTCTTGACACACTGTTTGCCAAGCATGCCTTTGATAAAGTCATTTGTCACATTTATTTTCCATCTGACAGTTTACATAATCTCCTTTATTCAAACTTCAGCCATACTTATCTCCATAACAGAGCTTCCCTTATCATGCTGCATTTATTATTCTCCTTTGAACTATGATTATTTATTCACTAATTTATAGATAACTGGCATTTTTGATGTTCCAGAATAATACGGTACATTTCAATGCACATTGTAAATGTTTCTTAACATTTATTTCTTAATTGCTTAAATAATTTTCAATAAATATTCTTGAATGAGAGTCCATGGATCTATTACATTCAACTAAAAATTGAATGCATATACTGATACACAATGTCAATTCTCTATGGTCATCTGATTCTAGATAAACATAACACAACCATAATTGTATTTATTATGGTAAGGAAACACTTAAGATTGAGTAGAATCATATTTATATTAGTTCCACAATCTTACCAAATATGCATAGTAAGCCAGTATGAAGGTTATAGTTCTTTGTTTTGATTCTAATAACAGGAAAACGCTTTGTAAGAACTGATTCTATAAAACTCCTGAGATTTTTTTCAGATATAAGATAAAAATTTTTTAAATGAGAAGTCGTATTAAATGTGAAGAAGGCAAAAGAGCTTAATATTAGAACATGCTTGGATAACTGTTGATTTGGTAGATTTTTATGGGAAACATTGTAAGTTTATAGTATGTATGACTAGAATGTTGCAAGAGTAACTATTGAGGGCCCCATTCACATAGATTGTGATGAGTGTGGATCACTTAATGTTTTGCAGTATTTAGCCACGACACCTATACACAGAATTCCTGTATATATCACACCTCAGTACATTACATATCAACATTCTTTTTTTTTTAAGTTGATGCAAGTTGGCCTATTTCATACACTAAAATCTGATACAATATCAGATATTTTCTTTCTACATATATGAACAGCTTGTGCATATCAAAACAAATAACATTAAAAATTTGGGAGCAAAATGTTATTTATCTAAAAGATATATGCACAAATATTTATAGAAGTCATATAATAAATTTAGAACATTCTTAATCTTTTTATTTTTTCTTTCAACACTTTATTTTTTATAATAATATTTTTTATTATATTATGTTAGTCACCATACAGTACATCCCTACTTTTTGATGTAAAGTTCCATGATTCATTACTTGTGTATAACGCCCAGTGCACCATGCAATACATGCCCTCCTTAATACCCATCACCATCCTTCCCTCTCCCCCACCCCCCTCCCCTCTGAAGCCCTCAGTTTGTTTCCCAGAGTCCATAGTCTCTCATGGTTCATTCCCCCTTCTGTTTACCCCCCCTTTCTTCTTCCCTTTCTTCTCCTACCGATCTTCCTACTTTTTATGTTCCATAAATGAGTGAAACCATATGATAATTGTCTTTCTTAATCTTTTTAAAAATTGGTTTTGAATAGTTAGCCACTTTTTAAAAATCTTATTAGGAAAATGTTTTAATGTATTCCCTCTCCATTGAATTTAAAATGAATTAATCCAATACGGTTAATATTTAGTATGTGGCAAGTACTTTTAAAATATTTTTTTTATTGAGGATAACATAAAATAAGACGCATTAGTCTTAAAGGTACCATGCGATCAGAAATAAAACATTTCTGATACTCAAGGAGTATCCATCAGTCCTATCCCAGTTACTGTTTACCTGAGCCCTGACTCCTCCCAACACACCCCAGCAGAGATAACTATGCTGACTTGATCACCATCAAGTTGTTTTTTCTTTTTTTTAAAAATTATCAAGTATGTATAATGAATAAGCTTTTGTGCCTGAGTTTTTCACAAAACATAATTGCTGTGAGATTCATCCTTGTGTTCACTTGTATACTTGTGTATACATAATTTATTCTTTCTTTTTTCCTTTTTAAAAAGTGAATATGAAAATTAGAACTACTAGAAAAAAGTATAAACATCAAAATGATACTCTTTCAGTTGTACTAAGAATAAATATGATTTATTATTTATAATGTAATACGAGATTCAGTATAATTATCTTCATTCTTCCGTTTGATGACTAAAATTTTACATGTCTTTTAAAACTCTAGACCTGAGAAATTATTCTGTTCTATAGTGCCTTTCAGTAAAGCCTAATGATGACAAAATTAATCCATCCCATGTATATGAAGTATAGAAGAATGTGTGTGTGTGTGTGTGTGTGTGTGTGTATGACCTCTGAAGTAAAAACCTAATAAAAATGAAATCAGGTATATAACATATTTCAGAGTTTGTAGGTATTAAGCATATGGAACATATTATGCTAAGGTTTGGTAATCTTCACTGGCTCTTTTCTACTCATGGGTGAAATTATTGCTATGGCTTTTAATCTAAACTCTACAGCATGTCTATACTAACACTTGACTAACACACCATTTTTCTTATGTTATCCTAATTATTTTTATTTTATTTGACCACATTTTTCATGTGAAATTAACATAGTAAGATCACCAATGTTGTAAGAAGGAACTATGAACCCACCATCCTCTTGCTTACAATCTAAAAGCCTTGGATTATCTTTGAGTTTTATCAACAAAGCCTAAAAAATCACATTATTTTCTTAAAAATTATTATCAAACAGATGGCCCCAACTTTGTGGACAGAAGGCAAAATTGTTTTTCACTACAGCACTCACTTCATTGTGAATGCATATTCTCTTAATTTGCATTCCCTACCTCTAGTTAATATTTCATTTCACTAATCTGCTACAGACCCAATGACTTTTTTTTAATAGTCAGAAACATGTTTCTGAATAAACTTTAAAAATTGGAATGCTTCCTTTTTCAGCAATTAATATTTATTTAATGAAGTGACTATTTATTTAGGGCTGACCATTAACCAGGCAACTGTGGCAGAAAGTAGGCAATACAAACCTGAATACATTACAGTCCCTACCATTAAGGGGCTCATTGGTATGATTTCAGCATACAGACTGTTGTTGAAAAAGTTCATATGCAAATTTCAAGTGATGGCCTCTATTTTTATTGAAAAAAAGATGATATAATTACACTTGTATGTAAATTTACCTTGTCAGTGCATGCTACTTGTCAAAGTATCAAACTAAGAAAATAAAACAAACAAATATGTAGTAACAATACGAAATAATATTTTCTCTTTTTAAAAATTTTTGGTCTGTTCCACTTCCTATAGTTTTAATGGATTAATTACCTTACAATTAAAATTGTAGGAAAACAGGTAATGCATATTAACAAAGTTTATTTAATTGATATTATTCTCTTATTCTCTATTCATTTTTATTTAATGGTATGAAGAGTATGGAATATTGGAGGAATGAGGAGAATATTGGTCAGAATAGAGGTGCTTACAAGAGATGAAGAGAAAAAGATAAACTTTCCATTGTGAATCAGATGACTCCTTTGTTTTCTCTTTTCTGTATTCATCAGTCATGCAAATTTGTATATTAAAACTTGTAAGCACACTAAGTTATTAATGTTGACCAGGTGTGTACAATAATTAATTTCTTTACTGCACCTATTTTTAATTCCACTGAATATACAGGGGTGAATACTTTATAACTCACTGATTCTTATAAATCCTTGTAAACTTGGTGATGCTTCATAAGTGAATCAAAGCAAATATGCATTATACTATATTATTTATCATTCTATGTATGTACAGTTTATCTTCATTATTCATGGATTCTATATTTACAGATTTGCTTACTCAGTGACATTTATTTGTAACCCCCAAATCAGTATTTCTGGATCATTCACAGATATGCACAGAGCAGTGAAAAATTTGAGTCATCCAATGTGCACATTCCCAGAGGTCAAACAAAGTGACACCCTGCCTTATTATTTTAGCTCTTCTACTTAGACAAATGTTCTTCTCATGGCCTATTTAGCACACTTTTTTTTTTTTTTTTTAGATTTACTTATTGAGAGAGAGAGAGCACGTGAGCAGGGGGAGGGACAGAGGGAGAGAAAGAGAGGACCCTGGAGCAGACTCCCCTATGGGATTTAGGATTGATTTGTTTTACAAAAATGTAGACAGACAAATCTATGTAACACACAAGGTCTCTAAAACATCTTGACTTTAAATCATTCCAATACTATGCAAACAATGATTTATAAGAAATACATATTAAATACGATGCTCTTAAACAGAAACATACATAAAACCAGCTTATCTATTGATCAACTGACAAAAATGTTATGGCTAAAAGGAACCTAAACCTGTTATTTCCCTAGGATCAATGATTGTGTATTTGCTAATTCAGAGTCGATTTATAGAACATAACCTCTGTGAATAATGAGAATCAAGTATATTCTTTTTCATGGCCACCTAATAGTCCACTTTGTAAGTAGAGTATAAACACTACTGTAGACTGAATGTTTGTGTCTCCTTAAAATTCATATGGTGAAACCTAATCCTCAATGTGATAATATTTGGAAATAGAGCATTTAGGAGGTAATTAGGTCATGAGGGTGGAGCCCTCATGAATGGGATTAGTGCCCATATGAAAGAGACTCCAGAGAGCTCCCCTGCACCTCCCCCCATGTGAGAAAAATAGAAGACAGCCATCTATGAAACAGGAAGCTGGTTCTCATTAGACATTTAATCTTCCAGCACCTTGATCTTGGACTTCACAGCCTCCAGCACTGTTAGAAATATCTTTTCTTTGTAAATCACCCAGATATTGTTTATATATTTTGTCATAGCAGCCTCAGCAGACTAAGACAAAAGTTGGTACCAAGAAGTGGGGTCCAGCTGTACATACCTAAAAATGTTGAAGTGTCTTTGTAACTGGGTAACAGGTAGAAGCTGGAAGAGTTTTAGGTGCATGCTAGAAATGTAGACATTAAGGATGATTCCGGTGGGAGATCAGAAAGAAAGCTAGAGAGAAAGCCTCAAACTTCTCAAAGGATAAATAGATAATTATGAACAGAATGTTGATAGAAATATTGATGGTAAGAGTCATTCTTATGAGGTCTCAGATGGAAAGGAAGAATAAGTTATTGGAAACTGGGGAAAAGGCAGTCCTTGTTATAAAGTAGTAAAGAACTTGGCTGATTTGTGTTCATGTTCTAGTGTTTTAGGGAAGGTGGACCTTGTAAGCAGTGAAATTGGGTATTTAAACAGCCATCTTAACAGAAAACAGGAGTTATTCCTCAGGACAAGGGAAGAAAGACCCCCTGAACATGATTCAGAGGTCATAAGGGCTACCACACCCACCAAAAGCTCAGAGACAGAGCTATTTCAGTGGATGAGGCCATCTCTCTGGTACAGGTGGGTCAGGAAGTTCTCACCTAGTGTCTCAAAGAGTGGGGTGGGGACCCCCTAAGAGAACTACAACATAGGTTACAGTCAGCAGAGCCAAGAACTGAATGAGGCTCTGGCAGAGAGTCACAGTGTGGGTAGCACCCCATCAAGCTATGGGGATATATTGATACCCCAGTGGGTCCAGAATACAGAGCATTGAGCCAAACAGGATTATTACTGAGTCTTCAGGTCTAATGGAATTTGCCCAGTTAGGTTTGGGACTTGCCTGAGACCTGTCACTCCTTTCTTCTTTTCTATTTCTTCCTTTTGGGAATGGAAATATCTCTCCCATGCCTGTCCCACAATTGCATTTTGGAAGCACATAACTCGTTTGGTTTCACAGGTTCACAGCTGGGGAGTATTTTGCCTCAGGATAAATCATAACTCATATCATCTGTATATGATTTAGATGATGTTTAGATGAGACTTGGGAATTTAGACTTTTAAAATTGATGCTGGAAACAATTAAGATTTTGGGGACTGTTGGGATAAAATTAATATATTTTTCATGAGAGCAGGGTGTGGAATGTTATAGAATGAACATTTGAGTCTCCCCAAAACTCACATGTTGAAACTTAATTCCCAGTGAGGTGTAATTAGGAAGTGGGATCTTTGGGAGTTAATTAGGTCCTGAGGGTGGAGCCCTCATGAATGGAATTAGTGCCCTTACGGAAGAGTACCACGAGGAGCACCTGGGTGGCTCAATTGGTTAAGCATCTGCCTTCCGCTCATGTTATGATCTTGGGGTCCTGGGATCAAGCCCTACATTGGGCTCCCTGCTCAGCAGGGAGTCTGCTTCTCCCTCTGCCTCCCCCTACCACTTGTGCTCTCTCTCTCAAATAAATAAATATAAATCTTAAAAAAAAAAGAAAAGAAGAGGACCAAGAGAACTTTTTTGCCTCTTATTCAGAGAGAAGAAGGCTGTCTAGGAAGAAGGTCCTCACCAGACACTAAATCTGCTAGTACCAGACACTAAATCTGCTAGCACCTTCCCTGTCCCCAGAACTGTGAGCAATAAATTCATTGTTTATAAATCACCCTGCCTATGGTATTCCATTATGTAGCCCATATGGACGAAGACAACAGCTGATATAATCTTCCTTCTGCATTTCTGGCACTTTGTCCATACTTGCTGCTTCAAGATAATCTCTGGGATCTTCCTCTTCAGACCTATCCTGCTTTGTTCTCATCCACCTTTAAAAATGTCAGTTCTGGTCTTGTCTTTTTATGATCAGGGAGTATAATTGAATCCTGTTTGCTAATTTTGGTACTGAATACACACCATTCTGAACAGCATTGCATAAGATTGGGAGTGGCAATAATATATGCTAAAGTAACTTACAAACTAAATGGAGAGGTGTATTTTATTTCTTTTATAGCAAATGCTTTACATGTGACAAGAGGTCAGGCAACTATGGCTCATAGACCAAATGTAGTCTACCACCTGTTTTTTTTTAATAAAGTTTTATTAGAACAAAGCTATACCATTTATTTATGTATTATTTATGTCTGCTTTAATAATACTAATGTGTAGTTATAACAGCCTTAAAACCTAAAATATTTACAGCCTGACACTTTATAGAAAAACTTTGTTGATCTCTGACAAGACTACATCAAATAATAAGACATTTTACATCCCCCCTTTAATGTAGTTTGTGTGTGTATTTATATATATATTATATAAATATATATTAAAAATTATATAAAATATATTTATAAAATATATAAATATATATAAAATATACTATATATAATATATATATATCATTAATTTCTTATTCTAATCTGTTCATTTAGGTATTTTTACCTAAAAATTTTAGTAGTTGTAGCAGTAGTGCCATCTTGAATCTAGGATATTTATAAAATTGTGTTAAAAGGAATTTCAAGTATCACTATATCTAATCAGTATTCCTGTAGGTAGACAGAATAAATATAAAATAGGATTAAAGTGTCAATACCAAATCTCTACTCACCCTAAATTTAATCAATTTTATAGCCTTAAATTAAGCTTAGCATTCTTCACTTTCTCCACCTGAGTAGCATTGTGGCTTTGAACAAGGAACATAACCTATCTAAGCCTGAGTGAAATAAAATGTTATCTACTAATTGGTACTATTGTAAGTGCAAGAAGAGTTTTTAGTACATGGCAGAGTATCATAAATGATTGCCATTATTACCACCATTCTATATTCTGAGCCTGCGCTCTGAAGTCATAATTCCTGGGTTTAGTTCTTAAGTGCTCCTCTTAGACATATCAATTAACATATGTATTTATTGCTGTGTAGGGTTTCTTACAAGGTTGCAGTTAAGGTATCAGTTAAGATTGTGCTTATCTGAAGGCTTAACTGGGGCCAGAGGATTCAATTCCATTAATGTTCCACTCATGGATGTCTGAAGGAGGACTCAATTATTGGTTCTCTGTTGGCTAGAGGCCTCAGTTACTCACCAGTGGCCTCTTCTCAGGACTGCTTGAGAGTTTACACAACACGGTAGCTGTCTTCCTTCAGAGCAAGTGATCTGACAGATCAAAGGGGAAGAGACATGTTTTATATGAAGGAATCTCAAAACTGAACACTACAAGTTAATCACATTCTCTTTATATTGAGAGTCTGTCCCACATTCCAGATGGGGAAACTGGGCTCTCCCTCTTGAAGGAAGGAGTACCAAAGAGCATGTGGACATATACTAAAATTGCCATGCTCAATTTGCCTTAGTTTCTCCATCTGTAAAAATGAAGATAAATAATAGCAAAATGATTAAGTATCGTTTTGATATTAAATACATGGAAGTCACTTTAAAAAGGGCCTCACACACGGTAAGCAGTCTATAAATACTAGCTAATGTTTGCTTTATATGTAACTATACTCTTTTTTACAGAATTTTGAGAATCACTGATATCTATCATTTTCAGTTTATACTTATTTCATTGTATAACTTATCTGAAGTCTAGATTTTATTTTCTTTCTTTGGGAGAAAATTTGCCTCTTACGTTCAATTATTGATATTGTGAAGACAAAGTTCTCTTGCCTTTGTTTCTTCATGTAAGAACTGATACACCTTTTCCCTTACCAAAATGCTGCTCAGTTTGATTCTTTGTTAGTGACTAGATATGTATCCTGTGTTGCACATGGTGTAAGTAGATTGCTTATCAAGAAGTAATCATAGCCATATTTCTGTATTTATAACTAAGATAAACCGAAACTGTTATGCAGGAATACAGAATTGCCTGTTTCTTTCTTTCTTTGAAACTAGAAGGTGACTTTTAAAATTTTAAAAAAATTTTTGAGGCGCAGGTGACACGTAACATTAATACTAGATTCGGGTGTACAACTTAATGGTTAGGTACATCCATCTTTTATGTTATATAATTCATATTTCTGTTTTGTAATTATTTTTGATTTTCTGAAGTTTTATTGTATCACAAACTACAGTATTTGTAGTGCAGTCTCATTCTATGAAATATTAAACAAGAAGCCATAGATTATGTCATCAGATGTAAAGCTTCTTTGGGCCGATTGTGAAATTATGCACACACTCATACACAAGGCAGGCAAGTCACATTGTCTAGTTCCATCCTCTATTAGGCATAAGAACAGTTGAAGATATATCCATTTACAATGCAGTTTTGGGGAGATGCCACATCCGCTCTTTCCATAACTTATTTAATTGCTTAACACTATTTGTTGCATTTGGTTTTGGCCCAAAAGTCCAAATACAAGAATATAATCAATGTCTATAAAATTTATATCAAGTATGATTTGGTGAGTAGAAAGGCTTTTTATTATGATTGAGAAAAATTGAAACCACAATTGAGATCACAGTTTATAATTTGTAACAGTTCTCAGCTTTAACCTCATTTTCTCTGGGGAAATTCTCTGACTCTTTCAGAATGGGCAAGGTTTCCTTGCGTTTGATCTCATGGCACTCTATTCTTTTCTTATCAGTGCACTTACCACACACTATTGTACTTAAAACTTACGTTGTCTGAATTTCAGTAAAGGCTCTCCATGATACACTGGGAGGCACAGGAGATCCTTTGCATACTACTGTTTCTTCAGTGTTTTACACAATATTTGTGACAAAGTCAAGAAAAGTTAGGATGATGTTTATAATATGGCTAGGAAGAAATTGATCTCCTAGGATCTCCCGTCCTTCCACCCACACCCTGTACACCCAAAAATGTTTAGTAGGCTCTGGCTAGGATTCTGGAAGAATTTAAACACATTAATAGATCATGAAAACATAATTAACAAATAATGGGGTTTAGGATTATTACCATAAGTAAATTCCGGTCTGTTGAGGTTGGCAGTAGGAAACTGAGTACTAAACTCTACGGCAACTCTTGTCACTATCAAAAACAGGGTATTGGAATATGCGCAACAGAGGCGCAGCTAATTATACTCTTTCTCTTTGTATGTTACAGTCATAAGTGTCTTCCTATAGGATTATAATCAGCCTATAAGTTGGAGTTGAAGCAGACATTACATAGGCAAAGTCATTTAATGTTAAACTGCTCGGAACCTTCCAAAGAGTAAGCACTAATTGTTAATAAAAGTAAATAACTATAGCTAGTATTCAATATCTACTCTATGTCAAGCACTATATTTGGTATTTTACAAATGTTACCCACAGGTAATCCACACAGCTGTGCCGTAATGCAGTGGAGATGCTACTGTGAAATTAGGTTTAGATCCAAATCTTTAGTTTGCTACTTACACATACCTGTGTGGTCATGAGCTAGTTATATACTGTTTGTTCATCTGCTAAAACGGAGTAAATACTGTTTTCCTGTATCTATTCATCATGTACTAATAATTGGTGGTAGTTTTATTATATTTGTACATATATACAGCTAGTAAGCAGTAGAGATTGTGCTGTATTTTTCCGTAGCTTGTGTATGTACCAGTTTTTCCTCTCTTATGGATGTCTGTATATATGTATTTACTAAGGTATAATTGGTATACCTTTATTAATTCAGGTTACAACATAATGATTCCTTATTTGTATATATTGCCAAGTGATCACCATAGTAGGTCTATTTAACGTTGTCGCCATATGTAGTTACAGCATGTGCCAGTTTTAAACATAGTTTATCTCCTCCCTTTCGTTTTATTTTTTTTATTTTTATTTTTTTAAAGATTTTATTTATTTATTCGACAGAGATAGAGACAGCCAGCGAGAGAGGGAACACAAGCAGGGGGAGTGGGAGAGGAAGAAGCAGGCTCATAGCAGAGGAGCCCTGATGTGGGGCTCGATCCCATAACGCCGGGATCACGCCCTGAGCCGAAGGCAGACGCTTAACCGCTGTGCCGCCCAGGTGCCCCCTCCCTTTCGTTTTAAATCATCCATGGTATAACAAACATTCTTTGTTTCATTTCAGTTTCAGTGGCGTATCTCTGCTACTTCCCAATCTTGGGGAAACATACCAACTTTGTATGCCTCTGTGTTTGCCTTTATGGGTGTGTGTACTCTTTGTGTTGGAAAGCACCTTTTGTTTTTTAAAGAAAAATACAGTAGAAGACTATAAATAGTTTGTAAGCACTTGCCCCTGCCTCGGTTATCCAATGAATAATAAGTACTCTAAAGACTTTAATGTAGATACTTGTGGTCCCCTGAAATAGTTTAGTCTCTACCCTTCAGGTCAGACTTCTTTAAAGAATCGCTTATATGACCTGTCATAAATAAAATCCAGATCTTTATGGTTCTCACAGAAATCAGTTTAAGTTTTTTTCACTGAAGCTAAGTATCAATTTTTTTCTCTTTTCATTTCTGACATATGCTTATGTTTGGTACTAAATGCATCTTCCGAGGAGCGCCTGGGTGGCTCAGCCGTTAAGTGTCTGCCTTCAGCTCAGGTCATGATCCCAGGGTCCTGGAATTGAGCCCCGCATCAGGCTCCCTGCTCAGGCTGGAAGCCTGCTTCTCCTCCTCACACTCCCCTTGCTTGTGTTCCCTCTCTCGCTGTCTCTCTCTGTCAAATAAATAAATAAAATCTTTAAAAATCAATCAATCAATCATTCAGCCAATCAGTCAGTCTTCTGAGAGAGTTACGTATCAATAGCACCTAGAATTTAAATTATTTAAGCACAAAAATGCAGAGTCTGGACTTGTCAGGTTAGATACTACTTTCAAAGAAACTCAGTGCACATCATGATTTCTAAGCATTTAAATTAAAAAAAACACAATATTACCTCATAACTTAGAATTTTGAAACTCTACAAGAATTTTAAGGATTGCAATTCATATTCTCAAATAACTAGCCTATATTTAGTACATCTATGCATAATAAATAATAAACTTACTCTGTTAATACATTTTAGAGTTGATGAAGCATCTCTTATGGATGAAATCACATGCCGTATGTCTTTAATGTACTTCATATATTTCTCTAAATACCTTCTACAAGTTATATTCTCAGATTAAACTGGACATAACAGAATATTCCAAATAATCTACTTAAACTGATCAGAAATTAATATGAAGATCAGAAGTGTTGTAAATCATTGAACATACTTTCTTTATAATATATAACTCACCTATTTTAAACTATTTAATAACTTCATTTTAAGATTCTCCCATTATCTCTAATTTACCTACAAAATTTCATCATGAAAAACTATTAACTAACTTAAATTGATTCAAGAAACAATGTAAGCTGGTTTTCTAATAAAGTTAAGTTATGCAACTCAGTGGATTTCTGTGAAGAGAATGAGCTCCAACATCTTATTAGACTTGTAAATGTAAATTTTAAATGGAAACATTCTTTTGAATATGAGAGCAGTTTATAGCCTTATCCTGGCACAAAGCAACATAATAAACTGCTAGAATTTTAATTTAAAGCAAAGTTTAAAGGTTATTGTGGTTTGCCAAGATTATCCTTCATAAAAATTTCTTGAATGTTTATTTGTCAACAACTTATGTGATTATCCTACATTAATATGAAACCAAAAGTGAACCCAACACTCTCAAATACTTTGGAAAGCAAGAAACTTTTTTTTTTTTTTTTTTGGTCATGCTTTAATGGCTATGCCAATAAAATAAAGGAATCTGAATTAAATAAGGAGATTGGGAGAGGGTAACGAGGAGAAAGCAAGTCAGCTTTTGCGGTACGAACTACTATTAGAAATTTAAAGACATTATTTTCTTTCCAGGTTTCAAAAAACTTTATGAGAGTCAAACTAGTGGTGCTTTTTTGCTTTCAAGATTTTATCACTGAAAATAATTTTACTTTGGAGAAAATGTTACACATTTTGATATTTATCATTTAGAAAGAAGACTTGTGTTAGAGACCACATTTTTCAAGTGCACTTTTATTATGTATCAGCCAGGGATTCAGTCAAGTGAGAGAGGATAACTCAAATATACCCTTTTCTAAGCACAACCTAAAGTCAGTAGCATGTGTCTTCTTTCAAATACTCAGATTTTCAGAAGTCAGCATCTCTCATTTGTGTGCAGGTTGATGTGCGTGTATGTGTAGACAGACAGACATATGGCCTACAGTGTTCTGAAAACTGTACTAAGTTTTGTGAGGCCTTCAGAGACATCGGATGCAATATTTTGTGTGCTGTACAGTCAAGACTTGCAGAATATTATGTGTGACTAGCTATAACATCAGCCAAACGGTGAAACGTATCCTGTTGCTTTCAGCCTGGTGGAAGAAGCATCAGCATGTACCACCTGTACTTCAGGCCCAGACCTAAGGGGACATAGGGAGCACAGTAACATAAAACAAAACAACTGTGTATTACTCTCTTTCTGTGAATAGGAAAGAGGGAATTAAGCAATCGTCCAATGGTCGTCATGCTTTTATATATATTAATACAGTTAAAATCTGACTCCAAAGGCAACTTGGATTACTTGGAGAAGTAATAAGACTTGAGACAAAAGATTTGAGTTTATGCTTTGGAAGGCAGTTGTCAAGCTGAATCACCCACTCTCTCCCTCCCACCCCCAGTCTGTGAAATTAGGAAAGAAACATTGTTCTGTCTAAGATAGGATTATTATTTATGTGGCTAAATTGCTTCAACATTAAAGAGATCCACCTGAGATAATTAACAATAACTACAGTCATTGTCTAATTTTAAATAGATTTTTATGAGGACATTGGTTTAATAACAGCTTTTCAGGGAAAAGCATGCAGCTAGACTTCAGAGTATTTCAATTTTGCAAAAGTCACTTATATTGTATTATCATGATGTGTAGTGTGTCGTGCACACTTTGGGGGTCAATACAGATTGAATGGGAAAAACAAAATGAAAACAAATTCTGAAACTGAAACTCTGAAAACTAATGAATGTGTTTCTGATTATTAGGGAATTACTGCTATGTTTATATGAGTTTTGTATTGAGTGATAAGGGTGAATTAAAATTTATACAATGGAGTACAAAAGCCTTTATGAATTATAATTTTTTTTTTTACCTTGCAGTCTGTATTGAGAATGCATACAAAGGCCATGACAGCAAATTCCTTATATGAGCTCTGATATTTTATTAGTAAAAACAGTTAGGACACATACAATTTATTCTTCTTTTCACATATGTACATTTGAAGTCTGGATCTTTTAACTTATGCCAGAATAGCCTTTGTAGTGAAGAAGTGGTTAAGTGGGAGAAATTGCCAAAATGTAAAGCAGGTAAAAGCAAACCTGCTCTGCTTAAAGTCTATTTTGAACACTCAGAGCATTACTTACTTGACTCTCCCTTCCCACTATAACCAGGGTTCTGTATCTCTTGAACCCTTTTAATTTACTACCTAGAGGGATTCTTGGGTGACTCATTCGGTACAGCGTCCAACTCTTGATCTCAGGTCTTGATCCTAAGATTGTGAGTTCGACCCCCCTGTTGGGCATGGAGCCTACTTAAAAAAAAATACTACCTAGAAAAATAACATGTATTTCTTTCTCTTTTCACCCATCCAAATGATTTGACATGGCAGAAGAATCTGTTGGAACACATGAATAAAATCTTTCAGTAATGTCCATGGCATTTGATACGTATATAAGAAACCTGCAGCTGCTAGACCTTTGTGCCTATTTGGCATAGGCTTCAAATTCTGGAATACTTAAAATTTTATGAAGTGCAGGGGAAAAAATGGAATTAACTATGGGATAGCATCTAGGTCTTTTCCTAGAATTATCATTCTTAGAGAGTTCTGCATAGATGTCTTTAAGCCACTTTGTGAATTTTGCCCTCCAGAAGGATTAGATACTGTAAATTTTTCATCCAACTTCTGCTTTCATTAACTCTTTAAATATGTGAGAGCACTCTTTGGTAAAGGTGTGTTTGGGGGCTATGACTTAAAATGTGGATACTCACTGGTAAAAGTACCTTTTCATTGTTCTACACATGGTCATAATCATGACATTCAAACGTTGCCCACCTGAATGCTACTCGTAAAGAATTTAAAGAAAGTCTGTACTTTATAAACGCTATGTAGGTGATGTTATGATCTGCTCTGGCTCCCCCAGTGGATTGTTTACTATATTCCCTCTTGTTGTATCAAACACATTGTAGACGGTTTGAAACAGTCAAGTCTTGGCAAAATCCAGGGTAATTACAAATTGTCCTCATTAATGGTATGCAGGCCTCTGTCTTCTCCTACTCACTCCACCCCCCACTTCATTGTACAACTTCCAGGATTCATGAGCTCACACATATTTCCCTGAATTAGTGATGAACTACAGATTAGTCCTTGAAATCAGTGACTAAAAGGGAGGAGGCAAATTAGAATTAACAAATCCTGAAGGGAAGAAAACTGGAGTCTTTAAACGTCAGAAAATAGAGGAGGGAAAGCCAGGGACACTCTTGAATATGAAGTTAAATGTGTCTGAGTTAGGAAAGCAGGGCAGGGAAAGTAAAGCCAGTTCTTTGGCTAAAGTGAAATTAGTCAAGAACTCAGACACTCAGTAAATCCTTTTGTTGTATGACTTAGAGCTTTTTCTCTTGTTGTGGATGATTTGCTGCCAGAAGCATTTCTATTATATAATTTGTACTTTCACAGATTCCCCCCCACTCTAGTCTCTCTAAGTGTCCCTTACAGATTAATGCTGAAACCTAACAGGATCTGCTGCAAATTCCTTTTACACTTTGCCCTGAGAATATGGAATGTGCTTTCCCTCCACTTCTCTGCCATGGGAATTAATTACCTGCAGTTTTCAGCACAGTGTGAAAGTCTTATCTGCTTTCTTTGGCAGTAAAATATTACTGCAAAGCTTTAAACTAGTTTTGAAGTTTTATTGTCTTTTTTCCCCCTAGGTTTTAATTATGGATATTTAAAATATTTTATGTCAGTAGGTAATCTCATAGTTATTATGGTAAAAAACAATGAAAATAATCAGACTGAATTAAACTATGAAAATAAAACTTTATATACAAGGCTGGGCAAGCTTTTAAAGACCATTGTTTTACTGGGTGTTACAGAATTCTAGTGATTTGTGTAAAGAAGAATCAATATTATTTACTAATAGGCAAAAAAGTGGGTTATTTTCCAAAAATGCATATCCATTACATTTAATCGGATCCAGATGATAATACCAATATTTATGATGGATCCCAACCTCAAAACATAACATGAGAAGGGGAAGAAATGATGATTCAAATTTTACAGTTCCATGGAATAGTATGTGTTCCTGGTTTCAGGGGGAAATTAAACTTATAATGTTGGAAAGAGTGAGAAAACAAACAGCCATTATATGTTCTGAGCGTATAGTTTCCTTCTTTATTCATGGTGGTTTAAGTAATGTAATGATTTTCTTTTTCTGAATTTAAAGCAAATAAACAAATCAAAATGAATAAATTAAAATAATTAGTATGCTTCCAAATAAACTAGATATTCAAATGCATCAAACTTTATTGCAACTTATTTTTAGTTTATGAAAAAGGCAATAATAAAAGCCAAAATGTGTCAGTCTTATATTTGACCTGCAGAATTTTAAATATTTTTATTAACTCTTTACACATTTTACCTCTCTTTTTTTTGTGGTCTACTGACCTCATATTCAATTGTGCATGTACTGTTTGACTGGATATTTCAAACAAAATATATTCTAATTTTTTTTTCTGTAGTCAATTTATACAGCACATAAATTCAATCCAACCTAGAAAGTGAGATAGAGTATTATGTATGGTAGCAATAAAATATACTCAAACATACATCTGTTTAATGAATTATAAAACAAATGAAAATCCAATTTGGAGAGAAAATTGTAAGATTGCCATACCTTGTTAGTGTATGGAACTATGTGTAATTATTGCTTTCTTTGAAAATGACTTAAGTCTTGCTTAGTATGCACAGTTGATGTTTGCCTTATTCATTCCCAGTCAAATATTTCTATTCATAAAGAACATCAATATATGAGAACAAATTTTGCCAGTTCCCATATTTTAAGATAATATACCTTTGAAAAAGCATTTACTTATTTGATTTTTATTTCACTCAACATACATAATTTAAAAAAAATGAAGATAAGTAAATATATCTGGTAGGTAATAGAAACAGAACATGCCTGAAATTAACAGTTTTCTCATTTTTGTCTTATTATTTAAAAACTCAGACCTTTTCTTCTCTTTCCAATTCTGTCATTAGCCATACAGACAGGATTAATTTCTGTTCCATTCTCTATCTTTTTTTTCTCCATTCATTTTCATATTTAAGTTTATTTTGTTTTATTTTCAATCCTTAGAAAATATATATTATTAAATATTTTATTTTAAGATGCTTTAGTAATCATGCTATTATACACGCCTGAGGGGCTCGGTGGGTCGGGCAGCAGATTCTTGGTTTCAGCTCACGTCATGATCTCAGGGTCATGAGATGGAGCCTCATGTTGGGTTTCGCACTCAGCAGGGAATCTGCTTCCCTCCTCTCCATCTCCCTCTGCCCCTCCCCCCACTCATGCTTGCTCTCCTTCTCTCTCTCTAATAAATAAATAAATCTTTTAAAAAAATTTGGCCTGAAACATATCAAGATATACAGATACGCTTAAGAACAGATAGTGATAAATAATTATATAAATATTTGGAATTCCATTAGAAAAATATTGGCATAAAAAGGATTATAGATCTAAACTGAGAGATAAGGATTCATAGATCATCATTTGTCTATGGAATTGTGTCAGATAATCTTGTTGATTTGCATTTTACAACTGTTCTCATAACAGTTATCTACATCATCTGGGGGAATTGATTTAAATACTAATTTCATGTGTATTTGGAATATATTATTTTAACATACAATATTTGAAGGGATTACAATGAGAAAATTTTCAAAGAAATTGGAAATCTGTAATCTACAGAAGTCAAAGCAAGATGGTTAAAGCCAATCTGTGCCTAGACACATCATAGTGAAAGTGCAGAAAATCATATACAAAAAGAATGTTCTAAAGGAAGCCAGGGAAAATTGACAGATTACCTAGCCCCTACCTCCCTACGGTTAATAGTAATAATGATAATGATAATAATAACAACAGCAATAATAACAGCAATTATAATAATAATAAAAGAAAAAAATCTCAACTGCAAAACTGTGGAATAATTTCTTCAAAGTACTGATAGACAGTAACTTCAAATGTAGAATTTTGAACTCAAAAATGTATCTTTCAAGGACAGGAAGGAGGAAGAGAAATTATTAAAAATAAGTACAAATTGAAGGTTTATTCCCTAGAAATGTATACTAAAGGAATTTTTAGAGAATATACTTCAGGACAAATGGAAAGGGTCTTGGGAGATTATGTGAAATGCTTAAGGAATATTGAGCAAATAAAATTATAAAACTATGTATGCAGCATAGATTAATAGCCATGATGATTATGATGAAGATGATGATGATAGTTGTGGTGATGCCATACAGATCAAGCAGAGTCCAGTTAGTAATCCTTGTATTGGTCAGGAGAGTAAAATATTTCTTTGGTAATTTAAATATTTATAATAAAGTTTCAAAGGTAATTTAATAATGGAAATAGAGAGTGTAACTTTCAAAGCAAATACAGAGAAATAAATGGAAAAAAGTTTGAACAGCTAAAAGCATTATATATATGTGTATATGTATATTTGTATATGCATTTTATATTATATATATGTGTGTATATATACCATCTGTCTGTCTTTTTTGAAGAAATATCTGCTCATGTGTTCTATTCATTTTTATTTGGACTATTTGGATATTTTGGGGTAATGAATTATATAAGTTCTTACACATTTTGGACACTAACCTTTTATCAGGTATGTCACTTGCAAATAGTTTCTCTCATTCTGTAGGTTGTCTTTTAGTTTTGTTGATTGTTACCTTTGCTGTGCAGAAGCTTTTTATTTTGATACAGTCTCATAGGTTATTTTTGCATTCGTTTTCCTTCCCTCAGGAAGTAAATCTAGAAAAATGTTACTGTGACCAATGTCAGAGAAATTACTGCCTGTACTTTCTTATTGAGTCTGAGTCTTTATGGTTTCAGATCTCACGATTAAGTCTTTAATCCATTTTGAGTTTATTTTTGTGTATGCTGTAAGAAAGTGGTCCAGTTTCATTCTTTTGCCTGTAGCTATCCACTTTCCCCAGCCCCATTTGTTGAAGAAACTGTCTTTTTGCCATTTTATATTCTTGCTACTTTTGTTGATGATTAAAGAACATATAATTGTGGATTTATTACTGGACTCTGTTCTGTTCCATTGATCTATGAATATGTTTTCTGTGCCAGTACCATGCTGTTATGATTCCTGCAGCTTCGTAGTATATCTTGACTCCGGGATTGTGACACCTCCAGTTTTGTTGTTCCTTTTCTAGATTGCTTTGGCCATTTGGAGTCTTTTGTGGTTCCATATAAATTTTAGGATTATTTGTTACAGTCCTGTGAAAAGCGCTCTTGGTGTTTTGATAGGTATTACATTTAATCTGTAGACTGTTTTGGCTAGCATGGGCATTTTAACAGTATTAGTTCTCCCAATCCATGATCATGGAGTATCTTTCCATTTATTTGTGCCATCTTCACTTTCTTTCATCAACGTTTTCAGAGTACAGGTTTTTCACCTCCTTGGTCAAGTTTATCCCTAGGTATATTTTATTGTTTTTGGTGTAATTATAAATAGGATTGTTTTCTTAATTTCTTTTTCTGCTTCTTTATTATAGTGTATAGACATGCAGTGGATTTCTGTATATTGATTTTGTATCCTGTGAACTTATTGAATTCTTTATCAGTCCTAGTAGTTTTTTGGTGAAGTCTTCAGGGTTTTCTATGTATAGTATCATGTCACCAGCACACAGTGAAAGCTTTACTTCTTCCTTACCAATCTGGATGTGTTTTATTCCTTTTTCTTTTTTGATTGCTGTGGCTAAGACTTCCACTACTATGTTGAATAAAAGTGGTGAGAGTGGACATCCTTGTCTTTTTCCTGACCTTAGGTAAAAAGCTCTCAGTTTTTCACCATTGAGTGTGATGTTAGCTGTGGATTTTTCATATATGATCTGTATTATGTTGAGATATGTTCCCTCTAACCCTACTTTGTTGAAGATTTTTATAATTAATAGATGTTGTACTTTGTCAGATGCTTTTTTCTGAATCTATTGAGATGATCATGGTTTTTTTATCCATTCTCTTTTTTTATCCTTTCTCTCATTGATGTGATTTATCACATTAATTGACTTGTGAATATTGAACTGCATTTGCACTCCAGGAATAAATCCCACTTGATTGTGACAAATTATTTTTTTAAAGGTATTATTGGATTTGGTTTGCTAATATGTTGCTGAGGATTTTTGCATCTGTGTTCATCAGAGATATTGGTTGTAGTGCTTTTTTTTTTTTTTTTTTTTTGTCCTGTCTTTATCTGGTTTTGGTATCACGGTAATGTTGGCCTCATAAAATGAATTTGTAAGCTTTCCCTCCTCTTCTATTTTTTTTTAATTGTTTGAGAACAATAGGTATTAACTCTTCTTTAAATGTTTGGTAAAATTCATCTGTGAAGCCAGGTAGTCCTGGACTTTTGTTTTTTGGGAGTTTTTTGATTACTGATTCAATGTCATGGCTAGCTGTTAGTCTGTCAAATTTTCTATTTCTTTCTGATTCAGTTTTGGAAGGTTATAAGTTTCTAGAAATTTATTCATTTCTTCTAGGTTGTCCCATTTATTGGCGTATAATTTTACATAATAATCTCTTATAATTCTCAATATTTCTGTGTGTTATTTCTCCTCTTTCATTTCTGATCTTGTTTATTCAACGCCCCCCCCACACTTTTTTAAATGTATCTGGCTACGGGTTTATCAGTTTTATTGATCTTTCCAAAGAAATAGCTCCTGGTTTTTATTTTATTGTTTTTATTTAGTTTGTTCATTTTTTTAGTTTTTCTTCTATTTCTGGTCTAGTCTTTATTATTTCCTTCCTTCTACTGGTTTGGGGTTTTGTTTGTTCTTTTTTTAGCTCCTTTAGGTGTAAGTTAGGTTGTTTATTTTAGATTTTTCTTGCTTCCTGACTTAGGCCTGAATTGCTATAAACTTCCTTCTTAGAAAGCTTCACTGCATCCCAAAGATTTGGGACCATTGTATTTTTATTTTCATTTGTCTCCCTGTAATTTTTTATTTCATTTTGATTTCTTAGTTGACCCATTCATTGTTTAATACCATGTAATTTAACCTCCATGTGTTCTTTCTAGATTTTTTCCTTGTGATTGATTTCTAGTTTCATAACATTGTGATCTGAAAAGATGCATGATAGGACTACAATCTTTTTGAATTTGTTGAAAGTTGTTTTTTGAACTAATGTGGTCTATTCTTGACAATGTTCTATGTGCACTTGAAAAGAAGGTATATTCTCTTGTTTTTGGGTAGAATCTTCTGAATATGTCTTGTTAGATCTGCCTGGTCCAATGTATGATTCAAGGCCACTGTTTGATTTTCTGTTTGGATGATATTTCCACTGATGTAAGTGGGGTCTTAAAGTCCCCTCCTGGGGATAGTCCTGTGGGCCAATTTGGCTCCTGACTGTATTACTGCCATTCCTACTGTCTTTGATGTGTTCTCTTCTCTCTTCTCTACATTTAGTTGTGGAGAATCTGTTCTGCCAGTCTTTGGGTCATTTTCTAGGGTATTTACACTAACAGGGGTATTATCTCAGTGTATCCCTGGGATGAGGTGAGTTTAGGATCCTCCTACTCTGCCGTCTTCCCTGAAAGTCCCTACATTTCCTAAGTTTTAACAAACATGTGGAAGTTACTATTATAATCAAATTAATGTGGATAAAATTTATATGGAATGACTATTTCTTAAAGATATTACTGTTCCTGCTTGGTGTTCAATTTAAGGACAATATGTTTAAGAAAAAATTTAATAGAATATCATAACACTAGGGGGGCCTGGGTGGCACAGCGGTTGGGCGTCTGCCTTCGGCTCAGGGCGTGATCCCGGTGTTATGGGATCGAGCCCCACATCAGGCTCTTCTGCTATGAGCTTGCTTCTTCCTCTCCCACTCCCCCTGCTTGTGTTCCCTCTCTCGCTGGCTGTCTCTATCTCTGTTGAATAAATAAATAAATAAAAAATTAAAAAAGAATATCATAACACTAACCTTTAAAATGTTAAATACGCTACACTTCATTTAGTTATGCTACATCAGAGAAAAGTCAGTTAAAAGATAGAAATTTAAATGAATGAGAATACAGCCTAAGTGATACATAAAAATGAAAAAAATGTAATGTTTTTCTTAATAGTTTAGTATCCGGCATACAGAGTTTTGTTTTGTTTGCTCAAAAAAAAAAAGCTTAAGGATGTGAGAAAACTAGTTATAGACGTTATATGGCTGATATTTATTATATAACAGAGATTACAAAGAATGATATAATGTTACACAACATGGAAAAAAATATGATATTTGTTGGGGATACATAATAAAACAGAATTATTAAGAGAAGGCATGGAAGTCCCAAATTCTCATCATCACCGAAAAACACACAGGTGATTTCATAAAAAGTCAGCAGGTTTAAGTTCCAGGGACGAGAACCCACCACCAAAAACAACCTTGATCACCCTCCTAATATGGTGAAACTTAAAATAGCCTTATTTGTGGGTGATTAGTGAGATGCCAGGCAGATTCAAGATTTTGACAGACATAGTGTGAAAAGTCAATTTGCCATTATTTGGGGACTTAGGTGCCCCATAAAGAAGAAGTGTACAGTACAATTCCACCAGCTGAGAAAGGACACCAAAAATTTAAGTAAAGATAATTTCAAATGCAAATCCTTCCATTAAGAGCAGGGAGGGAGACTCTTGTTCTAGCTAGCACATTGTGTAGGTTACCTAAAGTAAAGCCCCTGGATCAACTTCAGAGAATCATTCTTGTTGCCTCACAAGAAGAAAATTTAGGAAGTCAACACTACTATATAACTTCTTTATTTTAATTTTTTTATTTTTTATTTATTTATTTTTTATTTATCTATAACTTCTTTAAAACTGCAATTTTTGTTACATGCTTCATTCCTTTTAATTATCCCATAATGGTTACAATGAAAAAAGAACATGTGTGCCTGACTTAGTGCATAGAAAGAAAAGGAGTGGCAAATGAGGATGAGTTCCATTCTGCAGACATTTTTGTTCAAAGAATTCTGTAGATGATAATAGATGGTAACATGATTAAAAAAAGAGGTTATCAGATTGAAATTTTCAGCAATGTAGAAAAGAGGTTGAAAGATTGAAATGAGAATCTTGAGATTTAGAAATCTCTTATAATACGAATGAGTTATAAAATAGCATTGAACATATATTACATGTCGTATTCTATTATTATCCATAGATAATGAAATATAATGAAAAATGTTATGAGAGAAAACTGAGAAAATTTGTGGAGTTTCTTTCATTATTTAGGACTCAGAGATACAAAATGAACTGGATCTAATTAATAGCTATATTTTGATAAATATATGCTTGATTTTTCTGTTGAACAACAAAAGAAATGCAAAATAAATATGATAGAGTCTTTCCTTTAGAGGAGAAAAATGAGACGTGTACCCATTTGGGAATTATTTTTACAAAAATGCATTTCTTCAAATTTAGTATATTCATGTCACGAAAAGTACCAAAACTCAGAACTGCAGTAAAGAGAAATATGGTACATATGTTTTTGTGTATAAAATGCAATTTATTCTGTTCTCAGAATAGAAAATAAACATAAAGGAAAGCAAGACCATAAATTTATTATTTATATAGAAGCTTTCATGTTAGTGTCTTAAGGTTTCTAAAATGTTAACTTGAACCTTTGAAAAGAAGGATTTTATTAATACCACCTTTTTTCATCAATGAGGAAATTTTATTGTAGACAGTTTGATGTAAGGCTTTAGAACAGAAACTCTGGCTTAAAATAATTCAGAATTTTCACAGCTCAGTTATTGGAGAGATATTTCAATTTACCCCATAATACTAATGGCAGTAGTTGAACAAAAGGCACAAGGAAAGAATAGTTCTGCAATCAATATTGCAATCTGGAGTTATTCATTTCAAAATTACCTATTGGCTGTCTATTATTTCTGTCAGGAAGACATGAATAAGCACAAATATCTCATATAAAGTATCATATCAAAACTTCGAACAAAAAATTATGAAATTGTAGATATGTAGTAGCTAAATTTATTAGACGATTGAAATCTTTTGAGAGTAATTGGTCCTTGAAGGATAACAACTTGATTTTCAAAAGCCAATGGCTGAGTCTACCTCAGATCTGCTGGCCACAGTGGGGCAATCTGGTTGTGCCCTTGCCACCAGCAGATCCCAATTAGGAAACTCATCTCTCACCACACGCCAACCAACAGTGTGGCCTGATTTATCTACAGCAGTGGCAACAATAAACCTCAAGTGGCTGATTCATGCCCCACTTTATACCTGCTGGTAGTGCTGGATCTGATCAGTTCCTAGAGGTTACACCAGTAAAGCCAGACAGGGTGCCAGGAGGGACATGCTAAATCTAAACATGGCAACTGCCAGCTAAAATGAAAACTTTAAATAGAACCAAACATCTCGTAACATAATCTTTGATTTGTACATGATACAATTAAAAATATCTTGTCATACCAAGAACCAAGAAAATCACAAATTAAATGACAAAAGACAAGTGACACCAATACTCCTCATTGAATCAAATATTGGAACTATCTGACAAAGATTTTAAAGCTGAAATTTTAAATAGATTCAGTAAGTAATTATGAATTTATTACCAGTAGAGAAATAGAATTTATAAAAATAAACCAAATGAAAATATTGAACCAAAAAACACAAAAACTAAATTAAAAACTCATTGGAAGAGATCAGTAGTACAGTGAAATCCATAAAGGTGAGGAGTGATCAATAAAATGTATTCAATTTGAAAATAGAAAAGACACAAAAAACAGACTCTTAGGGACCAGTGGGAAAATAAAGAAAGATGTAGTATTTGTGTCTTTGGAGTTCCAAAAGGTAGAGAACAAGAATGTAGGGTTGAAAGATATTCAAAGTAATAATGGCGGAAGATTTCCCAAATTTGATAAAAGATAGAAACATATATTCCAGAAGTGAACTGCAAGTAGAATAAATACAAACAACTTCACACCAAAGCATATTATAATTAGATTTCTGGAAACTAAAGACAAAATCTCAAAAGTAGGTAAGGAGAAACAATGCATTACTACAAAAAGAGCACAGCAAATGAAAATGAATTTCTCATTAAAAATCATGGAGGTCAGAAGGAAGTGGAAAAATATTTTTTCAAGTCCTGAAAGAAAAGTAATTTTCCACTGTGAATTCTATATTCAATGAAAAGTCGTTTACGACTGAAGGTAAAATGAGGATATCTCAAATAAGGAATCAAGAAATTCACCACTTACAGACCTACTATTAAATAATAGTTAACTGAAGCTCACCGAAAAAATAAAAGTATAATAGAAGAAATACCAGAACTTTAGAAAAAAATGAAGAGAAAGAGAATGGGTGAAAACATGGGTAATATAATAGCATATACCTCTTGTGAGTCTCTTGTTTTTGGTGATTATAGCAAAAATTACAACTTCCATTCTGTCACTCATTATATGTAGAGGAAATTGAGACAATTATATTTAAAGTGGGAAGAGTAAATGGACCCTGTAATAAGGAGTCTGACTCATAACATTTCTCAACATCCCTCACAGCCTATACAACTATCTCCCTTGTAAGGCAGGCAGGAGCCCTGCCTTTACAAACTGTCTGTGCAGTCAGTACCTTAACCACATCCAACTGTATCCAGAATACACGTATGATATTTCATTGAATATATCCTCCTCCAAGGAGCTTTATTTGATCTACTCATTCAGTATATACAAACACTAGCAAGAAGCTCACAAAAAGGGATGGGCCATTACCCCACACATAATAGAAGCCTCACCAGCTTAGTTTGTATCTGAATTTCTTGGTATGCCAAGGGCTGCTGTATCTCTGACACTGTCAAGAAATGGCTATTTACCCTTTCAGCATCCACAATGTTCAGACAAACCCTATATTTTTAATGTCTTTTTGGATCCTGGTAACAACGTATTTTTCATTCAACAAGTGTACTTAAGAGATGCGTGAGTGGCTCAGTCGGTTAAGCGTCTGCCTTAGGCTCAGGTCATGATCCCGTGGTCCTGGAATCGAGTCCTGCATCAGGCTTCTTGCTCAGCAGGCAGCCTGCTGCTGCTTCTGCTTGCAGCTCACCCTTCCTGTGCTTGCTCACTCTCTGTCTGACAAGTAAAGAAGTAAAAAAATCTTAAAAAAAAATGTACTTAAGCTCTTTTAGGCCTTTACAAATCAGACCACATTGAATAAGATTTCCTACAACAAAAATCTCTAGAATCTGTCCAAATTATAATAAAAATGGCAATCCCATTAGTGTCCACTGGAGAGTCCTTTACTATAGAGGCTTTTGCAACTTCCTCTCACGCCTCCTAGAGTTTCAGTACCCATGATGGCCATGAGTTTCTCAGGGAATTCTGGTGCAAGACACTGCTCTCTTTAGTCCCATTTATCATAGCATTTATGAGACAAATGCTGCGTGCATAGTGACTGGACTCACCTGGAAACATAGGCTCTGGCATACTCCAAACCCATTACACTGTGTACCAAATGGTTCATTCTGCCCTATGTAATGAACAATGTACTCTACAAGCTTTGCATAGCCATCAATGCCTACTTGCTAAAATAAAAATAGTATCTACAGAATAGACTTAAATATGAGCCCTCTTATGTACCTTACCCATAGGAGTGGGTGGTCTCCATTGTCTTCAGTACCTTATCAGATGTTACTCTACTAGAATAGGTCATCCCTGTCCCAGAGCTCTTGGATACCTTAAGAACTGTTTGGGATCAAGTGGGTGAATAGCAAAAGGAGTTAGTAGACCATAGATGATATCCATAACATATGATGGAGCTTGCTGGAGAGCTCCTAGTTTTCATCCCTTAATCAGAATGTCCTAATCAAGGACAAGACCCAATAGTAAGGACAGTTGGTCTAAATTTAGGAAGTATTCTTAACACTGGAAGCCCTGGCAAACAATTAGCCCCACTGGCACATTCTTAAAGGCTTTTAGGAGATTTCCACTGATCTTACCATCTGGTTCAGTCAGTGACATCAAAAACAATTTCGTATCCAAGATTGTTTCCTTTGGGATAGAGAACTATGGGACACTTGTCTCACAGATACCCAAAATATAAGTCTAGGGCATGCATCTCTCTGCACACACTAAAGTCAAAATACAGGGCTCCACCAAGACACTCCATGCTCCCTTCAGGGTTCCAGACATCATTGATACTGACCAAGCGCACATTTTACTTCACAAAATACATAAACTTGGGCTCTTGAGCAAGACATTCTACAGAAAATTCATCTTCCATATTTCCCTCCTTCTTTCACATTCCTTACCAGCCTTGTGATACAAATATGTGCTAAAATGGCTTAATGAAGTAACTTCAAAAAAAGTGGTACATTTCAGTCATCAGTCAAACGTTAGGGGTGAATGTAATAAAAAATCTGAATCTATTTTTGATGTTTGTTAGCTAACAATGTTTAAACCCCAACCCTCTCTCTCCTTCTGCACATCTGGGGAAGCTAATCAAAGCACAGGTGCTACATTCTTTGGGAATTTCAAAATAGAAGCCTGAACCACAGATAGAAACCTTCATCCCAAAGCCAGTCCTTAATCACAATGCAAGCCAGTCAGTACCTTTCCCTGTTTTCTCAAGCTACCAAGTAATCACTTAAAAACTATACAAAGTGGTACACTCAAAAAGTCTAAGAATATAGCAATATAGAATTTTAAAAAAAGGATATTGAAGTAATCCATATGAAGACAAGAAAAGAGAAGCAGTGGGATGAGAAACAGGAAACACACAGACAATAAATAATAAAATGGCAGAGATAAGCTTTAACATATCAGTGAATACTTTAAATTATCTAAATACATCATCTATAAAACAGAAATGTACACAATGCATTTTTTTAAAAAACTGAACTATATGCTAATTACAAGAAACTCAATTTAAACACAATGACACAGCTAATGTAAAAAGATAGAAAAATGTATAACATGCTAACGTCGATCAAAAAATAAGCAGGAATGGTTTTAAGTATCACTTAAAGTAGACTACAGAGCAAGGATAATTACTAGGGACAGAGGAATATTAAATAATGATAATAGGCTCAGTTCACCAAAATACCACAGTGATTCCAAATGTCTATGTACAAAAAAGAGCTTCAAAATGCATGAATAATAATTTAAAAATGTGATAGAATTAAAAGGGGAAATAGATAAATCAACAATAATACTGGGGATCTCAGTACCCCATATTTAATTATCCTATTAGAAAGAAAACTAGCAAAGATATAGAATAACTGAGTAAAACATCAACTGAAAGAATTGAATTAACATTTATAGAACTCTTCACCCCCCATGCAAAATACATAATGGTTCATAATACATATTTCAACACATTTGTAAAAATTGAAATGTTGACTGTGTTCTCTGACTAAAATGGAACCAAACTAGAAATCAACAATAGAAAGAAAACAAGAAAATATAACAGTAAAAATAAATAACACAAAAATTCTAAACACCTGAGATTTAAACAACATGCTTCTAAATAACCTATAAATCAAAGAATAAGTCTGATTAGGATATATAGATATCAATATCTGTATCTGTATATCTATATATATGAAATGAAATAAAAATATTGTCTATCAAAATTTGTGGATGCAACTAAAGCAGTACTAAGAGGAAAATGTATGGCACTGAGTGTTTATATTAGAAAAGTCGAAAACTTTCTAATTGATAATCTAAATTCCTATGACACAAAATTAGAAAAACAAAACCAAAATGAACCCAAAGTAAGCAGAAGATAGGATAATAATATAAATAAGAGCAGAAATCAATAAAATTGAAAACAGGGAAACAATAAATAAAAATTTGTAGAACCAGAAGTTAGTTCTTTGAAAAAAAAATCAGTAAAAATTGTATACCTCTATCCAAACTGTTAAGATAAAAAGAAAGATGACACAAATCACCAGTATGAGGAATGAAATGGATTTCACAACATTAAAAGAACTATAAGGTAACAGTATGAATAATTACTAGCTTACAAATTTGTCAACTACCTAAAACAACACAAACTACTAAGTCTCAACCAAGATGATATAAATAATGCAATTCACCATATCAACAAGATGAAGAAAATAATATAATCATATCAATTGATACAGAAGTGGCATTTAACAAAAATTAACATTTTATTTCATAAGAAAATAAAAAACTTTCAGGAAGTTAAAGAACAGAGGAACTACTTCAATTTGACATAAATCATCTATAAAAACCCTACAGTTAACATCAGATTAATGGTGAAAAACTAATTTCCCAAAGATCAGCAACAAAGCAGTGAAGTCTATTCTCACCATTCTATTTAATATGATACTAGAAGTTGTAGTAATGCCGTTAAGGCAAGAAAAAGAAAGGAAAACTCCTATGGATTAAAAAGAAAGAAACAAAGTTTTCCCTATTTGCAGATGATATGATACATACATAGAAAATCCCAGGGATTTAAAACAAAACCACAAGAAATAATAAATGAATTCAACAAGTTGACAAATACAAGATCAATGAAAAAAAAAAAAAACCCACCAAAATTGCATATGCTAACAATGAACCTGTGGAAATAAAAACACAGGATCACTTAAAATTGCTACTAAGAAAAAGACATAAAGTTAACAAAACATGTACAGCTCTATATGTTGATAAATATGAAATACTAATGATGGAAATCAAGATCTAAATACATAGATATACTGTGTTCATGTATTGGAAGACTAAATATACTAAAGATATCAATTCTGCTCAAATTGATATAATGGGTGAATGTAATTTCTATTAACATCTGAGCAAATATTCTTGTAGACAAAGACAAGCTTCTTCCAATATGCACATAGAAATGCATAAGTATTAGGATAGGTAAAACAATCTTGAAAAAGAAGAATAAGGTAGGAATCACTCTATCTGACACTAAATCTGAACTATATAACTAGGTTAATCAAGTTTGTTTGTTACTGGTAGGACAGACACAGAGATTCACGGTAGAGAACATATAACCTAGAAACAGGCCCACACAAATATTTTCAACTGAATCTCACAGAGATGCAAAAGAAATTAAGTGGAAGAAAGGGAGCCTTTTTAGCATATGGCGCTGTTGCAATTAGATATCCATAGACCAAAAACAAAACAAAACCAAAACCAAAAAATGACCTTTAACTAAATCTCACGTATTACATAAAAATTAACTCAAAATGGACTAGAGACTTAAAAATAAAGCACAAAACTATAAATGTTTTAGAAAAAAATGTGAGAAAAATTTCAAGATATAAAGTTGGGTGAAGAGTTCTTACACATTATACAAAAAGCATAATGCATAAAAGAAAATTTTTATATATATATATATATATATATAAACTGAACATGCAATTACTGTATTATCCGGCAATTTCACTGTTCACATTTATCCCAGGGTATTGAAAACTTATGTTTACACAAACACCTGGACATGAATGTCATAGAGCTTTATTTGTAATAGTCAAAAAGTAGGAACAATCCAGATGGCATATAATGGGAGCAGAAATGACCACTCCTTTCAACTGGGAGATTCCAAACTTGAAATTTTCACTGAGAATAAAACATATAGTTACAAAAGGCATAAAAATAAAGGAATGGTGAAAGATTGCCATTTTCAAGGGATTTAGGGTTGGAATCACTGAGCAATGTAATTTTTTCTTATAAATAATGAAAAGAGATTAAACCATCTCTTTAATTGTCAATAACTTCATTGATATCTGCACATTAAGGAAAAAAAATTCACTTTATTTTTAAGATTATGTCAGTAAGGTTAACTAAACTTTGATTTCTCTGCTAGAAAATTCTCAGTGAGATTACAGCAGATAAGAATGCCCAGAGTGTAAATTCCCTTCTAAGATTAAAGGGAGTATCACGATGGGCCAGTGTTGATGGGTAGAAATTTTGTGCCTTTCCACAATGGAAATTGTTGATTGAAGCATTCTTACCCCCCAATTTGTCCCATCAGTGTTCACTCACATTCATTTTTTTTAACCCATTTATTTATGATAAATGAGTAAGAAAAATCCCTGCATTCATGGAGCTTATGCCCCAGAGTAGGGGACAGACAATATGTAAAATAAGTATAGTAGATAGTAGGATAGAAGGTTGTAATGTTATAGAGAAAAAAAATAAAGCAAGGAAAAGGAATAGTGCGTGTGATGTTTAAACCGATGTTGAGGGAAGACCTCACCTTCTCTAGAAAGTGCCATTTGAAAATAGGACTGCACTGCTCTGAAGATAGGCTCTGTGAGTTCACAGGAAGTTTTATATTTGACTTACCAGAAGCTGTGACAGGAAAGGGAGGCCTTCTGTCAGTCTGCTAAATATTGGAAACTGTCACAGAGCCAGCTGGGGCAACCAATGAAAGCCAAGATCAGGAGTCCAACTGGAAGGACCTCGAAGACAGTGAATGTCTGGCAGGCACAGACCCAAACCCAGGAGGTTAGAAAGCACAGATATTGTAACTCCAGAGAGAGATGACGTGCTTTAAGTCTAATGACTTCGTGGCAACAGGAAAGGAGCAAACAGGGCGTAAAATCCAAGTTCACAGTCTGAGGTCATCTGCAAGATTTCCAAATAGAGTGGGAAGAAATACAAAACAAAGACCAAACAGAGCAATTTAAGTGCCAAGGATTCAAACCAAGTTGAAAGTGAGTGGCAGGAGGTCAAGTCAAAAAAAAGTAGGCATATGTCAGCCCACAGTTATGGAGAGGAAGCAAGTGTCAATAAAATCAGGCATGTCCACCAGAGAAGCACAATAGGGTTCTGACAAAGGTCTGAGATAGAGATCAGCTGCCCCACACCTCAGACTCAGTATGGTAATTGTAGTCTGTGTGTGTGTGCCTGTGTGTTGGGCTGGATTAGAGAAAAGCACAAATCAAATGTCTATCTCCATGGGAGAACTGTAGATGCTTCTTTTTACAATAAAATTGACTTGCCACTGTGAGTCAGGAAATAGTGCATAATACTTTTGATTTATTGCTGTTACTTCAGGTATATCAATTTCTTATTTTTTATATGTTTAAAAAGTGTTTTATATCCACTGTCTAATCACAAAAAAAAGGTGACATTTAAGATATATATGGGGAGCAAAATACTATGTAGAGGATTTCCATATATTTACTACTATTATATTCAAAACCAATATTTCATAGTAAACATTATATTGGAGCCCTAGTCCCAATGAATATTCAAGAAAAGTTATATAAAAATGAGTCTAGCAGTAAAATACACTTGGGAAATATTGAGTTAAGTAATTTGTTGGGTTTTAACTGTAGGACTATACGATAAATATGCATGATTTAAATGTGTATTTTAATGAATATAATTTCATTAACAATAGAGTTCCTGTTTAGAACAGTTTTAGGTTTACAACAAAAGTAAGTGTACAGAATAGAGAATTCTCCACGTAGAAACAATCTCCTGTTTGGTCAACAGAACACACTAGAATGCTGTATTTATTACAAACAAAGTCCATATTACAATAAGTTTTATTCTGGGTATTGCACATTCTATGGGTTTTGACAAATATATAATGGTACATGTATCCATCATTATGGTATCTTATAGATTAGTTTCAGTGCCCAAAAAAGTTTTCTGTGCTCTGTCTTTCCTTGCTGGCCCCCACCTCTGGCAGTCATTGATCTTTTTTACTATCTTCATAGTTTTGCCTCTTCTAGAATGTCATAATCTTGCAATTGTACAGCGTATGGCTTCTCTCACTTAGCAATAAGGCATTTAAGGTTCCTGCATGTCTTTAAAATGCATAATAGTTCCTTTGTTTTTAGCACTGAAAAATATTACATTTATTCATCCATTCACCTTTTATGAGTAAAGCTGTTATAAATGTTCATGTGTAGGTTTTTTTTTTTTTAAGATTTTATTTATTTATTCGACAGAGATAGAGACAGCCAGCGAGAGAGGGAACACAAGCAAGGGGAGTGGGAGAGGAAGAAGCAGGCTCATAGCATAAGAGCCTGATGTCGGGCTCGATCCCACAACGCCGGGATCACGCCCTGAGCCGAAGGCAGATGCTTAACTGCTGTGCCACCCAGGCGCCCCTCATGTGTAGGTTTTGTGTTATAAAATACTTTATCTTCAGGGGTAGCTTTGTTAAGAAGAAGAAAATGCTCTGATGAATAAAATGCTCTGATGTATTTCAAAATGGTTATTCTTCTCCCTCTGCCTCTCAGCCTGAGGGAATTTTTCTCTGATCACCAATGTGAGAACTTGAGATTAGAGTAATGTTGGGTGCAGAATGAGGTAGAAAGTATCCTCTCTCCTTCTTCTTCTTCTTTTTTTTTTTTTTAAAGATTTTTATTTATTTATTCGACAGAGATAGAGGCAGCCAGCGAGAGAGGGAACACAAGCAGGGGGAGTGGGAGAGGAAGAAGCAGGCTCCCAGCAGAGGAGCCTGATGTGGGGCTCGATCCCAGAACGCTGGGATCATGCCCTGAACCGAAGGCAGATGCTTAATGACTGAGCCCCCCAGGCGCTCCATATCCTCTCTCCTTCTGTAAGAGCTTGTAGAGAATTGGTAAAATTTCTTTCCTAAATGGTAGAATTCACCAATGAACCCTTTGAGGACGGGCTTTCTGCTTTAAAAGTTTACTTTGGGATGCCTGGGTGGCTCAGTCAGTTAAGCATCTGCCTTCATTGGGCTCAGGTCATGAGCTCAGGGTCCAGGAATAGAGCCCTGTGTGGGGCTCCTTGTTCAGCGAGAAACCTGCTTCTCCTTCTGCCTTCTGCTCCCCCTGCTGTGCGCACTCACATGTGCTCTCTCTCTCTGACAAATAATTAATTAAATAAATAAATAAATAAATAAAATCTAAAATCAATCNCCCCCCAGGCGCTCCATATCCTCTCTCCTTCTGTAAGAGCTTGTAGAGAATTGGTAAAATTTCTTTCCTAAATGGTAGAATTCACCAATGAACCCTTTGAGGACGGGCTTTCTGCTTTAAAAGTTTACTTTGGGATGCCTGGGTGGCTCAGTCAGTTAAGCATCTGCCTTCATTGGGCTCAGGTCATGAGCTCAGGGTCCAGGAATAGAGCCCTGTGTGGGGCTCCTTGTTCAGCGAGAAACCTGCTTCTCCTTCTGCCTTCTGCTCCCCCTGCTGTGCGCACTCACATGTGCTCTCTCTCTCTGACAAATAAATAAATAAATAAATAAATAAATAAATAAATAAAATCAATAAAAGGTTACTTTACTAATTATTGATTTAATTTCACTAATAGGACTATTCAGGTAGTCTCTTTATTCTTATATACGTTTTGGCAGGTTGTGTCTTTCAAGGAATTGGTCAATTTCATGTACGTTATCACATTTGTGGGCACAGAGCTATTAGCCATATTCTTTTGTTTTTTTAATGTCCATGCAATACGTAGCGATGTCCTGCCTTTCACTTCTGTTATTGGTAATTCTCACTTTTTTCTTAGCTTGACTTCAGTTATTTCCTGTTTTCAATTTCATTGATATCTGCTCTAATTTTTATTACTTCTTTATTTTTTTTTTTCATTTTTATTTCTTTGCTTCCTTTGGATTTGATTTGCTCACCTTTTTGTAGTGTCCTAAGAGAGAATCTTAGATTACTGATGTTTCCTCTCTGGGTGCCTGGGTGGCTCAGTCGGTTCAGCACTGACTCCTAATTTTGGCTCAAGTCATGATCTCAGGGTTTTGAGATTGAGCCCTGTGTAGGACTCTGGTCTCAGTGCGGAATCTGCTAGAAATTTATTTATATATGCGTTCAGTCCTATAAATTCCCCTCTGAGGCTCACTTTGATATTATATTAATCCAATTACCATAAAATATGCTCGTTTTGAAAAAATCTCCATCTTTGCAACTTCAAAAATTAACATCCCTAACAATTATGGTTCAGCACATTTTAAATAAAATTATTTAAAGCAACTACAAAAAATAGAAAACCCAACCTGTATTATTTTGGACTGTTTATGCAAAAACAGAGATAAAAAACATATTTATAATACATGAAGTGAATACAAAAATGATGTACTTGAGGTTCACATTTAATAGCCAGAAGTCTAAAACTATAAATCTTGTCTTATATGGTCAAACCAGTACCTGGCTCTCATAACACTTTGGTTTATATCATTATCTTCTATGATTTCATTTTCTATATTATGGTATTTTTGTCAGATGTGACTTTGAGTAGACTTTCCCTCAGACTCTATATTCCATTTTACTTTTTCAGTGATGATTAAATTTAAGGCAGGTTTATTAAAAAAAAGAAGCAGAGGTCATCAATGACTTCTACATTTCTAATTTAATGGCATTTTTGGTTCTCACTTGATTTTCATCAACCTTTCATAATATGAACTTCTCAATTTTTTTTTCTTCTCACTGGCTTTCAGGACATAATGTTCTCCTTATTTTATCTCTACGTTTACGGACCTCCCTCTATGCCGGTCTTGCTGGCTCAAGCTTGTCTGGGTCCTTAAAATTGGAAGTTCTATAAGGCTCTTTTAATATTTATTTTACCTAGGTGATTTTATTTACATTAATCGTCTTTTGTACAGTGTCATTACTGACAAATACACATCCCCTGACCAGGCTTTAGTGGAATCTCCAATTACATAAAACAAACCACTTCTTTGTTATCTCTACTTGCATGTTTCTAAAATCTCTCCAGATGTAACATGAGCAAGACTAATTTGAGTTACCCCAACACGAATATCGACCTGGTGTCTTTATTCTCACATGATGATGCCACCAATCATGCGGTTCCACAAATCCTTGATGTCTCTTTCCCCCCATACCCCATACTGATGAAAATTCCTACCTATCTACCCCTCAAATATTTCTCAAATTCCTGTACTTCTCTCCGTGAGTGTTGAAACCACCCAAATCCATTTGTTAGATGGATGATCTTGATCACCTCATTGGCTCCTAGTGGTTTCCCTATATTGAAAATTGATCCACCTATTCTTCATATAGCAGCCAGAGCTTTTTTTTTAAAACTCAAATGACCATCACTGTCTTACTTACAGCATATCAATGGTCTCACATTGCTTTTAGGATAAAGGCTAATAATTCTTTAACTTGATCTACAAAATCTTGCATGGTATAAAAAGACCCAAATAGCCAAAGCAATCTTGAGAAAGAAGAATAAACCTGGAGATATCACAATTCCACATTTCAAGATAAACTACAAAGCTATAGTAATCAAGACTGTATGGTAATTGTGCACACACACACACACACACACACACCAGACTCATAGATCAGTTGAACAGAATAGAGGGCAGTCAGTTACTCTATGACAAAGGATACAAAAATATCTAATGAGATAAAGACAGTCTCTTCAATAAAGTGCTGGGAAAACTGGACAGCTACATACAAAAGAATGAAATTGGACCACTTTCTTACACCATACCCAAAATTAGATTCAAAATGGATGAAAGAACTAAATGTGAGACCTGAAACCATAAAATTAGTAGAAGAGAACATAGGCAGTAATTTCTTTGACATAGGCCTTAGCAACATTTTTCTACATATCTCTCCTGAGACAAGGGAAACAAAGCAAAAATAAATTATTGGAACCACATAAAAATAAAAAGCTTTTGCACAGTTAAGGAAACCATCAACAAAATACAAAGGTAACTTTCAGAACAGAAGAGGTATTTCCAAATGATATGTCCAATGAGGACTTAATATCCAAGCATATAAAGAACTTATACAACTTAACACACACACACACACACACACGCACACACATACACACACACACACACAATCCAATTATAAATAGGCAGGGACCTGCATAGAAATTTTCCAAAGAAGACAGAGATGGCCAACAGACACATGGAAAGATTCTCAGCATCACTTACCATCAGGGAAATGCAGATCAAAACCACAATGAGATATCATATTACACCTGTCAGAATGGCCAGAATCAAAAGACATGAAATAACAAATATTGGTGAAAATGTGGAGACAAAGGAGGGTGGAAGGATGAGGGGAATGGGTGAAAGGGAGTGGATGATACAGGCTTGATGGAATGAATGAATCATGGGAATAAAAGCTACAGCATAGGGAATAGAGTCAATGGTATTTTAACAGCTCGTATGGTGACAGATGGTAGCTACACTCGTGGCGAGCATAGCATAATGTGTAGAGTTGTGGAATACTATACTATGCTGTACACAGGAATTGTGTAGCAACTTTACTCAAACAAGCAAACACCAAAAGGAAAACCTTCTACCATTTGACCACGACCCAACCCACCTCTTTAACATCATTTAAAATCACTCCCTTGCTCTCCATTGCCAGTAACAGTGGGTTTATGTGATCTGTCAAACATGCTATGATTCGACCTACAACAAAAACAACATGTAATGTCCTTTTCCCTGCCATGTATTCTTCCCATTGCCTCGGTAATTTCCACTTTATATTTCAAATTGCAGCTCAAGTATTTCATTCTTTCAGGAAATCAGTCTTGAATATTCCCCACTCTCAATCAGATGTGCTCCAATCCATTTGTTTGTCACACCCACACACCGAACTAGGGTCCCTATCTCCCTAACTTACTTAAGTAAATTTTACAATTATTGCTAGCATACATTTTTTTTTAATTTGATGTTTATACCATTCACTTTGCAACTAGTAAATAAGATATCTTCTGTAAATTTCAGGTATTATGATTGTTTCATTTATTCTGCCAATTTTGAAATGAACACTTACCATATACCATACAAACTCTGGTTTCTGCATATTAAACTGTGAATAATACAGTGGCATCCATAGAACCTAGTTGCAAGGATTGGCATTTATTGAATGTATGTAAAGAAAAGAACACAAAGAAAAATGAATAGACATTAAGATGGCCTTGGGAATATACATACTGAGAACTGAAACCAACCTAGTATATTAATAATGGAACTGGATATAGCTGTGTCCATAGGTTAAATAATGCTGGCACCAATAAATAATTTAGTTGCTGTTTAAAAAACTATTTGTTCCTGAAAAGCAATATGGGAAACCAAGTATAAAGCTTATTTTCAAGACTATGAACTTGCTCATCAAGACTCCTTTCAAATTCCTTGCCTAACAGGGACCCCTAATTTGAAGCTATTGTGTTATAAACTCCACATAATCCCAATGAGTTCCTTACCTCAAAAAACCTACTTTAAAAATCTTCTACACAAGGCCCTACAACCCTAATCCCTACAAATATTCTGCCCTAGTTTCCCGTTTTGAAACACTGTCAAGATGATAGTCTTCCTTACTTTAGCAAGTCTAATAAATTTAGTTTTGCCTTAGCAATTGCATTTGTTTTTGTTTTCTCAATGTTTTTGGGAGAGTCAACAGTCAACAATAGCATTGGAAAATATACTTGAATATGGATGACAAATGAAGCGGAGTGATTTTACTGCAGAGGTGCTTGGGAATTGATAAAATGGTCACCAGTATAGATTCTGCCTTCTAATTTGGGAGAAAGACACCAAGATGCAGATGGGGCCTGGCAAGAATACTAATTGGGAGTATTATACTAGGTTTTGATGTGCACAGAATTACCCAGGGACAAACAAAAGCTACAAAGCTGTGTTAGGAGAGGGAGACCGGTAATGAACTTCTGTAGATACAGATCTGTTCCACTGAATATCCCATAACTGCCTAGAAAGGAGATGGCTGTAGGTGACTAATATATATATATATAAAATAAGGAAATGAATATTTGGCATGCAAATCAAACAGATACCTAAATATTCCCATTAGCTTCTGTCAATGATACAGAAAAGAAGTAAGCTAGATTTCAGTGTGTTTGCTGATTCAAGATTCATATTCTATGAAGTAGTCATTGGAAGTTCCTACGGCAAAAATCAACTTCCTTAAGAAATCAGTTGTGTCTGGGGAAGATGGGTGTAAATTTTATAGGTTTATAGGTAAACGTGTTAAAAAGGACTGTGGTTTTAATTTAAGTACTAGAAAATTCCTAGCAAGAAAGAAACAGATGAGAGAAGTTTATCATCTTTAAAGGAAAAAAAATAATAACTCACTGTGATTTGAAAACTATCACAGATGATGACATTCTCTTTCTCTTTCTGTTAATCCCATGTGAAAAGAAGTGTGGAAAAAATATTTCAGAGCAGAGAAACATAAAGAAGATGCAGTTAAGTTTTTTTCTCTTGATAATGTTTTTCTACAAGTAGCTTTAGTGAAAGAGAAGGTAAGAGAGCAAAGAACAATTCTATGTCAGGAAACCACAAATAATTTTCAACAGCAGCTTTAAAGCTCTATGAAAAACGTTTTAGTTTTTCCACTAAAACAAGAACAGTAATTTTCATTTGAAATTACATGAGAAAGAATGAAGTCATGCATTAATATATAACAATTTAAAATAGGAAAAAGAATTATATGTATGAATGTGTTTTCTTTAAAGATGATTTTCTTGTGCTTCTAAAACTATTGTGTTGTCTATTACTACGCTTACCTTTCAAAAATGTGTTTTACTTGGGAAAAAGTTTTCAGATAGGAGTTTTTCAAAGACAATTTCTTAATTATTAGCATTTCTAGAAAACCTTACAGAGATTTCGAAATTAAAGGAGAGGAATGGACAAGTAGACCTTCAAAATTATTATTATTATTATTTTTAAAGATTTATTTATTTATCTGAGGGACAGAGGGAGAAGGAGAGTTTTAAGCAGATACTGCGTGAGTATGCCAGCACAGGACTTGATCCCATGACCCTGAGATCATGACGTGAGCTGGAACCCAGAGTCTGATGCTTAACTGACTCCACCACCCAGATGACCCTAGACCTTCAAAATTATTAAGATAATGTATGCCACACAACAGTAATCCTGATGTTTACCTTACCAATAATGAACTCTTAAAGGATGATTTTGCTAGGTCCCACGAGAAGAAATGATGGGTATTAAGTACCAGCCCTCAATATGGATAGACTTAAAGTTACAGTGTATCAAGTGCAGGGCTAATGATATATCTGGACTTCTTTAAGGCATTTATTAAGATATTTAATAATAACACTGTTGATGGGCAGAATGGAGAAAATGTATCTGAAAGTGTTTGATAGCCTTGAGTAATGGAAGAAATGTTACAAGATAAAACTGAATTTTGGTTTTAAAAAAATCTTCTTAAGATTGGAGGAAATGATAGATAAATTAGCAGTGGTGATTTAATTAAGTCATAGGGGTTTTAGTTTATAATAAATTTAATATGAATAAGGTGCATGATATAATGGTATAATTATAATTTAGAAAATAAGAAAGATGATATTCTTGTTCTACTCTTCATTTGTCAGAACACATTAAAATACTGTATTCTGTTCTGGGCACCACACTTTAAGAGGGGGAGAAACACACTTGAGAATATTCCAGAGTGAGGAACCTAGATGGTAAAGAAAGCAGTTTGGACAAAATTGTAACATAGGAATCCATAGTTAGGAACTATAAGGTAGTAGATTTCGGCTAAGTTATTATAAAAGATACTTCAAAATAACAGTCTTTTGAAGAAGGAATTGAGTTGTCTGGGAAATACAGTCAAATATGTATGTTTGTGTGTGTATGGGTACATATTTTATTTCTCATTTGAATTGACTTTGTAAAATTAACATCTTACCTCTCTTACTTTATAAACTACAACAACAATGCATTGTGTTTAAGAAATTGAGTTTACTTAAAGTGAATAACTACTTACCTACTTGAAAACTACTACTCAACTACTAATTAAAAACTTAAAAACATAGGCAATCTGAACAAAGCATTCTTTTAAAAGTTTTGTAGAGATTTTACTTATGTATTTATTTGAGAGAGAGAGTGTGAGTACAGGAGTTGGGAGAGGAGCAGAAGGGGAGGGCAGAGGAGGGAGAAAGAATCTCAAGCAGAACATCACACTTAGTGCAAGCCTGATGTGGGGCTCGATCCTAGGACCCTGACATGACCTGAGCCAAAATCAAGGGTCAGATGCTTAACCAACTGAACCACTCAGGTGCTCCATGGACAGAGCATTGTTTTAAATTTTCTGATTGATTAATCAAATCTCCCAAATTTGAATTGCCCACCATAATATATTACATTGTTTCTAGCAACTTACATTAATTGTTTTCAAACTATTTAACTTCATTGTATAACTAGACTGCATGCCTCAAATGTGATGGATCTTTATAACCAACTGACTCTATTTTACTGAAATTTAGAAATATTAGCTCAAGTTGTTGACTAGAAGAATAATTGCTATAGTTAAAGGAAAATTGAAATTAACTTTTATTTGAATGTAAAATTCTTATTTATAGTCATGGTATATTATCTTTTTGTGTTTTTTTTAATGAAAGTATTTAGCGTATCAAACATTCAGCAATTCAGCATGAAAAATATTGAACAATTCCTGCTCTCTGCTCTCTACCCTTCAATCCCTAATCATTCTCCTTCAGAGTAACTTTTTTTGTTTCATGTTTTTATTTCAATTCCAGTTAGTTAACACAAGGTGTAATATTAGTTTTAGGTGATTCATCACTTACATATAAAACCCAGTGCTCATCACAAGTGCCCTCCTTAATACCCATCACCCATTAGCCTATTCCCCTGCCCACCTCCTCTCCAGCAACCCTCGGTTTGTTCCCTATAGTTGAGTCTGTTTTATGCTTTCTCTCGCTCTCTTTTTTCCCCCTCTACATTCATTTGTTTTGTTTCTTACATTCTGCATATGAGTGAAATCATGTGGTGTTTGTCTTTCTCTGACTTATTTTGCTTAGCATAATACTCTCTAACTCCATCCATGTCATTGCAAATGGCAAAATTTCATTCTTTGTGATGACTGAGTAATATTCCATTGTGTGTGTGTGTGTATTTTTGTATCTTTTGGGTAAATACCTAGTCATGTAATTGCTGGATCATAGGGTAATTCTGTTTTTAACTTTTAACTTTTCGAGGAACCTCCTTACTGTTTTCCACAGTGGCTGCACCAGTTTGCATTCCCACCAGCAGTGTAAGAGGGTTTCCATTCTTTGCATCCTTGTCAATATCTGTTGTTTCCTGTGTTCTTAATTTTAGCCATTCTGACAAGTGTGAGGTGATATCTCCCTGTAGTTTTGATTTGTATTTCCCTGATTCTGAGTGATCTTGAACATATTTTCATGACTCTGTTGGCCATCTGTATGTCTTCTTTGGAGAAATGTCTATTCATGTCTTCTGCCCATTTTTTAACTGGATTATTTTTTGGGGGGTGTTGAGCTTCAGAATAACTTATTTTTTAAAATTCCTTTTCTTTTGTGGATTTAATTATAAACAATTTTTAGTAAATCAACTGTAAATTTAGTTTCCTATTTGTGTTCCATACAGGTAGAAGAAATGAACTAATACATACTACTGATCACTACCTCTGCCTCAATTCTCTTACCAACCTGAGTTTTGTCATTCATATCATTAATTCTTTTAATTACTTACACTAAAAACTTTAGCATTATACCTAAATCTCAAGTTTGGGGTACATTCACTTCAGAAAGCATCTTGTGGATCTCCACAATTGAAATTAGGAATCTACTTCAGGGCTGCCTGGGTGGCTCAGTCGTTAAGCATCTGCCTTCGGCTCAGGGCATGATCCCAGGGTCCTGGGATCGAGCCCCGCATCGGGCTCCCTGCTCTACTGGGAGCCTGCTTCTTCCTCTCCCCCTCCCCCTGCTTGTGTTCCCTCTCTCGCTGGCTGTCTCTCTCTGTGTCAAATAAATAAATAACATATTTTTTAAAAAAAGGGTATTTCTACTTCAGGCCCTGAATTCTGTGTCTAATGTCATTACTTTTCCATTGTAGTCTTGTAATATTTACCCTCAGTTCAAAAACTATCTAAATCTTTCTGATAAATATAATCTAATCAATAAATATCTCCTATCTAAAGTTTTGTCCATAGATTGATTCTAAAAAATTGAAGACTTACTTTTACCATATGACTATATGAGTAGAATTTATTGCTGATCCCAGGAATATGAAAAAACTCACAGGAAAAGACATATATTGTGCTACTCAGAGGAACATTTTCCAAGTGTTAAGTTCACATAGATCTCCTTTTTTAAACTTCATCAATTGGTAAATAGATAGTACCAAAAAAGTGTACTTCATTTTTGAACTATGAATTTCTTATATACTTTATGTGTTCACTAAAGTTGCTAATCATGTGTCTGTCCACAGATCAATATCATTTTCTAACTTCCTGATCATGATCTCTATACATTCTGTATTTTCAACATCAAAATCTTAAATGATACAAATTGACAAGTTGGGGGTGGGGAAATGGGCCATAAGGTTTTGGTGAAGGATGAATATATTTTCTTTCAGTATATATTAGAATACCTTTTCTTTTTAGGAGATATTCTGTCCAATGCCCTTGGCTTCATATTCTGACTTAGACCAATATTTTAAAAACATTTGGATAACTATAATTGCAAATGGGTGCATGAAGGGCACCTGAGTAGCACAGTTAGTTAAGCGTCCAACTCGTGATTTCTGCTCAGGGCATGTTCTCAGGGTCGTGAGATCAAGCCCCACCTCAGGCTCTGCACTCAGCATGGAGTCTGCATAAGTCTTTCTCTCCTTCTCCTTCTGCCCCTCCCCACACTTGCATGTTCTCTCTCTCTCTGAAATAAATAAATAAATCTTTAAAAAAATGATAAAAAAATAAAAAATAAATGGATGTGTGATATCCTGTTGTACTGATAAATTCTATTATTTCTATCTTCCTAATGATACACAACTAAGATGTTTTTAAGTTTTGGTATTGTTAATGATATATCTAAAATAATACAGGTATATTACATATATAAAAATATATCTTTTTACATAGTATATCTTACATGTAAAATATAACATTTTATATCTATATATAATTTCCATTGGGATATTATTTTATTTTTAATCCCAGAAATACACACACTATTCTGAAAAATTAGCATAATGTCAAAAAGTAAAAGTACTGAAGCAGTAATATTCCAAAGATAATCACTAAAAACAGATTGTGGTACATAATTCCAATTTTTTTAAAGATTTTATTTACTTGAGAGAGACAGAAAGCAAGAGAGATCACAGAGGGAAAGGGAGGAGGAGAAGCAGACTCCAGGCTGAGCAGGGAGCCAGATGCAGGGCTTGATCCCAGGACCCTAGATCATGACCTGAGCCAAAGGCAGACACTTAAGTGACTGAGCCACCCAGGCGCCCCTCCAACTGTATTTTTATGCATTTACAAACCATATACAAATAGGGATGCATAGCTTGTGTACACATTTGACATAAATTGTTTATATAGCATGTAATACTTTGTTACTCCATTTTATTATAATAAACATACATTGAAAAAAATTCTCCATTTGGTGCCCCTCTTTTGTTTTAACTTCTACATAGTATTACATGGTATGAATGCACCAAGACTTATTCAAGTATTATATTGATTTAACTTTAGCTGATCTCTTTATTTTCAGTTTTAATGATAAAGCTAGAGTAAACTTACTTTTAATACTTCTTTGTGAACATGAATAAATATTTACATAAGAGTGAAAGTAAGGGGGCACCTGGGTGGCTCAGTCAGTTAGGCATCTGCCTTTGGCTCAGGCATGATCCCAGGGTCCTGGAATTGAGGCTCACATTGGGCTCCTTGCTCAGCAGAGAGCCTGTTTCTCCTTCTGCCTGCTGCTCCCCCTGTTTGTGCTCTCTCTCTCTCTGTCAAAGAAATAAATAAAATCTTTAAAAAAGAAAAAAAAAGAGTGAAAGTAAGAACTAGATTTGCTACTAGAAGGTAATTTAAGCCCTACTAGTTGCAAGAACTCACAAAATTTAGCCCCTTTTGTTTTCCAAGCAGGATTATCTACAATAACCAAATTATGGAAACAGCCCAAGTGTCCATTGACTGATGAATGGATAAAGAAGGAATATGTATACACACAAACAGATATATATACACACATATCTGTGATATCTATAGATAGATAGATAGATAGATAGATAGATAGATAATAGATGGCTAGATATGAATGCACACACAAACGATGGGATATTACTCAGCCATCAAAAAGAATGAAATTTGCTATTTGCAAGATGGAGGATATGAATGGTGCTAGAGAGTATTATGCTAAATGTAAAAGGTCAGTCAGACAAAGACAAATACCACATTATTTCACTCATATGTAGAAATTAAGAAACAAAACAAATGAGCAAAGGGGGAAAAAAGGAGACAAACCATAAAACATACTCTTAGCTGTAGATAACAAACTGATGGTTACTAAAGGGGAGGTCAGTGAGAGGATGGGTTAAATACATGATGGGGATTGAGGAGTGCACTTGTTCTGATGAACACTGGGTGTTGTATGGAAGTGTTGAATCACCACATCGTATACCTGCAACTAGTATTACACTGTGTGCTAACTGATTGGAGTTTATATAAATAACTTAAAAATAAATAAATAGATATTTTTAAAAAGAAGGTAAATTATTTTTTATGTAAATGAATTAACCATATTCTGTGACAAAATACTTTTAAACTTCCATTTTTCACCAATGGTGTATGACCCTTTTGCCTATCCCCCAACTTGCTAGTTCTTAATATTCTATGCCTCTGATGTCGCTTAAAACACTAAGTAGAAAAAGAGCAGAAGTGCTTCACCTTTTAGCATGATTTGTCTGTTCAAGAAGAAAATAACTCTAGTGACTGAAAGAAAGATCTCCACTTTTTCTTTGATGTAGAAAAGTTAAAAAAACTAATTAGTATCCAGAGTTATTTGTTTGGTTCTGTTTTATTATACCCAGAAAGTATAGTTAGGACAAGCTTCTGATAATGAAAAGGGACTGAACAAGTTTGAAAAATAAGAATAACTTATAATTAGCTTAATAAAAGCTAGAATTTATGCATGAGATATAATCTATGTTTTATTTTAATATGATTCTATCCTGATTAGGTATTAATTGTAAATGACAGATACTCATTTAGTATTTATAGTATATTTTATGTAGGGAGTTCCAGTTGTGAACAAGGGCAGTGGTAATTTCCCTGTGAGTTATAAATCTCTAACTTTGGGTAATTAAGCCTTGGGAATGTTAATTACTATGTTGTAATCCCCTCCCTCTGTCTGTGGATACAGGAACCACAGTCTTAGCAGCTAAGTAGTAAATAATTACAGAAAAACAAATGTGTTTTAGAAGTAGTGTATATTGAACAGAGAGAGTACTCAGTAGATGTTTTTGAAGAAGAAACTCTTAAGAAACAATAGCTGAAAAACTGTGTGTACATAATTAGAGTATTAATTATTTATTTGGCACATTGGAAGTGTAATTCTGACATTGTATCTCCTGTCTTTATCTTTCATAAACTACCACTGTTTTATGCAGGTTGATTTCCTTAACTATTATCCCATTCCAAGAGAAATGTCAAGAGACCAAATTTCTTCTCTGAGGCATTTTTGATTTAGGACTTTAATTTAAAAAAAAAAAAAAGGCTTTAGGGGCGCCTGGGTGGCACAGCGGTTAAGCGTCTGCCTTCGGCTCAGGGCGTGATCCCGGCGTTATGGGAGAGCCCCACGTCAGGCTTCTCTGCTATGAGCCTGCTTCTTTCTCTCCCTCTCCCCCTGCTTGTGTTCCCTCTCTCGCTGGCTGTCTCTATCTCTGTCGAATAAATAATTAAAAAAAAAAAATCTTAAAAAAAAAAAAGGCTTTATTTATTTTTTTTTAACACAGATTGAGAGAGAGAGAGAGAGAAGTGAGAGAGAGCACAAGTAGGGGGAGCGGCAGGCAGAGAGAGAGGGAGACACAGGCTCCCCACTGAGCAGGGACCCCCCCCTGCAGGGCTCTATCCCAGGACCCTGGGATCATGACCTGAGCCGAAAGCTGATGCTTAACTGACTGAGCTACCCAGGGGCCCTGAGGACTTTAATTTATTTTTTTTTAAATTTAAGAACTCTTAAAGAGTGCCACTCTTAAGAACAGGACTTATTTTTTGTGTGTTTTCAGTTGTAAGTATAGTAACAATAAGCAAATACATCAATAATGGTAACACTAATAAAAATAATATATTGTTGGTGTTATTTTTGTAATATATTACTTTGTAACAGTCACTCTTGCATTTTTTACTATTTTATGATCTTTTCTTTTTGTGAATTAAAATGCATTTTTCTTTTTTTTTATTTGAGTATAGGTGACATACAGTGTTACATTAGTTTCACATGTACAGCATGGTGATGCAATAATTCATACAGTATGCTGTGCTGACCACAGTTGTAGCTACCATCTGTCACCATACAACACTGTTGCAATATCATCGACTATATTCCCTATTCTGTACCTTTTATTCTCATCACTTACTCATTCCATAACTAGAGGCCTTACTCTTCCATTCCCCTTTACCCATTTTTCCCATCCCTCCACCCTTTCCCTTCTGGCAACCATTACTTTGTTCTCTGTATTTATAGGTCTGATTCTGCTTTTGGTTTCTTTCTTACTCATTTTGTTTTCTTTTAGATTCTACATATGAGTGAAATTATATGGTATTAATCTTTCTCTATGACATTTTTCACTTCACATAATACTCTCTCCTTCCATTCATGTTGTTGCAAATGGCAAGAACTCCTCCTTTTTTAGGGCTGAGTAATAGTACACTACACACACACACACACACACACCTTTATCCATTCATCAATCTATGGACAGTTTGGTTCTTTCCATATCTTGGTTATTGCAAATAACACTGCAGTAAACATAGGGCTGCCTATCTCTTTGAATTGGGTTTTTGTTTTCCTTGGCTACATACCCAGTAGTGAAATTATTGGATCATATGGTATTTCTATTTTTAGTTTTTTGAGGAAACTCCGTACTGTTTTCAATAGTGGCTGTATCAGTCTGCATTCCCAACAATAGTGTCCAGGGGTTCCTTTGTCTCCATATTTTCACCAACACTTGTTATTTCTTGTCTTCTTGATTCTAGCCATTCTGACAGGTATAATGTGACATCTTATCATGGCTTTGATTTACATTTCTCTGCTGATGAGTGATATTGAGCATCTCATGTGTCCGTTGGGCATCTCTATGTTTTCTTTGGAAAAATGTCCATAGTCTTTTCACTCTACATATGTTTTATTTATAGTATTTTGAATATTTGAAGATGTTAAAAGGTGGAAATTCATATTATGAAAGGGAAATTTTCTACTTACACATTCTTATAGATGATATTAAGCCTAAATAGCAGGTTTCATCACAATTGTTATTCATTTGAAAGTTATCAAGGACCATGAAATTCAAGTGACTCAGTTTGCCAGATCCTTACTGGATGTGACTGAAGATACTTTTCTAATCAATAAATAATGGAAAATTTAACCAACTGTACTTACTGATGAACATATTTTATATTATCCAGAAGGTTAGTTTTCAATGCTGACTTAGCATAAAATATATTTAGCATAACTACTAGGAAACTCTCTTCACCCTGGTAATACTTAAAAACCTTTAATTTTTCCTTCTTAAAGAATTTCCTTGCTAGTCAGTGTTTCCCCAAATTCCAGGTTAACAGACTTAATATAGATCATTGTATTATTTAGTCGTCTATTTATGTTCTTCTGTGACCTTCAATTTTTTATATTATATTAGAAATTTTTCATATTTAAATACTAAATAATATTTAAAATACTTTTAAAGTTTCATATTTTAAATTGTAATGATTTGTTTAGCCCTTTTCCCTCTTTCACATTAAACTATGCACTACATTTCATATGCCCCATGTAATCATCTGTTTTGAATTATGGAGAAAATGACTGAAGTTTACCTGGATTTGGAATAGTTCCAAGTATTTGAATTGTTGTGCAATATTCCACATTATTTTCTTTACAATTTTAGACTCTTTGGATAATAAACACTTAGTTGAACATAGACAGATTATTTCAGTATTCCCAGAAATTACAGCTCAGAGTAAATTGGAAGAAGCAAGTACTTTCACAGTGGGATACTTAGGTATAACTTGAAACATACAGATGATAAGTAACCCTTTTATTAAATGCATATCTGGACCAACTTAACTATGATTGCTTTTATAGAGGAAGGACACTGTGTGATAATGGATAATAAGTTTTTCTAAAGTAGAGATTGACATATATATATGATAAAGCAACAGAAGTCAAAATTGTATGTGACAATCATATTTGTATATAAATGACATTTGGTAATAGAATTCTTTTAAACTGTCTCAAGCTCAGTTAACTCATATAAAGGGAATGAATAAAATGTCTCTTACACTTAGCCAATAGGAAGTTAATGTTAAGTAAAAGGTATATGCAGCACAGAAACAGTACCTGGCACATTTTAAGTTTTCAATTATGCTTGTGTTTCCCTGGGTGTGTTTTTTTCCTCTCTGAAAATAGAGTGGGATTTGGGGCAGAGAGTAGTGCCCTTCTTTAAAATACTGTTTCTATGCTTCCCCTTGTATCTGTGAATATTGTAGATTCTATTTTAACAAAGATGAAAAAGAGAAGATACAGTCGATCTGAAAACTGAGAGGAGGCCCTAGGAAGAATAGAAGAGAAAAATGCCCTAAGTAGTTCTTGTATGAGACGGAAGCAGGCCCCCATCTGTTGACCAGATTCTGACGCCTTGGATAGATTCTGTTTACCAGGGCTGATCCCAGAAACATCAGCCAAAGTAGCTGACTATGAGAGCATAGAGAAGGTGGTGAGGGCTCAGAGGGCAGTGTGTGTACGTGTGTGTGTGTGTGTGTGTGTGTGTGTGTGTGTGGTTAGGGTGGGGGGAATGTCTGTTCTTTGAATTCCAGGTCAATGAGAATGTCTGAAAAATGGATCCCATCTGGTTACATGACTACATGAAGAAGGGAAGGCTGTCATTGTGTACAGACTGGTGAATCAGACCTAAACAAAACCCAGAGTAAAGGGAAGTAAAACTAGGAGAGGAATTTCAGCTCCATAGTAAATGCCAACTAGTGGGGTGAGCTTCCAACAGGAAGTAAGGGACAGCAAAAAGGGGGAACCTGCCAGAAATGAATCCCAGCTGGAATATTTCAGAGTGACAGATGTGTGAGGCCCCGTGCCACAGCTGGTTTACTTTTCTAGTTATCATTAGGCAGTTGGACACTCTGGGTGAAACCACTCATTGCATGGACTTCTTGAAGGTTCAGTTAAGGACCTGGACAAGGCTAGGTAATCCATTCACTTTCAGGAAAAATCACCTTGAATATTTTCAAATTAGTTAATTTTATTCTTTTTTGAAACAGTTATGAAATTACTGTTTCAGAGTAAGTCTATCTAGTGAACAGTGTTTTTCAGAAAACTAAAAAAATTAGTAGAAGTTCATTGAATTACATTTGTAGTTTCTTTAAAATTAAAGCTCAAATTATTTTGTAGACATTTATTTATGCACAGTTCACAGTGTCTAAACACTATACACTTAAAAATAAAACCGGACCAGTCTTGTCACAGACCAACTCTAACAAAACACAAACAAAAAACACCCTTAAATTTAGACTTTATGTTCCCCATAAAAAAAAGTTACTTAGCTTTCATCATAAAATCACAGAAAACAAGATACATTATTCATCATTTCCACCAGAGTGAGCAAAATGAGAGATAAAGACTTCCAGACTAGGATTGAGAAGACTGAGTTTGAGACAATGATTTAACACTTATTATGTGATTGGTCATGACAAAATTAGCTAACCATCCATGGACTCTGATTCTTCATCTGCAAATTATTATCTCTAGCCTTTTTCCTGCCTGAGATTTTATTCTATGACATTGATCTTCATTTTAACGTACTTTGTTCAAACTGAACTGTAGATCAATATTCCAGGGTATATATTACTGATAGTTTGAATGCTGGTTAATTTCCATAGCAGAGACATAAAACAAATAGCAGATTATTCCACTTCCTCAATAGTAACAGTCTGCCAATATGCTAGACTGGTTATTGTATAGTCCTTAACATTCAAATTGTTTTATTCATCGTTAACTCCAATGAAGATAGGCAATCTTACTTCTGAAATCCGTATTAGGACCAGAAAAGCATAGTGGAGTAAATTGTCACAGTGTGTCATTTGACAAAGTTCCATTTTAATTTCTGGTGATTTATACACATACATGCATGTGGAATGTATGCATATACTGATGTATAAGTTAAACGTTAAGTCATGGGCTGCAACAAATTGGACTAGCTAGGCCCAAATCTGGAAACCAGATTTACCAGGCAGGGTGTTAACAGATGCGGCTAAAAGTAGGACAACAAATCCCAATTAGCATTTTTGGGTAGACCAAGGAACTGTGGTCATACTCAGGAAGAAATCTAAGCTTGGGTCTTGGGTCTCAGATCAAATCAAAAAGGGAAGGAAAAATTGTATCGACATAAAATTAAACTGAAATGAGCACAAGAAGAAAGTTAGTTTGAAATCTCAGGCTGGAGACAGGATCAGAAGAAACAAACAGAATAATGACTGATCAAAGAGAGGGCATTAGTATCCCTGAATTCACTTCAGAGGGTCAAATTCTGATATATTTAATTTTTCCTTCTGTGAAACCTTTTTATTGGCAAATATGCTTTACTTCCAAGAGTGAAACAGTGCTCTTGGTGTTTATAACAGAAGACTATAGCTTAAATTGAATGTACTGTGTTCATGGAGAAACCTTTGCATATCTTCAAAATGTGTGTGCGCGTATCTGTACATTTATGTGAACACCTTCAACTCACTCTTGGACGTCGTGTAAAATAATAGAGTATTGAAATTATAAAAATTTCCAGGAACCATTGGATCTTTATTTGGTCACACAGTAAAGACTTTCTTTTCTTTGTATATGATACCTGCTGAGTTCCCCACACTGACGATACAAATTAGGAAATTTGCTCTCACTGTCCAAAAGAAGAAACAGTTTTGAGGAGGATAGGCAGATTTCCCCAAGCTCACATAATTCAGGAAGCCATCGAATCAGGACTCAGATTATAGTCTGACTCCAGAGCTCTTTGTTCCTAATCGCAATACTAATCTCTGTGTTACACTGGGCTAACATTATTTTACCCAAATGTTTCCAAATATTGTGTTAAATCATTTAATACAGCTGCTAACAAACTATGAATTTAAGTGATTTGAATTTTACTTTGCTTTGCTTATATTCTGGTATAGGGACAAATAGGCAGCAAAAGGGAGAAAAACCAAGAATTCAATGGAAGAGCACAAAAGAGGATAATGTACTGCCAATGCCTAGAGAGTAGGATAAAATATGCTGAAGCAAGAGGGATGCAGAGAAGAGAAAAAATTCTCTTTTTTGCCAAATTTCCTCTTTTCCCTCACTCCTGCTCTCCACTCAGAAACTCTAATTTATTACTTCTTATGTAATAAAATTCAGCATTTGTATAGTTACATTTTGAAAGGAAACAAAATTCTACATGATAGATGAGACTTTAGGACTTAGATTCAGTTCTACCCTGCCTGGCTAAAATTGAGTTGCTTTGTGCGTAGAACAGCATCCCCCCCCCTTTCTAATTTTAGGGGAAATGTATGATATATGCCGGTCTAGAAGCCAAGCAAAACTATATCTTTATGACATTTTCTTAAAATTATATAACTTATATGCAATTTTCTCTCTATCATTCTTATAACCTGACAGTTGGTTTTACTGACAATAAATGTTTTCAAATTCATAAAATGGGACTTCAGGTTTTAGAGGGAGGTTATAATGGAACTAGGAAAATCAGGCAAAAAGTTAGTTTATAAATCTCTTCCCTTCATTTACTTACATTCAGACCTGGTAAATACTTGATATATGACCAAGGGCCATTGGTGAGAAACTTAGGTTTACATTTGAACTATACACATGAGGCAAATTCATACTTTGAGCTGCACAATCTGCAAATTCTGAGGAACAGAGAAGGCCTCCACATATAGTGTGGACTAAGCTAGAAAGAGTTAACTGAAGTAATGTCTGATTTGACCTCCCTTGTCCTTCCTTTCATTCATTTAGTTAAATGTGCCAGGTAAGAATGTCTCTATTGGCCAAATACTCAAGGTCGTCATCATGACTAATGGTCATTGTCTGGATAAGGACACTATTGTTTTAAAAGGAATGCTAGTGTTCCTGAGTAAATAGGGAAACATATTATTAAATTGTGTAATTAAAAAGTTATCGTACAAATTCCAAAGACGCATAATAAACCAATTTTTAAAATTTACTCCAAATTCGTTAGATTGTTGGCTTATTGAGCGCAGGAATCACAGCAAGCACTTCTCAGTGCCTTACAGAGACACCTATGTAATAAATGCTTTTGACAATAAGTGTTGTTAACAGCTTTGTTTCTACTTATTTCTCCCTAATGAAAGTAAGCTTTGACGTAAGCTTTCATGTATCTGTAATCAGGTCAATTGATAATAAAGTAATTAGATTATCTGTTGCCGTAGGCAAAATTGTTCATGCGAAAATTGCAGGTTTCCTTATTTTACGAGGCATTTGGAAAATGTAGGAACATTACTTTGGTAAATTATATCTCTGTGAGAGGTTTGCCTTTAAATTTTGTATTCTCCTCTTCCCTTTCCTTTTTGTTGTTGGTATAACATCTGATCTTTCTAATACATTTACAGGAGGCCTACTGTCTGCAAAACACTGTGCTAATTCTGAGAATGAAATGGACATAATGTACATACAGCTAAGGGCAAATCTAAGACAAGAGGCTTCAGGCTTGAAGGCTTAGGCAGTCTACACGAGCCCCAACTGCACCACTGAAATGTTCTTTTGAGATTAGAACTAAGGGAGCATATAATAACTACCTAATTTTAAGCTGTTAAAAATTAATCTTACTTAACAATTTACAAAAAGATTCTATATATAAGAATCTGTATTCAAGGTTATGTCATAATTAAACATATTAAAAATAATATTTTCCCTCACCAGGTAAAATGTTATTACGAAAATATTCATATGAAGATATGAGAAGGAACAATTGAAGATGTTTCAGACTGCTTTTTCCCCTTAACTGTTTGTTAGCTTTAAAATATATTTAAGAAGATTTGGAAAAAGGATTAAGATTAAACAAAACCAAATGTGGGTGAGAATAGAACTATGAGATCCTGGTACTACCAAAGACTTTGGATAGCCTTCACAACCTTAATTATTATTTTAAAATGACCCTAGAGATAATGATCTGAACATAAGTGCACCAACACCAATTTTCCTTTCTACTTAAAAGCATAATAAATGATATAAAAGACCTTTTTAGAAAAGACTTTTCTGGAATAAATGAAAGAACTTTCTATCCATAGATAGTATGAATAATTCCGGAGAAGGGAAAAGAAGCTGAGAGAGACAGGGAGAGGCAGAGAGAGAATATGATCTGCAAACCAATAAAACCGAGATAAGACCACAGTCAGTTACAAATAGTGAAGACTGTGGCACAGGTTGGAACAGGTAGGAGTGGTTCTTAGGGGCTCTAATTTCACCCTGAGAAGACACAAGAAGGGGACCCTGGGGTACTCCTCAGGTGACAGTTTGGGAGTGGCACTTGGACCAACCTGGGCTCTGTGCCATCCTTCCTCCCCTATCTCTGGAAAACTGGCTAAACAGACTCCTAGGCTAAAACTGAAAGTTCAAATTCTAATTTGCGCACTACAGAAGCAAAGCGGTGTCCTAGGTAGCTACTTGGACCAGATGCAGTGGGACACTTTGGAACCACTGTTGAAAAAACCTTTTCTTCCCTCAGTAGGTATCAGAGCGGCGGATAATAAAGCTGAGAGAAAGATAAATGGGATTTATGGACAAAAATGTGTCACAAAACATTTGAGGAAACCATTTCCTTTAAAGAGAGGCAGAAAGTCCCCCAAATACAACAAGTGACACACAAAGAAGAGCAAGTTACTGTCAATATTTTGTAAAGTATGCACTCAGACCCCTTTCTGGGAAAGAGTAGGAGATTGGCATTTTGTCTGGTCCCTCTTCAGCTACAATGATTTAGTATCTAACTCCAAGAACAGTTTTCATTTTTTTGCCTTTCATGTCCATTATGTAACATCATTCACTTTTCTCCCATTTTAAGTGAATCTCTGCTAATGCATAAAACATACACATGCAAATAACTGTTAACATGTTTATTTATACCTAAAAAGTGTCTAAGCACAAGGAAAACATATTTCTTCAGAAATACTCACTTATAATCACATTTTGTACATGTAGTTGCCAATTCTCCTCTACTTTTAAGACATCATCTTTGTTAAAATAAAACGAAAAGAAATGAAATAAATCTATGAATAACTATGAAGGGTTTATATTCTTTTATTACAAGATGAAAAAGAATCTCTAGAAAAAATTATGAAATAGGCAAATTCTTTTATTAACATTATTTCAGAGATATTTATCTGTTACTTCTTTACTTTTACTGTAATAAGTTCTAAATGCTCTTTCTACCTCTTTATGAAATCCCTCATTACCTGTGCAGTCTGTACTCAACTCTTTCAAATGGGAGAATTTTAACATAGTAAGTTATATTTGAATATAAATATCTCAGTATCCAAGGATTGTTTTTAGAGATAAAAGTTAAATTACAATGAAGAAAAAGAATGAAAATTAAACATTGAAGTTTCAGCTAGCAGGAGATAGGTAAAGGCCCCTGAAAGGTATGAAGCCCTCAAAATTCGTCATAACTTGCCAATATATGATGCTTTGAGTAATTTAAGATTCACTATGAAACTTCTGATTCTAACTTTCTCTTCTGTTTAAAAAAAAAGTTGAAATTATAGTTACTAATTTTTAAAACTTGCTATCCCTTTAAAGGCCAATTAAATGTCATTTTAATGAGATGTGATAATAAGAATGTTTCTATACCTAGCCACCATAATGACAGACAGTGATTTTTGATGACCTTTTCTAATGAAGCTGGTTGATAAATAGGCAAGATTGATTAAGTAGTCAAATCAGTCCGTACTGATGACTGTGACAGCTGCAGTGATTTGAACAGAGAGCTATGGAAACATCTACGCTTACTATCTCAAAGATCCCACTTCATAACTTGCCATTCTCAAGAGGTAAATAACACAGGCTGTTTCTTCCATATTTTTATTAAAGACAGGAGTCCAAGTAGGAAATTAAATTTAGGTTCTTTAAATGATGAATTGTGTAAACATTTATTACATTTCATCTGAGTAAGACAGCTAAGCTGACCTATTTTTACAGGGATCATGTAAAAGAACATAAGGCAATAATCGTGCATGGATCCAAAGGCTCCATCTGTCTTCATGATCTCTTTTTCCATTGGCTTCATGCGGAACTCACTGGTTGCTAGGGTTGGTAGTGCATATTGAAACTTGATTAAAGTTTTAGATGAAATAGCAAGACCTTTTTCTTCTTCACAAACTTGATCCATTTAAGACTTCACAAGCTCCTCTACAGATGATTAATGCCGCTCGCTCTGCCTGGATGGCAGTGTGTTTCCACAGCTCCTCTTTCTACTGTAACAGACAGACTTAGATTTAAATGCATTTCCTAGCTATGTGACCTTGGGCAACTAACCCCATTTCACTAAGCTAGATTGTTTTCTGGTCTATAAAATAATGGTAGTATTTACCCTCACGGTGCTTTTGTGAGGATAAAAGAGATAATGGATAGAAAGCACAAACACGGGCCTGGCACATAGTAGGCATTCAACAAAGGTCAGTGTCTGGCCTCCCCTCCACATTATTGCAAAAGCGGCTAATATTGAGTCTAGCTATTAATTTTATTAGGAGCGGTTTGATTCGTATTTGCATTGATTCATGGAGCACAAACATTATTATCCTTAGCTTAATAGAAAAGTAAAGTCCTGACTTAAAAACATGGACTTCTGCCTATATTTCATTCAGGACAGTCCACTTTTAGCTGGGAACAAAACATTTATGCAGAATTATTCTAGGAAAAAAGAAATTGATATTAAAGAGCTGAACTGCTATTAATTAATTAATTTATTCATTTATTATCTGTCTATTTCTCTAGACAACAATTTTGATCACTCAGTATCTGGTTGTATTTACAATATGTTTCCAGGAGAGAGGACACTGCAATCAATACATGAATGTATTTATTTCCCTAAACTTAAATTCCTTTTAAAATTTGTTACTTTAAATTTCCTCAATTTTGTTTCCATTGCACTCTTCTAAGCCAACCCCATTATCTTTTATCTAGGTGATTGAGTATGCAAGCCTAACTGGTCTAACTCGTTCCATTTCTCCTTTAATCTATTTTCAGTAGTAGCTGAGAGATACAGTCCTGCGTGTTACTGGATCATGACATTTCTTTAAACGATCAAGGGAGCGTGCTACTGCAGCACTTCGCCACTTCATCCTGTGGTGCCATCGGCCGTATTTTAATGAAAGGCCATTTCCTTGTGCAGAAAATAATATCCCAGATACTCAGCTAACTATTTTAAATTCCACTCCCGTCCAGGCATTTGATCGTTTCTAAATGTACCAGTTTCCACATACCCTACCTCATATTCTGAGCTAGTAATCTGTCTTGAAGTCATAAGAAAAAATTAAATACCTAAGTCAGAACAAGTACACTTATGTAAATATGACCAGGCTTTTTCTGGTTGATGAACATCATATCTGCACATCATTCTGTTGCTCATTTTACTTGGTCTGGAAATTCTGTTCCTTTTCTCTTCCTGTAGTATCTCCTTAATCCTATAATTGGCAGCTCTAATGCTACTGACCCACATATTTTGTGTGATTCCCGTATTTGTAAGCAGTTACCCCTGTATCATGTTCTTGCATCACCAAACTAACAAGTATTTCATTCTGCTTTGCAAGTATCACTAGGTATTTTCCTGCCTGTTTCTCACTAGAAGATTTTCTTTTTAGCACCAGGACAATGCTTGATGTCACTTTGTTTTCATAGTGGTTTTCCCTGTGTTATCAATATATTCAAATAATATGAACAGAAAATACATGTCTCTGATGTAAAGAAGACAATAGTAATTTACTCTAATTCAAGGATCTACATCCAAGTAACTTATTTTGTCTAGGGCCATTTAAATTTTGTAAAAATAAATGAACATACCATAGAACATGCACAGATTCCGGATAGTTAACTTAAATCCCGTTATGAACCTGGTTGCTCATCTCTGTGGCCATTTTTCTTCTAAAGAAGATCTTTTTTTCCTTAACCATAGGATAGTATCTGTAATTTAAAATATATGACAATCAGCTCTGCTCCTTTTAAAACTTCTTTTCTTCAATTCAGTGCTTGTATGAGTTATAGAATAGCAGAACCTCCCCTAAATGGTTGGTTGAACATGATAGAAGTTTATTTCTCATTCTGGGAAATCTGGATGTGAACATCTCATGGCTGGTTTATAATTCTTGGCAGTCATATGGAACCCAGCCTGCTTCCAGCTTTCCTTCTGCCACTGCTAGTGTTTGGCTCCCAATCTCATGGACTGAGAATGATTTCTACCATCACCTCCATGCAGAGTCAGCTATATAATTTCTGGGGCACAGTGCAAAACGAAAATATGGGGCTCCTTTAAAAAAAAACAGGAAAATGATGGAATAAAAGGTACTAATATATAAAGCCCCTTCTTTCCCCTGTCTTTCTTCTGCAGCATGTCTCTCAGCTTGTTAGGATGGGTTTCCATTTGCTATTAATGTTCTTCTAAATAAAGACAAGTAAAAAATTTAAATTATTAGCATGAATTTTACCAGTCACCTTTATGCTATGCAGTGCTAGTTTTAGATGGAAGATAAAAGCATTTAACTCATATATGTAGTCACCAAAAGACACAATTCATATTTCATACCTAATACATCCAGAGTGGTGGAAATATTACACAAACTAACTCAGATGTTTTTGCTTCATTTTTTATATGTGCATAACCCTGTACCTTCCTTTACCTTACTGATAGCTGAGGGAAGACTGAAAGGGGAAAGAAGTAAAGGTTGCCTTACTTTCCCCTTTCCTTCCAAATCATTGCTTTCAGCCTAAGTGTTTGGGTAACAGTGTTACCCAGACTAAGAAAGGATAGGAAAAGGTTCTCTGCTTCTTCATGCATCTTAGAATGCTACTGTCTTCTTTCTAAATTTGAAGGGAGTTCTTCTTCAAATACAAATATAGTGTTTCAGAACTGACAGCCTTCTCTACTAGTTCACTCAAACATGTAACATGTTTACCTTGTACTCAACTTGCATCTCACTGAACTTCTCCATATTGTCCCCTGAAGTTCTCACCTCATGGGTCATTGAGAATTCTATGTATGAAGAAACAGCAAGCATCTGAAACACACATTGCATGTGCATCCTCTGCTCAAACACATCCTTCGTTGTCCCACGGGACTCACTCACAGAACATAAGCTCAAAGATACAATTAAAGATTTTATGAGGGCTACAGCAGGGCAATTAATCAAGAGTGGGGACCTTCTGAGTATTAGATTCTATGCAATCACACTGTTTAAATGGCCACGGAGCTGGTCATGTCTCCATATTCCACTTTCAAGGAGGTTGGACAAAGGAGAAGATAAGGGATGAAGAACTCACATCAGCTTTCACTCTCTTTTCCTTTCCTTTCCCTCTCCTCTTCCCCTTCCTTTCTTCCTTTCTTCCTTCCTTTCCTTCCTCCCTCCCTCCTTTCTTCCTTCCTTTCCTTCTTTCTTTCATCTTTGGGAAGATACCACATAACACTTCTGTTCAAACCCAGTGGCCAGAATTTTAATAATGAGGCTACAACTAGCTGCAAAGGAGGCTGGGAGACATGATCTTTATTGCAGGTAGCCATGTACTTAGCCAAAGATGACAGGTTTGGAGGCAGGTAAGTAATAGTCTGTGCTGTAAGATTTTTTATGTCAAGCCCCACAATAGAGGGGAATTGGTCAAATATGATTTTAGTTTTTTACTAGAAGGTTGTTTTCTTAATACTGTCTAAAAATTAGAAAAAAAGTGAGTGAATATTAACTTTCTAGTTGAAGGCAGCTTGTTAAAAACCAAGAAAAATAGCTATACATTAAAATTTAATATTTTGTCCCATAATACCTATTTCTTTATGAGAAAATATTGCCAGATCTGATAATCTTGCAAGTTGAGTTGCAAGATTTTAAAGTCTGTTCAAATCCAACATTGTTCTTGGGTTGTTACATTTTTTTAAACGGAGTCATATATAGCAGATTAATTAATCTCAGACTTTCTCCATTACTATTTAGAAATGTGGATTAAATTATAAAATCATCATTTTATTTGACCCTCACAGTAATAACCCTGCAGGGGAGATGCTGTATATTCATGTTGTCTGAGAACAAACAGGACACTTTTAGAGAAGAAACCACTGCTACAGACAGCTTTCCCTCAACTATTAGCTCTTGCATTTTAATCTTCTTTCTCTCTTTATTCAATTTTTACTTCAGATGTCACGTTCTTGAAGAGAAATAGAATCTGTATAATTGTGTGAAAAGTTCAGTACTCTGAAATAACCAGCATATCTGAGTTCTAGATATATTTATCTCAGGGAATAGCTGTATTACTTTAGAACATTGTTTTAATCTTTGTGGGTATAAATTTCTCATTTTAAATTAAGGGCTTTGTTTAAGACCATCAATTTTCAGTTTCTGATCTATGGAATTCTTGTTTCAAAGGTCTATGAATTTTAGTTTATATTTCATTTTTAATATCTAGTCAATTATCATTCATGTTAGTTTTGTTCTAGAAAGTTGCCAAGAATATTGAATTAGCAAATATGTAAATGATTAAATCATAACAAATCATCAACTCATTCTGGTAGATACTATTTTCTTTCTTTGACAAAAGAGAAAAGTAGATTCACTAGTGTTAAGTCACTTGTCTGAGGCCACCCAACTCACAAGTCCCAGGGTTGGGATTCAAACCTTCCAGCGGGTCCCAGAGCAAGAGCTCCTTGCACTATACTGCACTGCCTCCTACTGTCTCCTTCCTCTGTTCACTTCTGAATGGGGACTGAAACAAGCAGGCAGAGAGTCTTCTTGTCTGACTTCAGGAGGGAATGGGCATGTTAGGAGACTTTTTTTTTTTCCAGCTTTGCACATGTTCCGAAATGACATGAAATTGCAGTGAGTATTGATTTGGGGGTTACAAATAAGTTTTAGCAAGTAGATGAATTTGCAAATACAGAATCTGAAAATAATGAGGATCAACTGTATGAACTTTTAAAACAAATACAAAACAATATGAATAATCATTGTGTTATATCTCATGTTAATACAATGGTAAACACCATCTGCATTTCAATGCAAACATGAATATGTATTTTGTGTTCTTGGAAATGTGTCATCAACTAGAAAGGTGTTAGTTCTGCATTTTTTTTTCTCTCTATCTCTCTTTCCCTGTCCCTTTAAATGTCTGCCTGTGCATGTCCACTCGTATAAAAATGTTCCAGGAATATATTATCTCCAGCACATGCATGCCTTCCTCAATTAAATGTACAGCAAGACTCAGATTCATCTGTTTGTTGCATGTTCTTGTCATGGTGTGATGGGCAATAGTGGGAAGTTGAGTGGAAGAAGAGGTTTGAGTTCCGAGTGTCTCATAGGAGATCTGACCTGACGCTGAGGGGCAGGAAGTAGAGCAGGAAATGCTCCCTTAAAGGATATGTAAGAGTTAGCCGAGGACAAAGAGGGAAGAAAAGAGGGCTCCAAACAATGGGAACAACATGAAAAAAACCCTCTGGTTTTTAGGTGTGAGCCTAAAGTGTAGGGAGAGTGAAGAAGCTGGGTAATACTGAGCACAGACAGCTGGAGAAATGGGCCATGGGGAGAGCATGCAGAGCCCTGTAGATCTTTATTAGAAGAGTGATGGAAAGACAATGTATGTTCTAAGCAGATGGCACTAAGTTCAAATATGTTTTTTGAAAAGGTCAGTCTGTATGCTAAGTGGGTAAGTGATCAAAGAAGGGCAAGAGTGGTTTTGGAAAGATTAGTTAGAAGGCTATTTCAGTAAATCGGAGAAGAGTGATGGTAGCTTGGACTAAGGACAGGTAGGACAGATGAAAGTAAAAATTGATATAGTGCATGTAACTGATTTGTATATAATTTTATTATATTACCACTTGAATGAAGTGTATCTTTCAGAGGAGAAAATATTTTTGGATGAATACTTACATGTATTAGACAAGAAGTAATTTCTGTATTTTTTACAATTCCCACTTTATTATCTTTAAATATAGTTGACATACAATGTCACATTGTGTTTCAGGTATATAACTTAGTGATTTGACAGATTTATACATGACACTATGTTCACCACAAGTGTAGCTATCATTTTTTCCATTGCATTGCTATTACAGTATTATTGACTGTATTCCTAATGCTGTGCCTATTATTACTGTGATTTATTCATTCCATAGCTGGAAGCCCGTAGGCTACCAGAAAATAACCAGAGAATTAAAAGTATAAATGATGGGGGTGCCTGGGTGGCTCAGTGGGTTAAGCACCTGCCTTCAGCTCAGGTCATGATCCCAAGGGTCCTGGATTGAGTCCCACCTCAGGCTCCCTTCTCAGTGGGGAGCCTGCTTCTCTCTCTCCCCCTGCTGCTTCTTCTGCCTTTGTGTGCGTGCTCTCTGTCTCTCAAATAAATGAGTGAAATCTTAAAAAAAAAAAAAGTATAAATGATGATTATTGGGGTATCTGCTTCTTGGATTCTGCTCAGGTCTTGATCTCAGGGTTGTGAGATTGAGCTCTGTGTCATGCTCACAATAAGTGCAGAGCCTGCTTGGGATTTCCCCCCCCCCCTTTTGCTCCTTCCCACATGCTTGCATGCTCACTCGCTCTCTCTCTAAAGTAAAATACATGATGATTATTGTCCTTGATAGAGTATCTTTAATGCCGGGAGGTATTTGGCTATTTGTGGTATTGATACATGATGAGGGTAGGGAGAAGAAGTCTACAGAAGTAATGGTAGTTACCAAAAGCTAAGTTCAATCAAGATCTGTTTTTTAATTTGTAAAATAAGAATAAACGTGTCCATCTCTTATATACCATTTGGCAGAAGTTAGTGATAGCCATTTATCTATCAGTAATATACTATAATCAAAAAGAGTGGAAATCATTATCTTAGCTGCTAATGGGTGTACTGTTTTTCAAAGAATGACCTTAAAATGGTAACAGTTTTATGATCAGATTTCTCTCCAGCTTGTTTAGGATTATTTTTCTTAAAAGTATCACTAAGCCTGCTTGGCATAAGACTGTCATGTGAACCTTGACAGTTCCGCTCAGATTATTAATATTTTCTGTGTTTTCTTAGCAGAAGATAACATAAGAAAGGACATAGCAGGCATGGGCTCAGCTCGCTTTGCTCCATACTTTTTGTTCAGTGACTAAGCATTACATTCAAGACCATAAAATAGAACATAATTCTGCCATGGTGTCTTAGCAAATTGTTACTTACAGGTTTGTTTTTTGTTGTTGTTGTTGTTGTTCTTTTAATGCACCATTGCAACATTTTCTTTTTAGAATGGAAATACAGGAAGATTTCTGATTCAATCTGAAGACAAAAGCACACTCCATCTCAGCATATCTAGCAGATGTTCTCTTCATAGGCAGAGAAAAAACATGGCAAGTTACTGTATCCAGCTGGTTCCTAAATCATTCTGAAATTTTCCCTGTCTACTCCCAAAAGATGTAAATTGGCCCATAAAGAGAACAGCAGGCAACATGTCTATAAATAAAGGCCACAAAGAACTCATATTGCAGGAAGAAACTAATGGAAGCTAGGAAAAAATGACCATTGTTTGAGTAAAGTAGGTAAATTAAGACCTCTCTATGAATTTACAACTATATACAGAGGGTTTTGTATTCAATCAGCCAGGAAGTATTTATCTTTTGCTTCTTTCTTAATCTTACATTGCTTTATTTTCCAATTTTCCAGATCCTTATTTTGACTTTGTCAAAGAGTCTGCAACAACAAAGTGCAGTGAGTAGTTGTGGGCAGAGAATGTGAAATTAAGATGCGATCCTGAAGCTTTAGTTTTTAGTACAACTTGGACAGAATTTAAATGTCACTGCTCCCATCCTCACACCTAGAAAAAATGTAAACAAACTGAGAACAGCTCTTCTTAGATCAGAGATTTGAGCTTATAGGTTAAATGTCCGTCCTGAAAACTAGAGAGACAGACAGATGCAGAGAATCACAGCTTATTGGGGACAAAAACCCAGGAGCAGAAGACCAAAGCCAAAGCTGATACAATATCAGCAGCAACACATTACGTTGTAATTGACAAATTGCTGGAGGCTTACTGTGGACCAGATCCAGAGGAGCCTAATTTGGGGGGCCTCCACACTTTCCTGAGTTGTTCTTCCAGGAGTCCTACCTGTTTCTCACCGTGAAGATCTGAAAAAAATCCCTTTGCACTTAAAGCAGGGAGAGGGGAAAAGAAACCATTTCAAAATAAGGCTAGAGCTCTCTGTCCTCATTAGTAAGTCCTCAAGAGAAACTATTTTACCAGTTCCTAAACAACATGGAGAAAGGAAAATTCAAGCCTGCCCTAGCCTTTGATGTGAAGGAAGGAAAATTTTTAACTCAAGTCACTAAAACACTAAGACCTAATCATTAGAATATAGAATGCTTCCCCCACACTTGCTCTTCACATCAGTAAGGCTCCTATATAATAACAGGAAATTACAGCTAAAATTACTGTAACCTTTAGGCCCTATTTTAGAAGTCTGTAGGAAAAGCAAAAGACAGCAGGGGGACAAAAAAGAATACTAGAGGGAATTTTAGCCTCTGACCCTATAGCTACAACAAACACTAAACACAGTGTAACCCTTAGCCAGATGAACACAAAACCTCAGGCCACGGGCATAGTTACCTTAGTCCCTTATTCCCAATACATCATGGCTGGCTTTCAACAAAAAGATACAAGGCAAGGTAAAACAAAACAAACAAGAAACAAGCAAGTAAACAAACGAAAAAATAGTCCACAGAGACAATGTAACCATCAGAACCAGACTCATCTACAGCAATGATATTAGGATGATCAGATCAGAAATTTAAAATATCTGTAATAATGCTAAGAACTCTCATGGAAAAAGTGGGTGACATGCAAGAACAGGTGAGTCATAAAAGCCAAGGGATGGACATTCCAAGAAAGAATAAAAAGGAAATACTCCTAAGCATCAGACTGTGGGTCTCCTTGATGCACCCTGTGGCAGCTTGAGAGCAGAGAACCAGCTTTGGCAAGCTGGAGTCATGCAGGACAGGCATTTAGAAAAGTTTTCTTCCTTTCTTTGCCTGAGTTTCAGTTGGAAGGGCACAGCTGAGGGGCTCCTGGGTGGCTCAATCAGTTAAATGCCTGTCTTTGGCTCAGGTCATGATCCCAGGGTCTGGGGATCAAGCCCCGCATTGGGCTCCCTGCTTAGTGGGGAGCCTGCTTCTCCCTCTCCATCTGCCTCCCCCTCTGACTTGTGTTCTGACTCACTCTGCCCCTTCCTCTCTCTCAAATAAATAAATAAATAAATAAATAAATAAATCTTAAAAAAAGAAAGAAAGAAGGGGCACATCTGAAACTGTAACCATAGGAAGCATTATGCTTCCAGAACACTCTCAAGGAAAAATATTGCAAGCAACAGTAGTAGTGTTGGATCAGGCTCTGAAGGAAAGGGTGGAGAGAGCCAACCAGTTAGTGTGAAAGTTGGAGATAAAGTTCTTCTCTCAGAACATGGAGACACCAAAGTAGTTCTAGATGACAAGGATTATTTCTTATTTAGAGATGGTGACATTCACAGAAAGTATGTAGGCTGAAATAAATCATTATTGAAATGGCATCAAGTGAAGCTCTCCATTCCAGTGAAGTTGTGAAATCTTTCATCATGTAAATAAATTTTGTAAAGATTTTTTTTATTGATTTGAGAGAGACTGAGAGCGAGAGAGATCACAGAGGGAGGGGGAGAAGCAGACTCCAGGCTGAGCAAGGAGCCAGATGTGGTGCTTGATGCCTAACCCTAAGATCATGACCTGAGCTGAAGGCAGATGCCCAACCAACTGAGCCACTCAGGCGCCCCCCATCATGTAAATAACTTCTGTGTCTCTCTTTTATAATAAACTAATGGTATCTAAACAAACAAACAAAAGGAAATGCTAAAAATCAAAAACATCTTTGATGGCTCATCAGTAGACTGGGCATAGCTAAGAAAGAACCACTGAGCTTGCCACAGATAAATCAGTAGAAACTTCCAAGATGAAAATGTAAAGAAAAAAACACAGAATATCCATAGACTGTGGGCAATTATGAAAAGTGTAACTATACACAATGGAAAGACCAGAAAGAGGGTATCAGAAAGAGAAAAAGGAATAGAAGAAATACTTGAATTAATAATGCCTGAGAATTTTCAAAAATTAATAAGAGCCATTAACTATGGTTCAGGAAGCTCAGAGTACACTAGCCCGGATAAATACAAAACCAAAACCAAAACAAGACAAAATCCACACGGAGGTGTGTCAGGTTTGGATTGTGGAAAATCAAAGCCAAAGAGAAAGTCTTGAAAGAAGTGGTAGAGGGGCAGGGAGTAGGGGGTGAACCTTAACTACAAAACAACAGGGAAAAGAAATTCTTCGGAATTCAGGAATCATGCAAGCAAACAGAATCGGGTGAGAGAATTCAAGTATTAAAAATGAAGTGTTAATAAAGAAAAAGGTCACCAACCTAGTACTCTGAATCTAGCAAGTTATCCTTCAAAAGTGAAGGCCGAATAAAGACTTTCTCAGACAGACGAAACTGAGTGAACTTGTCACCAGTAAAACTGCCTTGCGAAAAACGTTGCAAGTTCTTCCTAGAGAAAGAAAACTATAGGTCAGAAACGTGGACCTATTTAAGTAAAGGAAAGAGTGTTATAGAAAAGGAATAAATGAAGGCAAATCAAAATCTTTTTTCTTATTCTTAATGTAATAAATACTAATTCAAGATGATAACATATTTGATGATTACAGCTTATGGATATGTGAAATGAATGACAGCAACATTATATGGGTTGGGATAGAGGAATTGAGATTTTATAAGGCACTTGCAGTATCTGTGAGGTGGAATAGTGTTATTCAAAAGTGGATTTGAAATAGTTGTAAATGTCTGTTGCATACCATAGGGCAAACAGTTTTGTATTTAAATATAAAGGTATAATAACATACTCTGCATATTTATTTTGTTTTGGTATAGTCCCAATAGTTTAATTTGCTTCTGTTTCCCTTGCTGAAGAGACAAATCTAGAAAAATGCTTCCACGACTGGTGTCAAAGGAGTTACTGCTTACATTTTCTTCTAGGAGTTTTATGATTTCAGGACTCACATCTAGGTTTTTAATCCACTTTGAGTTTATTTTTGTGTATGGTGTAAGAAAGTGGTCCAGCTTCATTCTTCTGCATGTACACAGGGAAGGAGATCATCAATTAAAAAAAACAAGACAGTCTAGTGAAGTGGAGAAAATATTTGTAAATGTTATATATGATAAGGGGTTAATATCAAAACAATGTAAAAATAACTTATAATAACAATGTAGAATGACAGAAATGACAAAAATCATACATGGAAAAGGATATAAAAGCTTGGACAAATAATATTACAAACATCAAAAATATTACAACATCAAAAAAAAAAAAAAATCCAAATGACCTGATTAAAAATGGGCAGAGGACCTGAAGAGACATTTTTCTAAAGAGGACATTCAAATAGTCAACAGACACATGAAAAGATCCTTAACATCATTAATCATCAGGGAAAAAAGAACTCTCCCATGCACGGTTGGTGGGAATGCAAATTAGTTCAGCCACTGTGGAAAATAGCATGGAAGTTTCTCAAAAAATTAAAAATAAAATTAGCATCCTATCCAGTAATTCCATACTGGGTATTTACCCAAAGAAAACAAAAACACTGATTCAAAAAGATACCATACCCCATGTTTATTGCAGCATTATTTTTGATAGCCAAGATATGGAAGCAGACCAAGAAGCCCTCTGTGGATGAATGGATAAAAAAGATATGGTGTGTGTGTGTGTGTGTGTGTGTGTGTGTGTGTGTGTACATAATGGAATATTACTCAGCTATTAAAAATGAGAAATTGCCATTTGTTTCAGTGTGGATAGACGTAGAGTGTATTATGCTAAGTGAAATAAGTCAGATAGAGAAAAACAAAGACCATATGATTTCACCCACATGTGGAATTTAGGAAGCAAAACAAATGAACAAATAAAGAAAAAAGGGAAACAAACAGAAAAACAGACTCTTAAATACAGAGAACAAGCTGGTAGTTGCCAGAGGGGAGGTAGGTGGGGCGATGGATGAAATAGATAAAGGGGATTGAGTGACACTTACAATGATGAGCACTGAGTAATGTACGGAACTGTTGAATCACTACATTGTACATCTGAAACTAATACAGCACTGTGTGTTAATTATACTTTAATTTAAATTTTAAAAAAAGCATCCTATTCAGTAACTACTTGAGGATTTTTTCCCTTCTCTTTCCAGAATTATATATTTCTTCTGGTGTCAAATTTTTTCCTATTGTTTTTCTCATGGGTAATCAGTTGTTTTTTTTTTTTTTTCCAAATACCTGGTAATCTCTGGGTTCCTATTCATATTTAAGAACAAGAGAGGAAAACTACCAGGAGATACTGTATGAAGTTAGGACTGTTGGAATAGCCTTTAGCATTTCTAAATGAGAAGGCTTTATTCTGAGGTACTATTACCCTCAGAATCTGCCGTTGTTATCCCAAGATGATTTATTCAATCTCTTTATAAAAGAACATTCCAAGATATTTCCTGGATAAGTAGCAAGAAGCTAGAAATTATGGTGAGAAAGATGATTAGGCTAGAATTTTTCATTTACAGACCTTTTCAGTTCTACCTCTCTTTCAATGTGCAAATTATAGCCCTACAATCTTTGAGTTGTCAGATTCTTGGCAGATAACATCACAGTTGACTATTTTCTCCTTTGTCTTGATTATGGACAAAGAAGAAAGTAATCTTTTTCTACTTTTTTTTTTTCCTGCTGCTGCAGTTGTTTTTCACCCATTAACCATCCCTCCATTAATACATGCTTTCCAGAAATATATGCAAGTCTCACATTAATTGATGTTGTTCCTCCTGTTCTCTATATAATTAGGCTTTTGTGTTTCTTTACTATCTTTTCAGTTGGTTATCAGAAAGAAGGAGATAAATGGAGTGTTTTATCATGCTTACCATCTTAAAATGGAGATATCATATTTTATTCAAGAAGAAAAACATTGGTAAATAAACTATGCAACTAAAAGTTAGCAGTGTAATTAATTTGAAAAAAAACATTCTGCTTGAACAACCTAATTTCTTCCTTTAAATAATTCTGTCAAGTAGATCATTCTTTTTGCCCATTTTATATAAGGGAATGAATGGATGAATGAATGAAAAAATAAATGGTTGATTAAATAAAAGGAAGGACTGCAGCCCATAGTTTCTAATTCTAAATCCTATGCTTTTTCTTTAAGTTGGTGGTATTTAATGTTTTATTCAAAGCAAACAAAATAGCTTTCTGTTCTACCATCTTGCTAAGCCCTAAGAAGGGAAAATAAATAATGGCTAAATTAAATTAAATTAGATGCAAAGATTCAGTATTGATTCCTTGAAGCTAATTAATGAGAGAAGAACTTATGAAGATCTCCATAGAAACTGTTTAAGTGTAAAGATTTGCAAAGAAGTGCCTGCTTGGTCGCAGAAGACCAAAGTAATAGAAATCAATAAAATAATTGAAAACACATACGCACATTCAGTTATTGCAAGTATTTTTTTGCAAGACCTTCTAAATCTGGATATTCTTTGTTCCCACAACATGATATATATGTAATGCATTCTCTGAGATGGAAATTATTAGATAAGGCAACTTCATACTCCTTCCACTCCCCAAAGTTGCTCTTCATGGGATTAACAAAAAAAATATAGGGGTAGTAAGTCTTGAGGAGTTTAAAGGTCATGGATTGATGGACGGCCTGAAATTAATTATTTACATTTTATTTAAAGAGGAAAGACGGAATATATAAAATTTTGAAAATTTACAGGGTAAATTGTCACAAGGTACTGGGGATAGAAAAAGGGAAAATGAATAGGGAATGTAAATGTAGATAATAGTCAACCATGCTATTTTATCAAATATTTTAAAGGCATTTCAGAGAAAACTGAAGAAAGTAGATAATGTGGGTGCCAGTTTTAGTGAAACAGAAAACAAACAAACTTGTCCTTAACATCTGAAGATACATGTTAGATTTCCAGTGCTCCTGTTTGCTATTTGATTCAGAGTAAGTCATAATTTTTCTGAGTTTGACGTCCACTTCTGTATTATGGCAGAAAGCATAGTACCTTCCTCTTATCGTGTGAAATTTAAATGTGCCAGTGTATAGAAGAATTTTATAAAATATTATGCATGTTCCAAGTTCTATTCTCACTTGCAAAGTGTGTGTGTCAGCTGGCCTGGATTGATTGCATGCTTGACTCTTGGCCAAACCATGAAACTATGGAACGAATGATTTCTAGTCTGTCAACATTGTTTAGTAGTAATAGTAAAATTTATGATTAGGATCTGGTTTTTATGGAGTCGAGGGACTGGGGGAGTTCAACAGTTAGGGCTGGTGACATAGACAGAATAACCAAACATGTCTACATAAGCAGCTCACCACAGAGATCTTCAGCACAAGCAAAATGTGGGCTTCCTGGTACCAAGGTCTTTGGCTGATGGTTCAAGGCCAGATGACAATAAACATTTTTTTTTGACCTAGCCCATTTGGGAGAAGACCACCTGCACTTGAGATCTCTGGAGCCTTTTCAATGCATATGTTTCCTTTGTTGTTTATGTTTGTACCCTTGACAAAGGAGATCAGGGAGTGAAAACTGTTTGAGTCTTTTGTATCTGCTGAGCAATCTAGTACTTAAAGTGCTTATTGTATAATTAACACAAATCTGATAGATGTCACAATTTTAAAAATGTTTTTCTGGGTCACACCTACAGTATAATTTGCAGTGGTGTCCTGAATACACATGGAGATTAAACATAAACAAGAAAAAAACTTTTTTCTACCAATCAGCAATATATAAAGAAAAAAAAAACAAATAATTAAACAAAAGATGATTTTCAACAATTTCTAAACAATGTTCTATGATTTATAATCTTATAGTGTTTTATGAAGTGATAAGGAAATTGATGTGCTTGTACATATAAATGGTCATAATATTAGCTCATTATTCCACAAATTATTACTGGTCTCCTACAATGTTCAAAGCACTGTTCAAAGTTCTGATACAGCAGAAGACATCCCTTTTATTTTTGAATCCTAAGCCTAGTAGAAGTCTGGCATTAAACGAATAAATACACAGAGAGTCATATTACAATGACTTATATGAAGTAAATTAGTTTTCTGAGGGGAAATAATGGTGGACAGTAGCATTTATTTTCCATGATCACTGTCTTGAATCTGTCCATGAGGAAACAGTGTCTTAATGGCAATGTGAAGAATCTAGAGAAGTAAGCAAAGAAAAGATTGGAGTAAGAACATTCAAGGAAGGAAGGAAAAATGGCTTGTGCAAAAAGCATATTCAAAATTTCTGAGTGAAAAGAGTTTGGAATACCCTATGAACTGATACAAGCCCTATGTAATGTATATTCAGTGAGCAAGCAGAAGAATGGACCTGGGTGAATGAACAAATATTACTGCAGATGTAAAGAGATGTCAAGAAACTAAAAGATTTTTAGACAGAACGGTGACAACATCTTATTTATCATTTTAAAATTTCATTTTGTGCCATGAGAAAGATGGGTGGGTGGGTAAAATTTGCATGAAAGGGGAAGCTTGGAGATCAGTTGGAAGCTCTTTTACATAGTCCCAATGAGAAATGATGGTGATTTGGATTTGACAGATGCCAATGCAAATGGGAAGAAATGGAAGAATTCCAGGTGTGTTTTGAAGGTCAAGTATTAAAAATTTGGAAGTGATTTAGATGAGGGAGATGAAAAAGTATGATTGTGACTGGATGTGGAAGGGAGAGAGAAAAGATTGAGTCAACACAATTTAAGGCTGAGGTTCCTATGAAATTTGCAAGTCGAGAGATCAAGTATTTAGTTCACATACAAATCTCAATATCAAAGGAAAGTATAGAGTGAACAAGGATAAGGTCCCTTGGGCAAATACCATAGCATGAGAAAAGAGTCCAGGAGATTACAAAAAGGAATTTCACTAATTTTGGAAGACAAGAATCTTTAAGAAAAGGAGAGGGCTGAGTTATCGTGAGTGTTGTGATCACCAGTACTTTAAATGTGGAAACCTCTGCATCATCAAGCTTGAAATTATAGCCAAAAACTTAAATCAGGGCCAGATCATACAGTACAAACATATCAACTTACTACTAAAATAGTAGAACGGGAAAGTTGTTCCCAGATGAGCATCAACAGAAAGGTGAGAGTAGAGAATACATTTGACCCCCAAGATACCCATACCACTCTCCTGTCTGCCAAAGGAAAGATTGCAAATAAACTGAAAACAACTGGTCATTCTCCAACTCTAAAACCATTTCAGGCTTGTTTTCTTGTTTAGCACTTCTGCCTTTAATTTCTTTTGTATCTTTAACCTGCTGTTACTTGTATATCGCTGTGCAGTTCTACCAACCTGAGCACTGCATACTTCGCTCCAGGTCATGGTAAGAGCTGCACCATCCCTGCTTGCGCTGCTCTGGTACAGGTTGCTGCCTGGTTAGCACATTGCCTGCCTTCCCTTCTTCCTATCACTCCCACCTAGAGAACAATATTGGACACGCACAGTGCAATGATACAGGTCAACCAAATGAAGGAGGATAAGGGGTTACCACACAGTGAAACACATAATGCTCTCACTTATGTTTCCCACATGTGAAATCTGTCCTTTAAAGACCTGACTTAATGCACATGCTTGTATTGTTTAAGTCATAACATTCTCCACTTCTTATTTTTTTATTTTCTTAGTTTTTGAAACTAGCATAAGGATGTTATGACACACCATATGCACATTATTACCCTCACTGTAGGTGTCTATTGATAGTATGCATTCTTCTATGATTCTAGAATGGAGCAGAAATATTGTGGTTAGTATATAATCTTATTGTAACTGAGGAAAATATTGTAAAAAGATTTTATACTATTCATCTGCAGATTAATGTTTCCTGTGTTTTAAAAGTCATGTTACCCAGCAGCAGATGAATGGTATAAAATGTTTAATTAAAGTCAGCCATAGCCTGCTGGCAAGAAATGACCTTACCTTCAACTCAACACTGGGACCAAAAACATCTATTGTTTTCATTTTAAAGGAATTCAATGAAGAATATTATTTTTTGGCTTAATTCAAAAGCCATTTATTGAGTGCTTATTATATGCAAGTATTTGAGGGGCCTAGGCATTGGGGAGTTTCAAACATGAATATGAGGCCATTATGTCTAGAAGAAGCTCACAAGCTAGTTGTCCAGATAAACATGTGGCCATGAGCTGTGGGGTATGTCACACCAGGGCAAGTGACATGATAAAGACAGGAGTCACATTGAGGATGTGGTGGGAAGATTTCAGCAGTGCTTTCACTAACATGGTATATATCAGATGATATGTAAAGAAATGATTTTACTCCAAATAGAGAATAGAGAGGAAGCATTCAGTCAAGCCAGTAAATCTGCCCGGTACATTGTGGTGCTGAGTGCATGGCAGATCTTTGATGATTTACCAAACCTCTTCCTCTTGGATAGCCTGACCTCATGAATGACAGCACCCCTGAGGAATTTTCTCGAGTCAGAAATTTAGCAAGCCCCCTTGATTCCTCATTTTGAGTTACTTCCACACAAAATCTTCTGTCACTAAATCCCACAATATTACCTTTAAATATCTCTCAAAATTCTCCCTTCCTTTGTAACCTCACTGTCGCCACTACCTAGCTTCAGACTGTTCTAATTCCTCATCCATGCTACTCAAAACAGCCTCTTAATCATTCTGTCTTTAATTTATTCCTAGCCACAATTTAACTTCTTCATTTGAGCCAGAATGAACCTTAAATTGCAAATATAACTGTGTCATTATCCTATTCAAAATCCTTTAATGACTTTCTAATGCCTTCAAGGCTGTATTTCAGACTCTTTGATCTGATAGAAAAGGCCCTTTGTGATTTGGCCCCAACTTCCCCACTTCATGTTTCTTACTCACTACTTTTTGCTGTCTAGGGTCCGGTGCTCTTCAATCTTCAAATCAGTCTCTGTCTCTTTCCTTCCTTTTCTTCTCTCACCACACACACACACACACACACACACACACACACACACACACACACGCGCACGTACACCTTTCTGTCCAGGGTTCATTTACCCAGAACACTGTCTCTCTTGCCATTTCACTTAGCTAACTCATGCTTTCAGACTCCCTTGTTCCTGTCAGACGGCACATTTTCTGGCAGGTGAAAGCTCTATTTGACCTCTGGAACTTACCTCTAAGTTATATGCTCCTCCTATATGTCTCCGTAGCACATTTTTTCATCCCTCTTCCACAACACTTATCACAGTCTATAATAATTTATTTGATTTTTACTCAGCTGCTGTGATTAATTTGAGAGCATTGTCATATTCAGATTTCTTTGTTTTAGTTTTTATCTCTAGCACTTTATCCACTATCTGCACATAGTAAATGGGAAGCTTCTTAAGTATTAAGGAAAGAACAAGTGTGCATAAAGGGATGAAAGCGGTTGCCTGTTTTTGTTTGCCCTGAACCCTTCCTTTGGGACCTAACTTTGCCTTGTTGTTGGAACTATATATCCCAGTCCTTCATTTTCTGGGTTTAGAGAGAAGCATGAAGTCCAAGCTGTTTCGTATAGGAGATGTCAATAGATCCTCGATGATACTTCTTAGAATATTTTAGGTAGTAGGCAAGCATCAGAGGTGTCAGATTAAAATTTAGATTATATGATTTAATAAAGGGTAGTGAGGGAGAAATTTAACTTGCTTGTTGTGGTAGGGACTGGCTATGGCCTATCCAGGAGCCCTTCACCACGTCATCCATATTTGGCTCACTTCCGTTTTATTTAGGTGCCTACCTCTCCCACATGGTTTAAACTTAAATTCCTATCAGTCTAAGCCAATCATACAGTTCCAGGTTCCACGTCAGTGATTTTTTAGAGGTCAAGGTAATAGGAGGTAATGTCTCTTGGGGAGTTTCTGAGAAAGATTGTCTGCTCTTAATTAGGAAGAAGGAGTCCTTTTACATGAGATAGAGGGTTTTGCCTCTTTCATGTTACTGCTGGAATGGTGACAGTCACCCTGAGATGAGGTACACCAGCCTGAGGCCAAAGCCACACATTTGGAATTGCAGAGTAAATAGATTGAAAAAAAACTGCATTTTTGATGATGATATTAAGTTGCTGACTTAGCCACCCTGGGTCACCCAATGCGGAGAATTCTTGGTATGTGAGATGATAAATTGTCCTTATTGTTTACTCTGGATGAAATGTGATTTGATGTTACTTGCAGCAATAATTATCTTAATTGATAATGATGATACTAAATTATTCAAAGTAATGAAATTAATACATTTAATTTGGGTTTTAAATTTTCTTCTTTGTTCAAATCACAAATTGAACTGTTCGAATATTGTGATAACCTTCCCTTTTCTCAAAATTCAGTCCAATTACTTGAATGTTAAATAAAACAAACAAAAGTTAATATAGATGAAATGGCAGGGTATGAAGTGTTGAGAACTAAACTTAGTCACCTGATAAATGTGTGATACATTAAGATTTGACAGAAGTTTCAAATAAATATTTGAGGAAACATGATCTTAATCCAAGCTTCTCATACGATATTCACTTGGTGCTATCCTGCATAATCTCACCTCACTAAAATGTGAGTTTAAGATGAAGTATCACAGAGCAATCAAAAGTAGTATGACTGAGGAAATATAATTTTCCAAACACTAAGAAATTATTGATTATGTCATTTCTTTTCTATTTTAAATATGTAATATCACATATATATTTCCATAGTAATTAATCAGGGCAAATTAAGAAACACTATTTCATGATTAATAATAATTATTTAATTTAAATTTACTTTATAACTCAATCAGTGATTATATATAATAGTGAATATAAACATTAAATTAATTTTGTAGAACACAAATACATTAATTTAGGTAATTGTCAATTGGGCGTTTATGATTTTGCAGGAAATAAGAAAACTAATAATCATTGCAACAAAAATATCCACCTTTGAAATACTAATGATTTTCCATTTGTACACTGAATGAATTCAGAAAAATTAAGGAAGGTGTTGATTTTGATGACCAGTACCCAAAAGATGATACAGGTTTGCCCACCTCCAAAACTTATATAGTTTCAAGCTATACTCTACCATATAGTATCAGGAGGGACACCAACTGTTTAGTAAAATCAGTAAGAACTGATTTTATCCTCTCTTGATGGACACTTTCTTTGCTCATTTTGTAGTAAGGGTACCAATCATTATGGAAAGCACAGAGTTCATTTTGGAATGAATACCCATTTGTCCTGGAGAAAGAAAAACAATGATTAAATGTTGACCAGAAAGATGGTTAAGACATGGAAAATTATTAAGAAATGTTACACAGCATTTTAATGATTTTAATAGTCATCCTTATTCCATGTATGCAAGAATAAAGATAGCTGGTATATTTATCCTATAAAATATTTCACTTTCTGTTCCCTAAAATATTCCCCCGTGCCAAGATGGTGAACTTTATACCAAAATGGCAATTAAAAAAACATGATTTGTCATAAAGAAACTTTTCTACAACACAGATTTTCCATAAAACCATAAAATGAGGAAGACTGCACATGTTGAATTTTTAACTGAAGTTAGATTATACTTTGGCTGTGCTTGAATGGTTGGAAAACAGAGCATGATTATACAAACTTCTGTTTCAAGATGGCAGATTGAGACCATATATTTATCTTGACTTATATGTAGTAAAGAAGGGATTCTGTCAACAAATCTGATTTTTTTTTTTGTGGGTTTATAGAAGATAAAAAGTGTGTGGCATTGGAAGTAGACTATAGTAAACCTGCAAAATTCTGGCTTAGATTCTTTAGGTTCTAGAGTGACTATTAGGGTCATTAATGAGATTCCTGTGGAATGTTTCTTCTTCTTCACCTATGAAAATCAGTCCCCCAATAATCATGATTCACCATTGATTATTTGCTAATTTACCATGATAGTAAATATAGAAGGAAAAGTAAGTTTCAGCAAAATAAAATGAAGAGTTCACTTATGAATATATTGTGATTGATACAGATGTGAAATATCTTTGAGGAGAGACATCCAGGCAGAACCTACAATGGATGTTTTTGGGGTCTCAATGCCAATTTTAGACCCTACAGGTTCCTAGTTCCATTTCTTGAGTCCTAAAATAAAATGCATTATATTTAACTTTGGTGAAAAGCTTAAACCATGCTTCAAGATTATTGCTTTTAAAATCTGTCCATGGGGACGCTTGGGTGGCGCAGTCATTTAAGCGTCCAGGTCTTGGTTTTTGCTCAGGCCCTGATCTCAGGGTCCTGTGATTGAGCCCCTCCTCAGGCTCCAGGCTCGGCGGAGTCTGCTTAAGACTCTCCCTCTGCCCCTCCACCTCCCTATCCCTCTCTGTCTCTCTCTCAAATAAATAAGTCTTTTAAAAAACTAAAATTAAATCTGTCCATGAATCACAGTCAACTGGAATTTAATTCTAGAATTTAATCCTGGATCTTGCTCCAGAAATTCTAATTTGGTTAAGTCTGATACATAGTAACCATTCAATAAACATTAATGAATAGATGGAATGGAATATAACAGATGAAAGGAAGAACAAATTAGTGAATGGAATGACATAATAATCTGTACATTTGTATTTGTACTCTTAGGGAGAGTAGTTTAATACAGGTATATATACTAAGAGTTATTTTTTCCACACAGAATTTAGCTTTTTATTCAATAGAAATGAGGGTTGTTACTGCCTTCTTTGATGTCTGTGTTATGAGTTGAACCAGAGCATCTTCCAACATAACCAAGTGTTGAAATTACCAACACTATTTACATCCAGAGAGAGCATCATTACAGCTTGTAACCTGAAGATACCAGCAATCTGATTGGCAACATTTTGTGAAGCGGGCTCTAACTCAATTAATTTCTCTTCAATCACCAAAATTGATGAGTTCTCACATGAATTCTCCCTTTTTTCTTCCAAAATTACCTTGTCAACAATAAAGGCAAGGGACATATGAAAGAACAAAACACTTTTATAAGTTCCAAAGATTCTGAAATGATTTTTATCCCCTCTTGGTAGACACTTTCTTTGCGCAGTACTTCTTTTTAGTAGCACATCTGACACTGGACGTCTGACCTCTGCTACTCTAATAGTTGTTAATGGAAACCTCACCTCATGCAAAGATAAAATGGATTTTTGGCAGCTGTGAGAGATTATGAAGAGTAAGACCAATCTTAGTTGGAATAAGAAGAAAAGAAGGCATCTGTACCTTAAACTCCTCAGCTGGTTTTCATTATACATCAAGCCTACATTTATTACAAAGAGGGTAGCCAAGAGACAGACATTGATAGGTCTTTGCACTTAGAATAAGAAGGCCAGTACTTGATAAATTCTACTTTTCATCTTGACTTGAGTTCAAATGACTCTTAAATCTGTTTGAATTATATAGCGTGTATCTGGGAAACAAACTCAAGAAGACCTCTAATTTTGTCCTTATCTGATTGGTTTGCCCCTTATTTTTATCTTGAGTATAGTGAAATCCTAGTTCTTCCAACTCATTAAAAGAAATAAGTGCTTCTATAAATCCCTAAAGTTTTATAAATAAAACTCATTTAAAATTGGTTTTATGATATGCTTTATATATTTATGTTTAATATGGTTTTGTTTGATGTCTTGAGAATTTACAATATGACCAAACAAAGAAGAGGGTATATGCATAGTCCTGAAATAGGAACAGCTTTATATGAGCCTAATTTCCATAAGTAGAGAACAATTGCATTAAAATTCCTAGGGTCATTTTTTTTGTTGTGTTTTGTAATGTTTGTATATTTAAATGTAAGAGAAATAAAATGCTGGCTCTCAAACATTTTCTAAAGCATTAATAAAGCTGTAAATCTGGAATACATAATATTTTAGAAGTCTAGAAGAGGGAGGACAGAGGGCTTATACCTATATATGTAAATCAAGGGAATAAAATAATGCAACCTACAGATTTATTCATACCACAAATTTGAGTTCAAAGGAAGAATGGTAGTTTCAGAGGTAACATACATGGAGAAATTTTGAGTTACTTTGAGAGAACAGTAAGAGAAAATGACACAGAACCTTAGGAAAAGTCTATTTATGAAGAAAACCAGTTCCATTTAATTCAATAAAATTTAAGTAAACAGTTTAAATATGTATGAAGCTTATTATATGGCAGGCATTGTATTGCATAAATATTGGGCTGGATAATAGGACATGACCCTATAATCAGTGAGCTTATAAACAAATGAAAGCCTAGAAGGGTACAAATGATTTTCCTTCCTGAGAATCAGGGTGGTGAGACAATGGCTAAGCTTCTAGAATTTAGGTTTTTTGTTTTTTTTGTTTTTTTTATTGGCAGATAATGTATTCATGTGACTCACATGAAAAAGATATAAGTAGGTATTTAGTGAAAAATACTCTTTCTGTCTCTGTTTTCCCTTAATTGCAATAAGCTCTTAGTTACTTCTTATTTATCTTCTAGAGAATTTTATTTATATATGGAAGCCAAGATAGATGTATACTGTTTTCCCCCATTTTTACAAAAATCGTAGCATACCATATATATTTTGGTTGTTTGTTCTACAAAAGATGTTGAAGATATTTCCATACTAAGGATAAAGAGCTTCTGTTTTTGCTTTGTTTTGCTTTCCATATGTGTATTATTCCACTATATGTTTATGTCATAATGTATGTAATCACTATTGAGGTATGTTTAAAAAACGACAGGGGCGCCTGGGTGGCTCAGTCAGTTAAGTGTCCTACTCCTGATTTTGGCTCAAGTCATGATCTCCAGGTTGTGAGACTGAGCCCCAAGTGGGGCTCCACAATCAGTGGGGAGTCGTCTTCTCTCCCTCTCCTGCCCTCCCCCCACTCACATACATGCACTCTTTCTCGCTCGCTCTCAAATAAAATCTTAAAAGCAATAATAAAATTACTGCAGTGTATAACTTTTTCAACATTTTATCACATACCTGCTGATATATTTGTATGGTGAATTCTTATATGAAATTGCTCAAAGGGCATATATGTATGTAACTTCGGTAGTGTTAGAGTGACTAGGGTTGTTCATCACCGTTACTGTTGTTCCTCTGAGTAACAAGTGAGTATGCACTTCTTTATCCCTTGAGTGACATCTAGAGTGACCTGCCATTTCCTGAGATAATTATGTAGCATAAAGGATTAATAAATAATCTTTATCATTTTAGGCACTGAGCCTATTATGTTTCGTGTAGATAAATATTTCCAAATTGCCCTTTATAGGGAATATACCAGTGTACATGCCTACCAAAACCATAGTCTTTAAAACATTTTTGATCTTTTTATGTCAGTCAGGTTTTTAAAAGTTGAATTACAATGGAGTTTTCATTCTCATTTTCATTAATTATGTGAGTGAAATTTATCTTTTCTTATATTTCAAAATGACTTGTATGTCTTCTTTTATGAGTTATCTGTTCATTCTTTCCTATATTCAAATGAATAACTTTTGAACACCTATTATGTAGCAGTCATTATTCTAGGTGCTAGAAAAATTGGAAATGAACAAAGTAATAAAACTCTTGCTTATTTAAATTTATCACTCTAGTGCATGTAGGAAAATAAGAAATGATTTAAAAAATGCAAGTATTTGAGGCAGGGATTACTGCCATAGAGAAAAATAAGGCAGGAGAGAGAAAGAGGCAACTAGTAGGATGAAGCGGTTTGCAGTTATAAAATGTAATCTGGAAGCATAGAACAGAAGGAAGTGAGGTGGTAAGTCCCGTGGATATTCAGGGAAAACATTCCAGAAAAGAGAAACAGCAACTACAAAGCACCTGATGGAGAGTACACATGGTGCTAAAGGAGCTGCAAAGAATAGTGTGTCTAGGAAAAAAAAAAAAATGAGTGAAGCAAAGGTTCTAGATGAGGGCACAGAAGGAACCATTCTAATTATACAAAGCCCTATAGGTCATTGTAAGCATTTTAAAGACTTTGGTTTTTATGCTGCTGGCAATGATTGACCAGAAAGGTAATATGATTTATGCCTTAAAGGATCATTTGAATGTTATATTCACATTCCATGGATTAATGTTATTGATGGTTTTAATATTTTATTTCTTATGAATTTGTAGCAAGTCTGCTTATATCAGGGAAATAAGCCTTTTGTCACATGAGTGGCATGCATTTTTGTCTCACTTTGTCATTTGTTTTTGTCTTTTTAGAAGTTTCTCACTGTCGTCTGTTACTTTGTGATGCAAGAACAGTTTTTTAATACAGTCAATATTATCAGAATTGTCTTTTCTGATTGCTGGATTTTAGTTAGACTTAGCTTCTCTACTCCAAAGTTATAAAATATTCTCCTTGGTTCATTCTTATTTATCTGTGATTTCTCCCTCACCCACCTTTTTCTTTAAATATAAAAATCTTTGGTCCCCTTGGAATTCATTGTTGTATGAAGTATGGATCTATCTAATTACTTTTCCCAGGTTGTTTTTCAGTTGTCTTAACAATTTTTATTTAATTTTATTAAATGGGCAATATTTTTCTGACTTATTTTTAAAGATTGCTTTTATCATACAGTCCTGTTTGTATAGAGATTATTTCTGAACTTTGTGCTCTGTTCTGTTGGTTTGTCTGCTTAATCATATTCTAATTTAGCATTGCTTTAATAATGGAGATTTTATAATATGTTCTAGTAAGTGGTATATCTAGCCTTTGTTATTTTCTCTTACTCTTTTTGAGCTATTTTCTGAATTTTCAGTTTTCTATTTAACTTGAGAATTACTTTGTCTAGTTCAAGGAAAAACATATATTAATGTTTATTGGGATCATATTAAATTTATAACATAATTTGGGGAGGGCATATTTCTGTTAATATGATATTGAATATTCTTTCTTTAAAAAGATTTTGATGTATTCATCTGAGACACAGAGAGAGAGAGCATGAGCAGGGAGAGTGGCAGAGGGAGACGGAGAAGCAGACTCCCCGCTGAGCAGGGAGACTGACGGGGGTGCAACCCCAGGACCTGGAGATAATGACCGGAGCCAAAGGCAGATGCTAAACCATTTGAGTCACCCAGGTGCCCCCAATATTGAATATTCTAACCAGGATTATAGTTGCCATCTAAGTCTTTTGTGAATGTCAAGGAGTTTTCAAGTTTTCATTACAAATTTTTCTTCTTAAATTTATGCTTTAGATATTATACATTGCATATCATTTATAAGTAGGATCTTCTGTTTCATTATATCTTCTAATTTGCATTAGCTTGTGCATATACAATCTATTCAAATTAAAATCTATACCAATGCTTTTTTCATTGTTTTTGTTTTGCTGTTTTGTTATGTTATTGTTTATTATGTTTGGATTTTCCACATTTACAGTCATATTATTTGAAAATAGTGATAGAGATCTTTTCCTTTCCAGTGTTACAATGTTTATTTTTTAACTTGTTTAGTCTCAATGATTGGCTTTCAAATATAATATTAAGTAAATGGGAGTGTATCATTCTCTCATACCTGACTTTGTTGAAAATGTATCTACTGCTCCCCTTTAGGCATGATGACAGTGCTTGGGTAGAAATAGATATATTTAATCATGTTAATAAGGTATTTCTTTTTAAATTTTTTTCTTTCAAGTTTTTATTTGAATTCTAGTTAGTTAATATACAGTGTAATGTTAGTTTCAGGAATAGAATTCAGTGATTCATCATTTACGTATAACACGTTAATACCCAGCACCCATTTAACCCATCCCCCCGCTGATCTCCCCTTCAGCAACCCTCAGTTTGTTCTCTGCAGTTGAGAGTCTCTTTTATATTTTGCTACTTTTTTCCCCTACTATGTTCATCTGTTTTATTTCTTTTTTCTTAATTTTTAATTTATTTTTAATTTATTTTATTTTAAAAATTTTTTTTATGATTGTGTTCAATTAGCCAGCATCTAGTAATGATGTACTATTGAACATCTGTTTTATTTCTTAAATTCCACATATGAGTGACATCATATGGTATTTGTCTTTCTCTGACTGACTTACTTTACTTAGCATAATACACTCTAGCTCCATCCATGTCCTCCATCTTGCAAATGGCAAGATTTCATTCTTTTTTATGGCTGAGTAATATTTCATTGTATATCTATCTATCATCTATCTATCTATCTATCTATCTATCTATCTATCTATCTATATCTATCTACACCACCTCTTCTTTATCCATTCATCAGTTGATAGATATGTGGGCTGCTTCCAAATCTTGGTTATTGTTGATAAAGCTGCTATAAACATCAGGGTGCATGCAGCCCTTTGAATTCATGTTTTTATATTCTTTGGGTAAATATCCAGTAGTGCTATTGCTGGATCATAGGGTAGTTCTATTTTTAACTTTTTGAGGAACCTCCCTACTGTTTTCCAGAGTGGCTGTACCAGTTTGCATTCCCACCAACAGTGCAAGAGGGTTCCCCTTTCTCTGCATCCTCACTAACACCTGTTGCTTCCTGTGTTGTTAGTTTTAGCCACTCTGATAGGTGTGAGGTGGTATCTCATTATAATCTTTATTTCTGTTTCCCTGATGATGAGTGATATTGAGCATCTTTTCATGTGTCTTTTAGTCATCTGTATGTCAAGAAGGTATTTCTATTTGATTTCTTTCTATACAAAATGGATGTTGAATTTTGTTACATTTATTCATATCTTTGATGATTTTATTTCTTTCTTTAAACTTCTAATATATTATAATAATGTCAACTGATGTGCCATACTTACATTCCTGGAATGACCTCATTTAAAAAATGAACAGGGTTCTGTTTACAAATACCTTAGAATTTTTAATTAATATTCATACCTAAAATCTATATATAATTTTATTTAATTATAAAATATTTTGTTAGTTGACAGACATTTTGGGTTAATTCTAATTTTTGGCTCCTATGAATAATGCTGCTGTAAATATTCACATATGAGTGTTTATGTGGACATGTTTAAGTTCTCCTGGTAATGTACATCAGAGTGGAATTTTGCCAGGTCACATGGTAACTTTATGCTTAACTTCTTGAACTGCCAAACTGTTTTCCAGTCCTAAAGCCTATTTTTGTCTGATATTAGTATAGCTACTCTAGTTCTGTGTATTACTCTTTGCTGGTATATCATTTTCTAACTTTTATTTCACCCTATTTGTGTTTTTGAATTTAAAATGTGTCTCTTTTAGACAGCCTATATTTGGATCATATTTTTTTCTAACTTTATATCAGTTTCTACCTTTTGAATGGAATGTTTATTCCTTTTTATATTTAGTGTAATTATTGATAATTTAGTATTTATGTTTGTGATTTTGCCATTTGTTTTCTGTATTTGTTGTGTATTTTTTGTTCCTCTATTCTTCCATTACTGACATTTTTTGTGTTAAATAACTATTTGATTATAAATTGATAATTTTCCATTTTAATTCACTTTTTTGTTTCTTTTACTGTATCTTAAGATTTATTTTCTTAGTGGTTGACCTGGAAATTATAATTAACATCTTAACGTGTAACAATGTAGCTTAGACTAACCAATCTGATTTCAGTAGTGTACCAGAACATTGCCCCAGTATAGCTCCACTCCTTCCCACTTCTTTGTTCTGTTGTTGTCACACAAATTACATCTTTTTGTGTTGCATACACATTGCTTCAGACACTGCGTCCATCATCATATATATATAATACATGTATATATAATATAAATATTTTATATTAATTATTATTTATATTATTTATATTTAAATATAATATATATTATTTGTTATACAATATTATTTATATTATTTGTATATTATTTATATTAATTGTTAATACATATACAACATATATGTATATATATAATAAAAATGTTGCTTTATGAAGTTATCTTTTAAATAAGATAGAAAATAACGTTACAAACAAAACATACGTTAATACTGTCTTTCATATTTACCCTTTGTAGTTATCTTTTCTAGTATTCTTTATTTTTTCATTTGGGCTTATGCTATTTTCTACTGTCTTTTCATCTCAAAAATGAAAATGAGGGGCGCCTGGGTGGCACAGTGGTTAAGCGTCTGCCTTCGGCTCAGGGCGTGATCCCGGTGTTATGGGATCGAGCCCCACATCAGGCTCCTCTGCTATGAGCCTGCTTCTTCCTCTCCCACTCGCCCTGCTTGTGTTCCCTCTCTCGCTGGCTGTCTCTATCTCTGTCGAATAAATAAATAAAAAATCTTTAAAAAAAATGAAAATGAAAACTCCCATTAGTATTTCTCGTAAGGCGTGGCAGAGATGAATTCTCCCAGTTTCTGTTTATCTGAGAATGTCTTAATTTATACTTCATTTTGAAGGGTAGTTTTGCTGAATATAGGATTATTTGTTGACAATTAGTTGACAATTACTGGTCTCTAGTTCCAGGGACAGTATCTATTAACTGTTTCTTTGTTTCCTATGTCTGTCATACTGTTTATTTGAACATTGTGTAACCTTTTGGTAAAAAGCAAACATTGTAAATAATGTAATAATGTGGCAACTCTGAAAGTCAGATTTTTCACCTTCCCAGGATTTATAGCTGTTTGTAGTTGATATTGTTATTGTTGCTGTTCATTTATTTGGTAACTTTCCTGAACTAATACTGTAAAGTAGGGATTCTTCATCATGTGTGACTGATAATATCCCTGGCCAGCTTGTTTAGGATGTTAGTGACTCAACAGAGTTTTCCTTGAATCCCCTGCACCAGTGTCCCCAGCTTTTGCCAGATGGTTCTGGGTATATGGTGAGACAGATCTTCACCACCCAGACAGGCAATATACAGCTCTGTCTTACCCTTCACTTCCTGTTTTCATGGAGCTTCACAGTTTCCCTGGTCACCTGCAAAGACCTATGCACTTGTGTGGCCTTCTAGATTTCCAGGAATATATTGGAGCTTTTTAAAGCCCTTACTGTAGACTTATTGACTAATACCCCTAGGGAAAAAACTGATCTCTCTGAACAGACCTGAATCAAATCTAATAAAGACAAACTTCGAGAATAGGGTTTTCTCCAGAATTTCCTGGCGGGACAAATAATGGCAGTCCTCTGAGAATGGGCTTTGTAACAATTCTTTTATTTTTTTTTAAAGATTTTATTTATTTATTCGACAGAGATAGAGACAGCCAGCGAGAGAGGGAACACAAGCAGGGGGAGAGGGAGAGGAAGAAGCAGGCTCATAGCAGAGGAGCCTGACGGGCTCGATCCCATAACGCCGGGATCACGCCCTGAGCCGAAGGCAGATGCTTAACCGCTGTGCCACCCAGGCACCCCGTAACAATTCTGATTCTATTTTGACTCGTTTAGTGACTGTTAGATTGCTAATTTTCAACATGATTACAGGCCTTTAGAATTCTTCCCTTGGAGTTTGTGGGGAGAAGATGGTGGGGATAGAGCAAGTTAAAAATGCCCCAAAGCTTGCCCTTGCCAAGGTTCATCCTTTTCTTTTCTTTTTGTATGAATATTTCCTAGATTGTTATAAACACTTTTTTTTAATCCCTGCTAGAATTTACACAAAAGTAATATATTTCAAATTTTACCTTTGTAATGTAATATACTCTATTAAACTATACTATACTTTGTAATATTATTTGTCCAAGCTTTTATATCCTTTTCCATGTATGATTTTTGTCATTTCTGTCATTCTACATTGTTATTATAAGTTATTTTTACATTGTTTTCTGTGACTCATCTTCCCAGTTGATGGTCTATTAGTAATTATATTCAAAGCTCACTACCAGTGTACTGTGATTTCCCAGTTATTCTTTCATTGGCTGAAGTTTTTTCTCGAACTTTTTCCTTAAATAAAGTTCATGGAAATAGCATTCCCTGATATCTTATGTTTAAAGTTGTCTTCAGTTTTGATACCTAAAAGGCATTTTTTCTGAATTAAAATGTTCCACTTTTGCGCTCTTTGAATATCTTTAAGACGTTTATTCCTTTTTTTTTTTTTCAGACATTGGATTTCACTAGACAAATTTAAGGCCATCGTCAGTTTATTTTCTTATATATGTTATTTTTAACCTACCTGTCTAGAGGGAGTAATTTGTTTAGTTCTAAAATCTAGTACTTTATCGATATTTTTCTTAATGTTGATAATAATGGATTAAATTTTATGGCATATAGTACCCTTTTATGTATAAACTCGTTCTTTTATTTTTAGAATTTTTTTTTGTATTTAAATAATTAAATATTTGTTCTGCAAAATTATTTTGTTTTTCATTTTGAAGATTACAAATATTCATATGCTGGAACATCTTGCCTGCCTTGGATATCTACTTTTTTTCCTCTAATTAATTTATGAACTGCTTTTTACAAAAATTTATTTCAGTTGCCCTTATTTTCCTTAATTGTGACTTCTGTATCTTTTACTTTTTTTTTCTGAAGTGTCTCTACACCTTTATCTTTATCCTATTTTTATATTTATATCTGTGGTTAAAAAAAATCTTAGAGTTCTAGGTTGTGTTTCATCACCTTCTCATATCTCATTATTATTTCCCTGAGTTTTTCTATTTTTGTCTTAAGGATTTTCTCCTTATAGGCGTTCACATAGTTATTTTAATACACTTTTTTTCCTCTGTGTTCATCTATTTAACGGTATTATTGTTCTAGTTAGTGTTCTTCATTTGATAATAAATTTTTCTCTTAATTTCTTCTCTTTGTCTTATTGCATGTATTTCTAGGCACTGTGCTGCTTTGTTTGTGATTTCTAGTCAAAGCATATTTTAGCCTCTTAAAACCAGCTATCTAAAAATATTTCTCTTGTAGGGAGTGGTCAGGGTAATATTACAAGATAATTGTTTTCCTTAGTTTAAAACATATCTTTGTGAAGAAACTTCCTTGCAAATACTGTTGTGTGAATGATTTTTTCTTTTTGATACCTCTGACTCTTCTGTTTCTCCAAAACTAAGTCAAGGAGTTTCTTGACATTATCCATTTGCCTCAGTTTTCATCCGTTTTGCTTCCTTGAGGTGTGATGCACAGCTTCAGAAATAGATTGAATTTTAACACTGTCCCCTATTCATCTCTGCTTTCCTTCACTTAACATTCTTACCAGTTGGTGTTTGTATGAACTTACTTGCTTTTACCAGCCCTTACAAATAGTATAGACATATTTTCTAGTTTTGCTGAAAATGGAGTTCAAGTTTTGCCTTCTTCTATTTAGAGATTTCTATGAAAAGAGAGAATGTCTTAGCTTATACAGTCATATTCATACTGGGAGTCTCATTCATATTTACTTATCATCTAAGGCTTATATAGAAATGTAGAAAGTTGACATTCCAATTTTTCTTTTCCTCTCTAAGAAAAAAGACAGGAATCTTTTTAGGAACAAAAATACAGAACTAGTAAAATTTCCAGCAGTTAAGAACTAGCAAATTATTTAGGTTTCCAATACATAAAGTTTTAGATTGTTTCACAACCAGTTACAAATCAGTCTCAAAACATGGGTCTAAGTTACTAAGCCTGAACACTTAAGAATAAATTTATAATAAATTTAAAGTTAAAAAATAATAAAATAAAGTTTTAATATGATAAAATGCTGATGGATAAGTTTTATTTAAAAATTCTTGTCTAAAAACATAAAAAAGGATTAAATGAGACCTGACCAACTAATTTAATCTACTTTAAAGCCACCTCATCTTCCACTCTGAGTCACAACATCTGGCCATTGGCAATGAAAGTTATCAAATAAGTACAAACTACCAAATAAGCTAAGTAGAGGTTATATATTTACTAATTTATTAATTCACTTATTAGCCATTCATCACATATATATTCATTCACCAAATAATTTCATACCACCCATTGTATGTAGCTGTTTAAGCTACTTACGGCCAAGCCTTTGAAGAACATACAATCTATTGGAGAAGCAAACACTAAGGAGGTAATTGAAAATGATTGAGCTTTATTTTCCTAGGAGAGGATTAATAGGTCTCTGGTTTTTTGTTTTTGTTCTTTTTTTTTTTTTCTTTCAAAAGCTGGTTTCAAATTAGCAGATGGTTTGTCCAACAGGGGGGAAGTAAGTGTCCGAAGGAAAAGGGAAGCCCTGGATAATTCTATTTTTTGAGACCCGGGGGATAGTGGGTTTCAGGTGTGTGGACACCTGTGTTCTGTCACAAGGGCACTGAGAACCTGATTGACCCCAAAATGCAGTATTGCCTCACAATAGGAAACTAAACTACAGAGGGGAAAAAAAAACACAAACAAACAAACAAACAAAAAAACAAGAGCTTTGGAGATTCTGGCAAAAAGGAAATAGATGCCAAGGATGCAAAATGTACTTCAAATAAACCATGTATTTTGGAAAGTAAGCATTTCCAAGGTAACTGCAGTGGGCTGAAGTCCTGGTGACTTATCCCAACATTTTTAATGTTCTCTTTTTTTTTGAAAGAGAGAGAGGGGGGCTCTCTACGATGACTCAGAATTGACTTCCAGCCAAACCCGGTAAGTATAGGCTCAGCCAGTCTTGATTTGACGTAGAAAAACTTATTCCTGCAACTCAAATGTCATGCAAAAAATATTTATTGGTCACCATAGAGTGACCTTTAATGTGTCTGTTTCTACTTAGTAATGGATTCTTTTGTAATTGGCTTTCTAAGAAATCTCTTCTCCTTGTAACAAGTTGGGTATAAAACCCACCCCCCTATTATAATAGACACAGAGGTCTGACGCAACTAACACATGGCAAAACACAGTGCTTCAACTGGCATTTTACTGATAAACCAAAGTAACAGATTCACAAGTTTCAGTGAGCAGAATATAAGTCTCAGTTTTTGGAGAGACAAAGCGCTGAGCAAATGGAAAATGTTGCGCTTAACATGTAATAAGTACCTGGGGCAAGATATACTGCAAAGCATATTGGAGAAAAATTTTAAAATGCTGTTTAGGAAAACATGGTGATTTAATGAAAGTTTAAGCAAATGTTCGGATGGAGAGACAGTGAAATCTCTCTCAGTAAAGTGAAACTAGTATTACCTAGAAGTTTACCTGCTCCCAGCAATTGAGGAAAACTTGCATAGGGCTCCTCATGTCATAGTCTGGGTATTTCCAGCACTTTTCGTTTCACTCTTTGTCACCCCTGCTTTCATCTTCTGTCTCTGCTCTGGTATTCATGTGAGATGTTTAGAGATCAACTTCCACCTGGAAGTAAAATTTTAGTCCTGAATGCTGCACGTTGTATCTCCATGTCTTATTTATTTTATAACTGGAAATTTGTACCTTTGAATTCCTTTCCCTATTTCACCCTTACCCCCAACTCCGCCCTTCTGGCAACTACCAGGTTGTTCTCTGTATTTATGAGTCTGTTTCTGTTTTATTGTTTGTTCATTTGTTTTGTTTTTCAGATTCTATATATAAGTGAAATCATATGGTGTTTGTCTTTCTTTGACCAATTTCACTTGACATAATAGCCCCTAGGTCCATCCATGTTGGTGCAAATGACAAAATCTCATTCTTTTTTACGGATAAGTGACATTCCATTATATATATCATATATATATATCACATCTTTATCCATTTATCTGTTGATAGACACTTAGGTTGCTTCCATATTTTGGCTATTGTAAATAATGCTGCAAAAAACATAAAGGTGCATATATTTTTTCAAACTTACGTTTTCTTTTTTTGTATGTTTGTTTGTGTGTTTGTTTGTTTTGTTACTTTGGGTAAATACCCGATAGTGGAATTACTGGATCATATAGCATTTCTATGTCTAACTTTTTGAGGAACCTCCATACTCTTTTCCCCAGTGGTTATACCAGTATACATTCCCACCAAGAGTACACAAGGGTTTCCTTTTCTCCACATCCTAACCAATGCTTGTTATTTCTTGTCTTTTTGATACTAGCCGTTCCGACTGGTGTGAGGCGACACTTTATTACTATTTTGATTGGCATTTCCCTGATGACTAGTGGTGTGGAGCATCTTTTCAGGTGTCATTAGCCATCTGGGTGTCTTCTTTGGAAAAATGTCTATTCAAGTCCTTTACCCATGTTAATGGGTCAATTTTTCTTGGTATTTAGTTGTATATGCTCTTTGTATAGTTTGGATATTAACCCTTTCTCAGGTATATCATTTGCAGATATCTTCTCCCATAAGTAGGTTGCCTTTTTGTGGTGTTCATGTTTCCTTTGCTGTACAAAAGCTTTTTATTTTGGTGTAGTCCCAATAGTTTATTTTCACTTTTGCTTCACATGCTTGAGGAGACATATCCATATACACGTTGCTAAGGCCAGTGTCCGAGAGATTACTGCCGTGTTCTCTTCTAGCAGTTTCATGGTTTCAGGTCTCACATTTGTGTCTTTAATCCATTTTGAGTTTATTTTTGTGTATGGTATAAAAAATGCTCCAGTTTTATTCATTTGCTTGTAGCTGTCCAGTTTTCCCTAAACCATTTATTGAAGAGACTATCTTTACATTGTATATTCTTGCCTCCTTTGTCAGAGATTTACTGACCTTGGGCTTATTTCTGGGTTTTCTATCTTATTCCTTTGGCTTATGTCTATTTTTGTGCCAGTCCTGTATTGTTTTGCCTACTACAGCTTTGTAGTCTGTCTTGAAATCTGGGATTGCAGTACCTCCGGCTCTGTTCTTCTTTCCAAGATTGCTGTGGCTGTTTGGGATCTTTCGTGGTTCCATACAAATTTTAGGATTATTTGTTCTAGTTCTGAGAAAAATACTATTGCTATTTTGGTATTTTGATGTGGATTGTGTTGAATCTGTAAATTGCTTTGGGTTGTATGGTCATTTTAACAATATTATTCTTCTAATCCATGAGTGTGAAGTATTTTTGTGTCACCCTTTATTTCTTTCATTAATGTCTCATTTATTGCTAGGTATAGTTTTATGTCGTCTTTTGTAATATTTTTGATGGTTCCATTTTTCCCATATTCTATTTAATAGGAAAAAAGAGAGAGAGAGAGAGAAACATTATTCTATTCATTTGTCCCTTTGCATTTCTAATTTTGCAAGCTCTTTCTGCCTTTGCTTGTTTTTTAATGGCAGCTTCTTGTTTATTGTTTATTGGCTGTTCATGTGAGGCTTTGAACCTACATCACTCCCTTCTGAAAGTCTTTTTCCTGAAATCTCTTTTCCTTTACATTCAGAGAGACTTCCATAAGTAACGGGCGTACTAAGTATTCTTTAAAGAGCATTTTCATTTTCTTCGGCAGTGTTTCAGAATATCTGAAAATTCAATATTGGAGATAAATTTCTCTTTCTTTGAATTTAAAAATAACCTCCTGCAAGCCTCTTATGGTTTATCGTAACCACTCTTTATTTTAAACATTAATCAGGATAAGTGCTAGTCAGTATCATAGTAGATTATTTAGTATCAACCCCCCCATATTCTTGAATTTAAATATAAATCTGGAAATGGGATTCTACGTCCAGGGGGAAATTGCTTCCAGAAGAAAAAGAAAAGTTCTGAAATTACTTTTTGTTCCTAAGAACATGAATCCTAGATTTTTCCTAAAAATTTCTCTTTGGGTAGTGGTATTTTGCATTGTGAAATAAACTTTTTAAAAAATTTTGACAGAGTTGCCGATTTCATTTTAAAATTCATATTAAATATAGATAAATTGCTATTTTTATGTGTCTGGGAATATTTATAATTAAATTAAAATTTTAAAATAAATGCATTAAAATGTCTTTTCCTCATACTGAAATTATTTTGCTTTGGAAGTATGACCCTGGGGACTGTCTGATTATTACCTAGTATTTAGAAGACAGTTTTTGGGACACCTGGATGGCTCAGGTGGTTGAGCGTCTGCCCTCGGCTCAGGTCATGATCCCATCACCTATTTCACACATCCTCCACCCACCTCCCCTCTGGTAACCATCAGTTTGTTCTCTTTAAGTTCACAATCTGTTTCTTGGTTTGCCTCTCTCTCTTTTTTTTCCTTTGCTCTGTTTATTTTTTATTTATTTATTTTGCTTTTTAAGTTTTTATTTTAATTCCAGTTAGTTAACATACAGTGTTATATTATCAACTATCATTATTATGCATGCATACAAAGGAAATTATAAACAGAATATTTTGGTGAATATACATAAAACACCTCTTCACATTCAGAAGTGGGTATTCAGAGTGATGTTTTACTTTGAATCATTGATATCTTTGTTTTTTCACACATTGTGTCCCTCCGGGCCAGCAGTTCTACAGAGAGTGCTACACTATTGTCCTTTATTTTCTTCCAGCTCTCTGACAACCGTTTTGCAATTTGATAATTAATTTGATTCCCACACCTTCTGGATCTCCTGGCAGGTGTCTGTGGAAGGTTTTCAAACCAAAACTTGGGTCCATGGTCCTTTCTCAAATGTTCTTTCAGTAGTTTTATCTAAGTGTGAGGGATTACGCTCCTCTGGTAATACCTTCAGGAAAATATCCAAGTCACTACACTATTCTGTGAGGTTATTTTTTGACTGATGAATTTCTTTAACCCTCAGGCAGTATCAACTACTCATGAATCTGCCTAGCCAATAGCAATTTTAAGATGTAGCCCAACATTGGATAAAATATAATACCATATGTATCTGAGACTCAGTGAAATATAACAACAGTCTTTTGCCAACAGCAATGTCATGTAGAAAACAGTCTTCTGCATGGTAACCAGCAGTCAGTGATACTATATATTCAAACCCATTGTTTGTAGCAGCAACCACAAGAGCAAAAAACTGCCCTTTGCTGGCAGTTCGGAAACCCATATGGAACAAAAGGAATGCCCTGGAATGAGCTTAGAGTCTGTGACTTGATTGATGGACATAAACCAAGCAGTTCATGCTTAGCTGGTGTTACAGCTAAGCTTTTGAATCCTTCTGTGTGCAGCACTTTGGAAAAATACTATAACATTTCACTAAAACACACCTAATTTTTATTGCAGTCCCATATTTACATATCACAGCAGTGAGACATTTTAATTCCATTAAATCATACTACTTCTTGGACAATTTGCAATAATATTTTCTACTACACTTGAGATTTTTATTTCTTTTATTCTGCCTGTGACCAAAAAAAAATCTAGACAAAGCCATAAATACTTATTTTTAATTATATTATTTTACTATTTCACTTATTTTTTTTTCTTTTGCATTCTTTGGGGAAATTTGTTGAGTCTTAAAACAGTAGAGCTCTGGGGCGCCTGGGTGGCACAGCGGTTAAGCATCTGCCTTCGGCTCAGGGCGTGATCCCGGCGTTATGGGATCGAGCCCCACATCAGGCTCCTCCACTATGAGCCTGCTTCTTCCTCTCCCACTCCCCCTGCTTGTGTTCCCTCTCTCGCTGGCTGTCTCTATCTCTGTCAAATAAATAAATAAAATCTTTAAAAAAAAATAAAAAAATAAAACAGTAGAGCTCTTAATATATCATACAATAAATTATGAAAGTATAAGTACAGAAAGGTAGAAGTAATCTTTATTAAGAAACATTTTATAATGCAACTCTTCTCAGGGGAGGTGATGGGGCTGAGTATCAGATGAGAAATAGAAGTCACTTGGGAAACTTTAAAAAATGCCTACCCTGCTTTCCATCCTTCGAGATTAATAATTGGCATATCTTCAAGATTAGTAATTAGTACGTCATTAGCATGTCTAGAAAGAGGAGCATAAAATCAATTAAGAGGTCCAGATTTATAGCTTAACTTTCCCCCCCTGATTAGATCCTCTCTTGTGTTATTTTGCTTTATTGTGCCTCATAGAGGCACCAGAACCATGACTAACATTGTCCGGCAACATCCGTCGGAACCACCCAGAACCCAGGCATGAAACTAAATGGGTTTCTTTAACTTGGGATCATCCCAACACTTCTGGATTCACATTAAATTAGTTTAAGAGTAAAAAGAAAATTTATTGGACAACTATTGAGAGTTTATTGGGCAGAGAAAGAACTGTAGGATAAGGGGCAACTTTGGGACTTTAGGAAGAGGGAACTTGTGTTGCCAGAATCTCAATCTCTCTCCCTGTGTCTGTGTGTGTCTTTCTGTCTTTTTGTTACTCATCTATTTGTTACTTAGTTCTGTTTTTCTTTGCTTCAATGAATTCTCTCCTTCTGTACTCAGGTTCTCACACAGGTTTTGTCACAAATGGGGCAGCTTTATATTCATATCCTCACTCTGTGTCTTAAGAAGCAATGGCGTTGGGGCGCCTGGGTGGCACAGCGGTTGAGCGTCTGCCTTCGGCTCAGGGCGTGATCCTGGCGTTACAGAATCGAGCCCCACATCAGGCTCCTCCTCAATGAGCCTGCTTCTTCCTCTCCCACTCCCCCTGCTTGTGTTCCCTCTCTCGCTGGCTGTCTCTATCTCTGTCGAATAAATAAAATAAAATCCTTAAAAAAAAAAAAAGAAGCAATGGCGTTTACTTCACTGGGTTAAGTGGAGAACAATCTTGGAAATAATACTAGTTGGCCAGATAATGTTGCATGCCCTCCCTGTGTGAAATCTGGTGGACAGGGATACTGATTGACCTTGCCTGAATCACATTCCCTCCTCTGTGATCAGGGGTATGTGACCAACCTGTTACTGAGGAAATGGCAAAAGGAAGCATGTCAAGAAGACTAAAGTAGTAGCAAACCCAGGGAGTTTAGGAAGATACTTGAAAGATTGGTTGAGAATAGTATAGCCCACAATTTAGAATTTTAAAAAGTATCCATTTTATTAGAATTAACATAATTGGATAACACTTGTTACAGCTAAGACATGAGATTCTGGGAAAAAGTCCCAGTTTCTTCTTCCCTCTCCTTAATAGTCTTATCTGGACTCCTCAGCTTCTTTTTAGGATGTTCCTTGGGGCATAGTTCACTGCGGGATATATTCTGTCATTCTATGTGGTCCCACAACTTTGATTTCTGTATAGTGAGTGGCATCTAGTAACTAATTTTTGACCAGCATCCAGTGCCTTTTTCTCTATACCATGGCCCCATGAATGTAGAGTTTTATCAGTCTCATTATTTAAGAAAACACTTCACCTAGTTTTCTGTCCTAAAATAAAGTCTGTCATCATGAAAAAATATGGGTACTGTGGCAATGCCTGCATGTCAACAAACAGGATCATTTTTCTTGCTTGCCCGTGGTCTGTGCCTTCAATAATGGCAGCTGAATGCAAAGTATGCTTATTTACTCAACTTAAAACCCCAGCCAGATTTAGACTTGGTTTGAACATACCTCCTATTTAGAAAGTGCGTGTTGATTATTTATCCTTTATCTTTTGATATTTTGTTTGCTTTCTCATTACATTAACAGATTCTTTCTTTCCTTATATCTCCTTACCTGAAACTCCTTTCACCTTTTTAAAAGTATAATTTGTTGTATTATATATTTATTTGTAGTGTTAAGTTTAGTTAGAGTTAGAATCAGGTTGCAAAGTTGTGTCTATTTAACTCTGCAACATGCTGTGTTATTTTAATTGACAACTGTACAATAGTACCAAATGTTCAGGAATATATATATCATATTACAGAAGAAAGGGCTGTTACATACACTTAAATGACAGGTATTATTTAATAGTATACAGATTAAGTAAACATCACAATATATTAACAAAGGTAGAAATGGTAGCACTGTGTTAGCAACTTGGCATGTAAAGATGAGCAAAGAGCGTCATGACTTCACTCTAATGAAGATTGTGTTCCATTATTTGAGTATATATCAGTTAGCCAAACAAATAAGCATAAAGTTTCAATGGTGAGAAAGGTTTTGGAGTTGTATGAGATACAGTTGTTATTTTAAAAATTAGGGGGTTATTGGCAATGCAAGAGACAAGGAATTATATAGCAAATGGTGTCCTTAAATCATGTACTATCTTCAAACCTATTAATTTTTAGGTCCTGCCATCTATTGGTATGGCTAATCAAATACTGGTCCTCTACTTATTCCTGTTAAATTTAGGGACTTCTTAATACATAACAATATTACAAGTATGGGATATGGTGTCATGCAGTATATTAGCTTTTGAAACTCTGTCACTAATTTTCATTTTATTTTTGTTGTTTCTTATTTGTGTCCTACTTTTGATTTGTAATACCAAATATTACATATCTCTGAAAGCCGCTTTAAATCACATTAAGTCCTTTAAAACAAGGCAGAAAGTTTTAAAAAATACGGTAAAAAGCATCAAAAAATGGGTAATTACCTTATGACAAACGTGAAACTTTTCTGCAGTTTCTTAGCACATTTCTGTATGTAGAGACTTGCAGAGCCTCCAAGTTTTCAATAGAGCCTTGGAATAAATCAAGAACACGGTGGCCAGAAAAAAAATATTTCCAAGACAGTCCGTTGTATGAATGTCTTAGATTCCTTGCATATACCTCAACCTGAATTTTGTATGTTAAAGACAGTTCCCATATGCTTCCGGATGGTGTTCCCTGGGTTACTCTTAATGATTGTTATCTTGTTGCCTAACATTTGGAATGGCTCATGTGTGATACTGATGGAGCTTCTCAAGATGCCAGATGTGCCATCTGTGTTAGTTCAGGTTGTGAAAATCCATTTATTTAATTTTGACATGGTTAGTGGTTTGGAGAACTTTCATGTGGGCTTTAATTTAATGCCAGTTTGGTCTGAGTTTCTGTCTGCCAGTCTCTGAAAGAACATGGTGGCCTTTCTTTGTTTATAGAATTTAACACATCAAACATCACTGAATGGAGTGCCTTAAAGAATAAGTAGAAAACTTTCAGTTGTATGCTGCCTTTCCTTATCAATTGACTTATTTTAAATCTGCGTATTTTTAGTAATTAACCAAATTGATTCATGTTCAACTTTTTCATATGTTTCAATATTTCAGTGATAGTTAAGTTATTAAAATTCACAATGAAACATATCTAGGCCCTTTTGATGCATAAGAATATAACCAGGGGCACCTGGGTGGCTCAGTTGGTTAAGCATCTGACTCTTGATTTCCACTCCAGTCATGATCTCAGGGTCCTGAGATCAAGCTCTGTATTGTGGAGTCTGCTTGAGATTCTCTCTCTCCCTCTCCCTCTACCCCTCCTCCTGCTCTCTCCCTCTCTTTCCAGATAAAGGGATAAGATTGCAGCATCTCTGTCTTTTCTCTGTCTCTTTCTCTTTTTCATTCTGAAAACAGAAGCTAACCTACCTCTTTAAATAGGCATGGAGAAAATGTTGCATGGCTTAAAACTGTTCTTGATTTTTATGTGGAAAAAGGAAGATGAGCAAAATATATTTACCTAATTTTTTTTTCCTGAAACCAGTCAAAAAGAAGAAATAACATTTATGGTGCAAGCCACAAACTACAAAGAAGAGCTGCCAAATACATGACAAGTAGACCCAGTGAAGGGACAGTTTGGAGAACATATGTATCTCAGTAGATCTTTGGCAGCACGAAGAGTTTCCCAAAAGTATGTTTCGTGACCCCAGTGTTGTCAAATATGTGACCGGGAGCCATAACCTAGGAATAAGCATCAGCAACAGAATTACCCCTAGGTTTCATGCCATGATACAGTATAGTAGAGGAGGAGAGACTGAACAACTATGGAGGCAGCAGAATGCCAATGGGCACAGAGGTAGAGTGTAGGTAGAGAAGATAGTAACTAGCTTTTGAGCTGCTAATCACAGGTAGCTGAAGGGGAATACCTACTTGTTATATTATTTCACAGACACACACACATGCGTGCACAAAATGGCTTACTGACTTCAATTGTGATTTAAGCTAATTTCCTGCTCACTCAAAAGCATGGGGATTATGGAGAAAAGCTCATTGGGATGACTGCATAGAAGAGATGATTAAGACCTTATAAGGGATGATTAGGGCTCCATACATGATTTGAAGATTCCTGTATTCCCAACTAACTTCTGTGGCCAGTCTACATATTATTTGTCAAAAACAAAAAACAAACAAACAAAAAAAACCCCTCCAAAAGTCTCTTATTTTAAAAAATAGCAATCAGAAAGAGACTGAAAGGAAGCTATTGTTGGCTACATAGTAAAATGGAAATTTTCATCCACTCACCTGAGTAAAAAGAACCTGAGTAAAATATTGTTTAAATATTTTAAATGCATCATTGTGTTGGCAAAAATAGAAACATACCAGATATAAACCAGTAATTATCAGTAACTACATTAAATATAAACAGAACCAATAGTCATTCAAAGACAAAAATTGTCTATTTTAAACCAAGTGATAACAAATTACAAAACCACAACTGAATACTGCATTCTGGAATTCTTCACTAAATATTAGGTCAATGGAAGTTTGAGATGTAAGGAAGGTTAAAGATTTTTTTGTGCAGGGATGCCTGGGTGACTCAGTTGGTTAAGCGTCTGCCTTCAGCTCAGGTCATAATCTGAGGGTCCTGGAATCAAGTCCAACATTGGGCTCCTTGCTCAGTGGGGAGACTGCTTCTCCCTCTGCCTGCTGCTCCCCCTGCTTGTGCTCTCTCTCTCTAGCAAATAAATAAATAAAATCTTAAAAAAAGGGGGGGGTTCTAGGCAAGCACTAAAATTTAAAAAACAAAAGTAACACATCAGACATAATTGACATAACCCTACACCCAACTCTGACAAACTTCATACCTTCTCAATTACACATGAAACGCATATCAAAATTGATTATATGCTTTGACTTAAGGAAACTCTCAACAAATGTCATAGGATTGAAATCATTCAAATCTTTTTTTCTGATTATGGTAGAACTGAGCTAGAAATTTTAAAAAATAAGAAAAAACAAAAGTGTAACTATGAAATGCCCAAATATTTGGACATTTATAAACTTCTAAGTAAATGTTAGAAAAAAAGAATAAAAGAATAAGTATGAAAATATTTTAAAGTGAGTGATAACAAAAGTAAAGCATATCACATGTTGTGGTATGAGGCTAAAACTGCTTACAGAGAAATACATAGCTTCACTTGTATATTAGCTGATAATCCATTATATAGAATTAAGAAAAAATAAAAGGACAGTATTGAACCCATTGACATTACATGAAAAGCAATTAAGAAGTGTATACTTCAAAAACATTGATAAATAAAAATGACAAAGAAGAAATAAGCAAAATCAAAAATTGATTGTTTACAAAGACGAAATTTATAGACATCTGGCAAGTTTAACAGATCAAGGAAAAAAACACATTGTTAAAACAAATCTTATGAAGGAATTGTTAAGGATATTAACGGTATTAAGCCAGGAAATATTAAAGTAGGTTAAAGTGATGAATCTTTCAAGTTTGCATCTTTAAAAAACAAACATAAGAAATAGAAAATCTGCATATTGCTATATCATTTAAAAATTAAATCACTGGCTTTGTTGAGTTCTCTGGGAAGCATATGCTAAAACATTGTTGGGTTTTTAAAAAGTTTGTTGAGAAAGGGGTGCCTGGGTGGCTCAGTCGGCCTCCCTGCTCAGCAGAGAACGTGCTTCTCCCTCTCCCTCTGCTCCCCCTGCTTGTGCTCACTCTCTCTCTGTGTCAAATAAATAAAATCTTTAAAAAAAGTTTATTGGGAAATAATAATTGGGAAAACATAAGAAAGAAAGCATAAATGGTCTTATATTGTTTTACTGTTGATTTCTACCAAATATTTAATGGAAAAAAAAAAAACCCGACAGGAATCTTAAACACTTCCAGAAAATAGAAGAGAGAGTATTTTCCTACTCATTTTATGAAGCCAACGACAGGAAACATTAAGCGATTACCACAAAAATAATAAAGTAGACATCATACTTAAAAGATAGATATTGATGTAGGAAAGACATGAGGGTTTGAAGCTGATGACAAAGAAAGAATTTTTGAGACATCTTTGGTGCAAAATGGTATTTTTATTAAAGCAAGGGGACAGGACCTGTGGGCAGAAAGAGCTGCAATGAGGAGTGGCCCATTATATACTTTCAAGTTGGGAGGGGGTGAGGGATAGCATAAGTCTCTAAGGAATTTTGGAATCAAGGTTTTCAGGACCTTGAGGGCGCTAGCTGTTGTTGTCAAAAGGTCATTTATCGCTGTCTAAAAAAATCTTAGTCATGAGACCCTTCAGATGTATATCGGTGGGTTGTATGCTTGGGAGTTGATTGCCAACATGTATCTTGGAGGGTGTAGAGATAAAGCAAGTTTCCAAAGGAATTTTTATATATTAAAGTAGGCTTACAGGATTCTGAGGTGGGAGGCGGCGGGGGAGGGTGGTCTGGCTAGGATTGCCTTTTGCTCTTAGCAAAGTGTCAACATCCAGGCAGTTGAGTCCCTGGAGGACTGTCACTCTCCGTGTTTCAAGGATGTGTCAGTGGGCTGTAGGTAGTAAGGAAATTTAATAATTTTTCTTCTGCCTTTGTTTCCTACATCAGATATCACACCAATGGTGGGGAAGGGGGACACAAAAACTTCTGGTCATAAAAAAAAAAACACTTTAAAAATAAATTAATAGGCATGATACAAGTGAAACATTCACAAAACATATGTCTGACAAAGGACCACTATCCAGGGTATATAAAAAAAACTCTAACAGTAAAAATACAAACAGCCTAATAAAAAATGAGCAAAGACTTAAATGGGTACTTTACAAAGGATGTTATTTTACATAGGATAATAATTATATGTGTTTAATTTCATTAATCACCAGAGAAATACACTTTAAAAACATAGTAAAATGCCACTACATATTCCCCAGAACAACTAAAACTAAAAGATCAACAATATTATATATTATCAAGAATGGGGAGCAACTGGCACCGTCAAAACATTTTTCATGGGAGTGTAAAATCATACATTTTTTTCTATAAAAAAGTTCTGCATACATCAGCATACATGTACCTATTAGTCCAGTAATTCCAGTCCTACTTATTTGCCAAAGAGAAATAATATACATGTCCATAAAATGACTTGCACAATATTCATAAAAACTTTCTTCATAATAACCAGACATAGAACCACACCAAGTGTCACCAACAGCAAAATGGGTAAAGTTTCATATATTTTTACAATGGAATACTACTCATTAATAAAAAGCTTCGAAGTTTTCAAATACACAATGTCATATAGAAATCCCAAATAGTATGGTGAGTGAAAGAAGACAGAGGGTACATACTGTTTATTTTATTTATATAAACTTGTAGGAAGGGCAAAACCAATCTCTGGTAAAGAAAATCAGAGTACTTGCCTGGGAAGGAGTGAAATTGAGGGCACTAACTGACAGGACAGTGGTCTCAGGAAATTTTCTGAAATGTTGGTATTGATTTATATTTTGATGGGAATTTGTGTTACACAGATGTATGCACTTCTCAACACTTAAACCTAGTGGTAAACTTACACTTGTGCATTTCCATGTACAAGTAAATTTTACCTCAAAACAATCCGTAAAACATTTAATTCCGCTTTAATGACATGTATGCTGACATGTTGAGGATTAAAGTTCTGCAACTTAATTTCAAATGCAATACAAATAAGATGAATTGGATGAATAGAGAGATGCAGAGTTGTATAAATTATAAACAAATATAATATTGTATGGTTTATGTGGTACAATATAGGCTTTATATACAATTCTTTCAATTCTTTGTGTATTTGGAAACATTCATAATAAAACATTAAAAAAAATTTTAACCTTAGGGGCGCCTGGGTGGCACAGCAGTTAAGTGTCTGCCTTCGGCTCAGGGCGTGATCCCGGCGTTATGGAATCGAGCCCCACATCAGGCTCCTCCACTAGGAGCCTGCTTCTTCCTCTCCCACTCCCCTGCTTGTGTTCCCTCTCTCGCTGGCTGTCTCTATCTCTGTCGAATAAATAAATAAAATCTTAAAAAAAAATTTTTAACCTGAGACTGAGAACAAGCAAGGATATATACCATTATCAAAAAAAATTTTTTTTTTTACTGAAGGTTCAAATCAGGATCATAACGGGCAGAAAACAACATAATGAATATAGTTGTAAAGGATGAAATATGTCTCCTATTTTTCATAGACAACATGATTGCATTCCTGTAAGAATTTAGTGGGATATACTGATAAAAATATAAGAGTTGATAAGTAAATTTAATGAGTTGCTATAATTCAGATCAAACTAAAAAATTCAATTATATTTGTATAAATGTAGAAAATGAAAAAATATAACAACATATATGTGGATATTTTATACATACAAACATCAAATACCTAAAAAAAGTATATTTACTCTAAGTAAATCTGTGGATTCAAAGTAATCCCAATCAAAATCAGAGCGTGTTTATTGTGAACATTGACAAGCTTATTCTAAAATTTATGTGGAAATAGAAAATGCTATGATTTCCTAGGACAACCTTGAAAAATAACAAAGCTAAAAGACTTATACTAGATGTTAAGATTTATTTTAAATCTACAATAATACTCAACTAATGAATCATTGAACATTATATCAAAAACTGATGATGTACTATACCTTGGCTAATTGAATTTAAATAAAAAAATCTATAATAATCAAATCTGTATGATAATGCACAAGTTTTGACCATTTGACCAATAGTTAATGACAATGTAACTTTCAGAAACAGACCTATAGTCATATGATTTTTGACAAAGTCATCATTTTAAGGAAATTGGACAAAATATAGTCTTTTCAATGAAAGAAGTTAATGTGAGGAAAAAAAACTAAACTTTGAAGATGATTAGCAACATAAACAAAATATTAAATACGAAATAGACGGTATTCCTAAATGTGATGGTATTACAATAAATTTTCTAGGAGAAAACAAAATATTGTCATTGTTTTTGGGATTGCTCAGCTGTCTCAGGACACCACATACTACAAGCAATAAAAACATTGATATCTGTCTACATTGATATAAAGAACTCCTCTTCCCCAAGAGAGACTTTATGTAGTGAAATTATGTAGGGTGAATAAATCTGGAGATCTAATGTACAGTATGATGACTATAGTTAATAATACTTTACTGAATACTGGAAATTGCTTAGAGAGTCTATTTCTAGTTCTGCATCATGCACAAATGGTACCGATGTCAGGAGAAGATACGTTAATTAGTATGACTACAGTAATCATTTCACAATATATATGTATATCATATCATCATGCCATACACCGTAAATATATGCATTTTTTTTAAAAAATAAAGACTTGAAGTTAAGATGAAGAGTGAAAGACATCATTGGTCATAGAAAGAATCAGCAAAATTTTCTTAACTAAAATTACGTAATTAACTCCTGAAATTAAGAGAGTGAGAGAGAGAAAGAGAGAAACAGAAGGAAAAGAGAAAGATGGAAAATAGCAATCATGGAAACAAAGAAAACTAATATATACCTATTTCTCACTGATAAATTTGAACACCTAATAGAAATCAATCATTTTCTAGAAAAGGATAAAATGTCTTACTATAAAAAGATACAAGTTTAGGTTCTTATCTCAGAAAGTTTTGAAAGAGAAATTATGTCATAAACCATGAAAATTTCTGGCAGGAACAATGGTTGTTGTTTTTTTTTTTGTACTTTCTTGAGTATTTAATGAAGTGTTTTGTATGTAGTTAATTTATCCAATAATATTTTTTCAGCACATACTAAGAACAAGGTACTTTAAAAACTAGGAATGAAGTGATGAACAGATTTTATATGATCCCTCTTTTTGTGAAGCTTACCCTCTAGTAGATTAAAGGGATAATAATTAACTCATCACTTTTAAATCTAATTAATCAATTTAACTAATCATAAATCAAATTAATACATGCAATGAATAAAATTAAATAGTACAGACAAGACTTAGATGAATACTGTCTCTGCCCCTTTCATCTGCCCTCATTCCCTCTAATAGTCCTTGTGGGATTTACTTTTAACTCTTAATTTTTTTATCTTGGTGGTGGGTGGTAATAAATGCAATATCTTCCCACCTTTTTCTGAAGATAACAATTAGCATTATTTTTAGTTTTTTTTTCTGCTTTCTTAATTACTTCTGTTTCCTCTGAAGTAATATTTTGGCAACTGTTCAACATAATTTTTAAACTTTTACAAACATTTGGTAGCCACTGTTTGGCCTTTATATTTAAAATAATGCAACATAAAAGCTGACTGAACTACTTCTGTGGATTAGGTGTCTTGATTGGTAAGTCTTCATTTGAGAGTAAATGAAAAGAAAGCTGATATTTGCATATTTAGCTCAAAGTAGCAAGCATAGATACTTTGGTGTAGCACATCAGGTCTGCATTAGAAGGCCTAGTTCTGGATAATCCCTGATTTTTTTTTTTGAGGGGAGTGGTTTTGGGGAGTTGATACTTGTTGCTGGTTAAGACTGATGGTTAAGTTTGAGCGGGTAATGAGCAGTGTCAACTGTTCCATTTACAAACCTTGAGTTAATTCCTGTTCCTTGATACCCATTAGTTTACTTTTACCGTCCAGCACATTTAACTTTTCTGAGTCAAGGTCCATTCAAGGAAAAAAAAAATTCATCTAGAGCTTTTCTGGGCAGATTTTTTTACTTCTAGTTTATGAGCTCTTCTCCCTCTTTGTAATCATGGTTTCCTCAAAACTTTCCTTTAATTGCCACACCTCTTTTCTCCTTCTAAATGTCTCTGTTATTTTTTCTATGTTTAAAAAAAAAAATGTCAGCTGATGATTCACATTCATATTCTTCCTGGTTGTGTGTTTAATTTATATAGTTACCATTTTTATTCATTTCTATCATTTTAATTGAGTTTTATATGAGAGAAGAGATAGTATGTATACTGTTTTGAATCAGACACATTTATATTCATTGACATAGATTACTTTTGATTTTTCATTGTTTTGTAAGGAATAAATAATTTATAATAAAACTACTACGGCTCAGAAAACAAAGTTATAACTTACATATGCAAAATTCCTCAAATTATGTAACACAAAATAGTCCATAATCAGAACAATTTAGGAATCTTGTATCATTATCTATATAATTCCAATTCCTGGTCCTTTGCTTAATAGATAGCAGGCACTTACTACGTACTTATTGGATAAATAAAAATAATATGGAAACATTATTTTGAGGCGTGTTTTAAAAAATCCTTTATGTCACAATGCAGTCTCTTTTCTTAATTAAATTTGTGCAATCTGAGAAGTCTGGAGCTGTTTAATAGAGGTAATTCTAGTAATGTACCTTAATAAGGTGGAAGCCTTAAGATCAAAACGTGAGTTTTCATTTTTTAAAATTCTTCCATCAACTCTAAATACAGAGAAACTGACATAACAAAGTTTTACAAAAGACATTTCCAATAAAGAAAAGCTGTGTGATTATGCAAAGAGATTTGCCACTAAATGGAATCAGGAGAAGCTTAAAATTAAACTTTCCATTTAACAAGAGCAATGTAACTGAAGACATGGTTTTAAAAATCCATTAAGTCACTTTGGAAAAAGGCAGTAAACACAGCTTCTGGAGCCTAGTGAACTCCATTTGGCAATCTATACCATTAGTGATAGCATTTCCATTAAATTACATACATTCATACCCTGTTCTACATCCTTTCTTACAAAACACAATTTACACAAAGTTGTTTTTGCTTTATTCCTAAGCATATGCTTGAAAGGATTTGCAACGAAAATGAACTCTTATCTATAGCAATTTACGTTGGAAGAAGTCATTTATGTTAGGACCACTTAAAATGCAATTTATTTTTCATTGTTTCATTGAAGTGAGGTTCATTGTAGTAATGTTATTATATTAGGATTTTCAAAAAATCAGAAAGAAAATAATGGGGAAGTGTTTTGTTAACAAATTTCATACTATACTTAATTATAGAAATGGCAAGCTATGCTATTAATGTATTCCTATGTGTTTTCCTTTTATAATGGTGGGAAGAATTGGTGATTCATATGCTATAAGAAGTTAGCACGCCATATATAACATTTCAAATTAGATCATGTGGATTATGGGCATTTTTTTTCCATAAAGCAGAAGCTGATTGTCTTAGCAATACATTTTCTCCAGAGCTTTTGTGTAAATGACTTATCAACTCACGGTGAAATGGCCCTCAATAACTTTAATGATATTTACACATCTCTTAATTTGATCATAAAATATTACATGGTATTTTAAATTCTTGTTGTCACCAATAGTTGCCTGTGGTCTGAGAGAAACATCTCCAATATGCCGTTTTATGTATGTTGCTTACTATAAAACTTATTTTCACATGGTTAAAATCCAAAAGCTTCACTTCTTAGTCATATTCTGCAAATGCAAATGTACTTTCCAAAGTTCCATATCTGTCACTCCAGTGTCACTTCTGTGTGATCTAAAAAATAGTCCACTATACTGACTTTGCAAAAGATTAAAAGTTAATGGTTGGGGCTTCATAATACAGCTTTGAAATTTTATTAAGGCCAATATATGGTGACATATTTTCATTCATGACTTGAGCAGTGTATGGATATTAACTATAAAAATAGTTACTGTATTTAGAGCTAGATCACCTTTTTCCCTGCAGTAAGCCCCAGGAAGGGAAAATAAATCACAAAAGGTAAGCGTTAGCTCTTACACACAAATAAGATCTCGATGCGATATTAAACTATAGTTGATGGTAGTTAAACAATTTATGAATTGGGAAAAAATGCTGGAGAATGAAATAATCATCCTACAGCTTAATGAAAGTTTCTTATTTCTTTCTACTTCCAATTAAAATGCACATTTATTCTATAACATCACTAAATCATGTATATCTAATTTAACAACAAAGCTACTGTCAGCTTCTGATGTCCTTTGAAATAATAGTCATTTTACTTATGTATTGGACAACACATAAGAATAATAAGTGTATATATTAGAAGGTTATTTTCTTTTTGATGAGATCATAATATGTTATCTATACTTTTATGTAGTTTTCATTAGTAGTTACAGAAACTGCAATCTTCATTGTTGTACATGCAAGTCCTTTCTATATTTTGCATTCAGTTCAAATGTAAGTACACAATTCAAATAACTAGTTCATTGATTAATAATGAGCCAACGATACTTGATTTCTTACACTACATGATTCACTTATACGATTCTACATTTATTATGTAAAGAGTAGAAGACTGAAAGGATTGGCTTTCCCATAAATGTCACTACCCTGAAGACGCAAATACAGACAGTATTACTCATCACCATTTTACCTAATAGTATACCTTCTGACAAGGACTCAGAGGTTTTTCCAGTGGTAAATATAGCCTTTATAGAGTTTTAGTTACTTTGGTATTATCCAAGAAAAGCAATGAAATACTGAGATCTTTCATATATTGAGCCAAAGATAAGAAATGCACATGTATGTGGTATGAAGTTTATACCCTGTTAGGTCTCTGCCTTCATAACCAATGCTATCTCAATCATATGGGGATTTGAGTTAAAATACCAAGTGATATATATTTAATATAAATACATATTATTGCCAATAAAAGGGAAATTAGTGTGAGCTGAGGTAATCTAGGAAGGCCTCTTGGATAGTATAGACAGACAATGGAAAACAAATAGAATGGCTACCATTTATGAACATTAATATATAATTTATTTTCATAGCAACTACATAAGTTGATATTATTATTATCCCTATTTAAAGATGGAAAAAATGAGGCACACAGAGATTAAGTAATTTGTCCAAAATCACATAGGTAGTGTTTGTCTCGGTTCAGGCTGCTCTAAGAAACTACCATAGACCGAGTGGTTTTTAAACACAAGAGATTTAATTCTCAGCTTTGGAGATTGGGAAATTCAAGATCAAGGCACCAAAAGATTTGGTGAGGGCCTGCATCCTGGTTCATAGACAGCTGTCTTCCTGTACCCTCATATGGTACGAAGGGGCAAGGAAGCTCTCTGAGGTCTTCTCTTTAAGAACCCTAATCTCATTCATGAGAGCTCCACCCTGATGACCTAATCCTTGCCCCAAAGACAGAACTTCTAATACCATCACATGGGGGTTAAGGATGCAACATATGAATTTGGCAGGGGTAGGGGAACGCAAACATTTAGTCCATAACAGTGTTGAACTCGGAGTATTAATCCCAGGCACTGTAGTTCTAATCTGTACTGCCTTGCAAGCATGTCGAGTTTGAGTAAACACAGCTCATAGCTCACCATTATTTCAATCCTGTGTGATATGCTCCACGAGTAAGAGAGTTATTCATGATCCTTCTCAGGATACTTTTTCTTTATGTGTGTCTGGGGTGTGTTTGTGTGTGTGTGTGTGTTTGGTTAGAAATTATTTCTACAATTTATAGATTATAATTTCCTTTTACATAAATTTTAATAAAACTTTTTGCTGAGTTTGCAAGAGCTAATATAAAACTACACATATTGTCCCTCATTGTAGAAATAAATTTTATATTTTCAAAGAGCCTTGATTACATTTTTTAAAGATTTTATTTATTTATTTTAGCGAGCATGAGAGAGAGAGAGAGAGAGAGCGCGAGAGGGAGCATGGGGGGGGGGGAGGGTCAGAGGGAGAAGCTGACTCCCTGCTGCTGTACTCAGTCCTGGGACTGCAGGATCATGACCTGAGCGGAAGGCAGTCACTTAACCAACTGAGCCACCCAAGCGCCCTACATTTTTGAAATTGGAAGCTTGTTATTTTTTATTCAGAATAAATGAAATTTCTTGAAAGTAATATATACGTAATAATGGAATTTGCATTGAAAATTGTTTTGTTGGGGCGCCTGGATAGTGCAGTGGTTAAGCATCTGCCTTCGGCTCAGGGCGTGATCCCAGCGTTCTGGGATCGAGCCTCACATCAGGCTCCTCCACTGAGAGCCTGCTTCTTCCTCCCCCACTCCCCCTGCTTGTGTTCTCTCTCTCACTGGCTGTCTCTCTCTGTCAAATAAATAAATAAAAAATCTTAAAAAAAAAAAAAAAGAAAAAGAAAATTGTTTTGTTAAAGAAAAATAGCTTCAATACAAACAGCACTCTTATTCTCTATATATAAAATAATAATCTTTTTAAAACGTTCTAAAAGAAGTCCTTTTGTTAGTACAGAGCTTCAAAATATTTTTATCAATGACTATAAATTAAGGTATTGTAATATCAAACTTTATAAATCAGGGAGGTATAAATTAGCAATATAGAAACATTTACTAGTCAGATAATAAATATCTGTAAGTGAAATGAAATGCACTTCTTATCTATACCTATTATTTTTATTATTCCATCTGTCAAAATATTTTTCTGGCAGAGAATTTTAAAGAATAGTAGGATAAATGAAAATACCTACATATAATTTAAATGTTAAGATGATGTATGTGATAGAATTGTATATACCATTCTAGGTTTGCATCCTACCAGAGAGAGAGAAGAGGAACATTTGGGATTTCTAATAACTAATAACTATATCCTTTTAGAATGCAGCTGGGGTATACATATTAGTCCATCAGTTTCATTGAAGAAAACAGAAATATTCAAAAAAGATTAAGCAGAACAAGAATTAGTACAGGGATTTACATACTATCAAAATTATTTGGAGTCCTGGTGGAGGATAATTTATATGGCTGTTACTTGACTATTAAATCCAAACTAGTGCAATGCAGAGGTGAGATGCAAAATTATACCCCATAAAATGGCATACATTTTTTAGTCAGTTTTGGCTAATGTTATTGACTGAAAATGCTAAATAACCCAACCAGTAGATATTCATTTAACATCATTATAACAAGATATTTTCCAAAGTGATCAAGGGATAAGGTGATGATGATTGATGATGAGGATACAAAGGGATTGCTATGTGAAAGATATCATTCTTTACGTAGAACATCTAATTTAATCCTCACACCAACTCTGTGAAACAGGGAGGCTAGTATTTTTCTTATTTTATAGAAATAAAACTGAAACAGAGAAATTAACTGAGTTGCCCATGACCACAAGCTAGTAAGTGGTGAAGGTTAGATTTGAACTCAAACAGTTCATGGTTTTGATTACTGTTTTCTACTGGATCCTAAGTGAAAAGACAAGACAGAAATACATGAATTAAATAAAAATACAGAGGTTATTTAAGTCTTAAAGGACAGAAACTGTAAATATTATTGATGATTGTGTCAGAACCATAAGGCGATCGGTGGGCATGTGTCACTTTATCTCCTGGGGGCAGTGTGTGATATACGGAACTCCAGAGACAAGAGAAGGGCATAGCACATTCCTACCTTTGAAAGGCAAGACTGAAATTTGAACGGATGCTTTCTGACTTCTCTTCGAATTCCATTGCCCAGAAATTATTCCATGCCACCAACTACCTTCAAGAGAGGTGGCAAATGAAGTCTTTATTCTAGGAGACCATGTGACAATTTTAAAATCATATTTTGCTTGAAATATAGGAAATGCATATGGTATGATATTAACAATATCCACCATACTATCTGAATATACAGGCTACCAGTCATAAAATTCTTCATTTATAAAAGAAGACTATTTTAAAAATCAAATATCACTCTTAAAAGAGAAGAAATTATTTGGTATATGTACCATAATTGATTAAGTTCATTTATTACAATTTGAGCTTTCTAAACTGACTGGTCACTGTGTCCATTGGAATGAATATGCAAGAACAAACTGAGTAGGATTTACTAGTATTTATAATTTTTACTTGAAAAACTGGCCACAGGGATGCTGAATACTTCTGTGACTTCACGTAGTAAGGAACTATAAAATTATTTTTAGATCTGAATGACTCCAGAGTTTTGCCAGTAAACATTACTCCTCTCAATAATATGGCAATAATAAAGACATAAATGAGAAATTGCTTTTAGGGACCCATGGATAAATTTGCTAGGCTATAATAAAATTGTCATAGAAATTTTCTGTTTTCAAAAAATATTACAAAACTACACTACTGATGCTAGTATTATGAGCCATTTACTCTTGGAATGGAATACAAAGTCAAAAAATAAAACCACACATAAAGTGTCAACTGATCTTCAACAAAAATTCCAAGAATATACAATGGGGAAAGGATAGTCTCTCTAACAAATGGTGCTGGAAAAACTGGATAGCCACATGGAAAAGGATGAAACTAGATCCATTATCTTGCACCATACAACAAAATCAATTTAAAAGGTATTGATAGGCGCGCCTGGGTGGCACAGCGGTAAACGTCTGCCTTCGGCTCAGGGAGTGATCCCGGCGTTATGGGATCGAGCCCCACATCAGGCTCCTCCGCTATGAGCCTGCTTCTTCCTCTCCCACTCCCCTGCTTGAGTTCCCTCTCTCGCTGGCTGTCTCTGTCTCTGTCAAATAAATAAATAAAATCTTTAAAAAAAAATTTAAAAAATAATAAAAGGTATTGATAACTTAAAATGTGAAACTATAGAATTCCTAGAGGATAACATTGAAGAAAAACTTCTTGACATTGGCCTTGGCAATGATTTCTTGAATATGACACCAAAAGCACAGTCAATAGAAGCAAAAATAGACAAATGTGATTACATCAAACTAGGAAGCTTCTGCAAAGCAAAGAAAATAACCAACAAAATAAAAAGGCAGTTTCTGGAATGGGAGAAAATATTTGCAAACCATTAATCTGTTAAGAGGTTAATGTACAAAATATATAAAGAACTTCTACAGTTCAATAGCAAAAAGCAAACAAACAAAAATCGAGTGGGCTAAGGGCTTGAATAAATATTTCTCCAAAGATATACAAATGGCCAACAGGTTTATGTAAAGATGCTCAACATCACTAGTAATCAAACTCGAAAACCATATGAGATACATCTTTCATCAAACTGAAACAAGAGGTGCCTGGGTGGCTCAGTTGGTTAAGCATCTAACCCTGACTCAGATTGTGATCTCAGGGTTCTGGGACTGAGTCCCACATTGGGCTCCCTGCTCAGTGGAGAGCTGCTTCTCCCTCTGCCTCTGGTGTTCCCTTTGCTTGTGCTCTTTCTATCTCTGTCAAATAAAAAAATGAAGTCTTAAAAAAAATGTGGTGAGATACCAACTCACACCAGTTAGGATGGCTATTGAAAAAAAAAAAAAAGACAAATGTTGGTGAGGATGTGAAAAAATTGGAACACTTACATACTGTTGGTGAGAATGTAAAATGGTGCAGCTGCTATGGACAACAGTACGGAAAATTCTAAAAAAAAAATAAAAATAAAAGTATCATATGATCCAACATGACCATTTCTGGGTAAATATCCAAAAGAATTTAAATCAGGTCTTGAAGAGATATCTGCATTCCATGTTCATTGCAGCATTGTTCACAATTGCCAAATATGGAGAAAACCTAAATGTCCATTGTCTGATGAATAGATAAAAATGGAACATTATTCACCCTTTAAAAAGGAGGAATTCGTGTCATTTGCAACAACTTGGATGAACCTAGAAAACATACTAACTGAGAAAAGCTAGTCATAGAAGGATAAATCCCTCACAATTCCACTCATATGAGATATCTGAAATAGTTAAATTCATAGAAACATAGAATAAAATGGTCGTTTCCAATTGGGAAGGGGAAATTGGGAGCTGTTTAGTGGGTTTAGGTCCAGTGGGTATAAAGTTTCAGTTACACAAGATGACCAAGTTCTAGGACTCTATGGTAAAACAGTGCCTGTCGTACACTTAAAAAATTTTAAGAAGGTAGAGCTCATGTTAAGTGTTCTTACCACACACAAAACAGAAACAAAAATGAGTGAATAAAAAGGGGCAAGAGAAAACTTTTGGAAGTGATAGGTATGTTTATTACATTGTTTGTAGTTACGCTTTCACGGATATATACATATCTCCAAACTCAGCAAATTGAGTACATTAAATATGTCCAGGTTTTCTGTATATCAGTTATACTTCAGTAAACAAAAGAATGTAGGCAGCCTTCTTAGAAAAGAAGAAATCTTATATTTTATAATACAACCTCACTTAGGGCACTACCTGGATTTAGAATTTATTGTGGCTACAGGTAAAAAAAAAACTAAACCCAGACTTCTCAGCATACCAGTCAATAATCTTCCTTCAATTAGTCTTGTCTTACTACTTAAACCAAACTAAGTGTTTTATTTCTTCTTCAATATATTAAGCTCACATTTTTCACATGTTTATAATCGCTACCCATATGGATCCTTTCTCTTCTGTTTATTGCAGTTTAGGAACCATAATATATTAATCTCTGACAATTTAACAAAATTCCTGTTATAAAGTAGACATCCATTAATCATTTGTTTAAAAAAATTACAAGATCAATTTATTCCATTCCCCATGAATTTCAACATCATAGTGACCTACTATTTACGAAGAATTTTCTTCAAATTTATGTTTATTGTCTTAACCACATACAAGGCCTTAGAATTTACCATAATTTTAGAGATTGAAATAGGGAGACATCAGAGCAGCTAGTGCAGAAACTGACAGATCCTAGTATCTAAAGAAGTTGGCAGCCTTGTGTAAGACTTCTTGACTATGCATCTGTAATAGTTAATTGGCTACAGCAAACTACCAATAGCATTGTGGAGTATGATTTTACAAACCATCAATCCAAAAAGGACTTTCTAGAAGAATTTTTTTTTAAATGCTAGTGGTTTTTAGTTTTTAGTCTCAGACCTTGTATACAATTTCTGAGGACGAGGCCCATGAGACGCTCAATACTGGCTGATTAATGAGTGTTTGTTTTATTTTTTGATTCTGGGATTATTCAATGTTGTCATATCTCCTACTAAACTGTAACTATTTTAGTGGCAGGAGTTATATTTTTTTTCTTTATTCATGTTTTTCACAGTTTTCTATAGAACCAATACATTTATTTTGACAGCGTACCCTATAGGTATAAGCAAACAATGTTTTCTGAATAATTTTTAGCCAGAAGGGAAGTCCCTTTTTACACAAAGCACAAATACATATTACCAGTTAAATGAGAAACATCTGAATGAAAGGAGGTAAAATTATTTAAAAATTGAATCCCCCATCATTCAACAAGACTGAATACAAAGGAGGGTTACTTCAGATGCTATCTACTGTTCCGAACATGTAGTTCATTTCACTTCAAAGTGAGGAAAGACACAGTGATAGAGACCAGAGGGCTTGGGGTCCATAAGTTCAAAAACTTGCACTTGTGATTAATCCATGTAAATTAGTCTCTGTTCCAAAAATTGTGGCTTATTATTCTTGCTCTATTTTACTATTTGATAGGTGGCTTTAGAAATATTTTTCCATTCTCAATAATCAATAAATAAGACTTGACTCTACATTATGTTCTATAAGTGGGTTCCTAACCAGTTTATGAAAAATCCTTGGCTTAATATTTCATTAATTCCATACACCAGTGTGACTTTGCCTGGACTCTCAAGTCTAATTTTTTTTGTTAAGATTTTTATTTATTTATGCGACAGAGAGAGAGAGACAGCCAGCGAGAGAGGGAACACAAGCAGGGGGAGTGGAAGAGGAAGAAGCAGGCTCATAGCAGAAGAGCCTGATGTGGGGCTCGATCCCATGACGCCGGGATCACGCCCTGAGCCGAAGGCAGACGCTTAACCGCTGTGCCACCCAGGTGCCCCTCAAGTCTAATTTTTATTTCTTTTTTCTTAATAAAAGAGTTCCAGATAATGACAGTTATGAGACATGTTCTTATGTCAATCAGGCCATCTAATTTGTCCTTGATAATAGAATTCCTATCATTAGCTCTAATAAATCTAATAGAAGAGGAAGACTTCTAAATAAAAATACTATAAAATGCTATTAAGGAATAGTTTTTTGAAATAATCTAAATAATCAAGGGATATGCCATGCATACAAAAGAATTTAATGATAAAAATTATAATGGTGATAGTTCTTCCCCATTGATTTGTAGATTCAATGTAATTACAATAAAAATATCAATAGGTCTCTTATGGAAATTGACAGAATGTATCTAAATTCATATGGACATGCAAAGGTGTAATTAGCCCAGACACTGCTAAAAAAGAATTATGAAGGGAAAGGATTTGCTGTGATAGATGACACAAAATATTATAAATTTGTTAAATTAGGCCAGTATAGAATTCCAAAGAATATTCAAATATTTCAACAAACCATGCATACATGATGACAAAAATGTCACTGCAGAGCACCAGGGAAAGGGAGGTGCTTTTGATAAATGATGTTGAGTCAATTGGATATACATAAAGAAAACAAACACACCACAAACACACACAGCAAACTCCAAATTGATTGTGCATTTAAATGTAGAAATACTCAGGACCTCAGAATCAGGAAAAGTTTCTTAAAAAGGACACAGAAAAAAGCTAACTTTCAGGAAAAGATTGATAACATTTACTACATCAAAAGACATTATTGAGAAACAGAAAAGGGAGCCTGAATGTAGAAATATTTGAAGAACTTATTGTACAACATTTCACCAAAAGCGTATCCAGTTGGCAACTAAACAGATGAAAATTTGCCCATCATCATCACTCATCATGAAAAGGCATATTGAAAACACAATAACATGTCCATAGCCACACAGGAATAGAAAATTACAAAGACTAAAAATACCAGTTATGGTGTGAATGGGAACAACAGGCATTTTTATACACTGCTTGTGGGACAATAAATTGATATATTCCCTCCAGAAAAGTGTTTGGCATTTTCAGTTGTGCTGAAACATAGTCATAGTGTAAAACGAGAGAAATCCCAGCAGTAAGTGTATACTAATAGAAATGCATACATATGTAAAACCAAAGCACACACAAAACATACCAGTATTACTTTTTTTTTTTTTACTTTTTAAAAAGACTTTATTTATTTGAGAGAGAGAGCATGAGTGGGGGGGAAGACAGAAGAGGGAGAAGCAGATTCCCCACTGAGCGGGGAGCCCCACGTGGGGCTCAGTCCCAGGGCCCTGAGATCATGACTTGAGTTGATGGCAGATGCTTAACCAACTGAGCCACGCAGGGGCCCCCAGTATTATTTTAATAGCTGAAAATACTATCTATCTAGATACTCACACTAGAAAAATGGGAAAATAAATAAGGGACTATTTGTAAAATGTTGATACTATACAGCAATGAAAATGAATTCATTGCAGCTATATGAATAGCATAGATTAATACTATAATCATAATGTTGAAGGAAAGCAGCCAGACACTAAAGTACACATTTTGGTGGCCGAGTTAAGATGGCGGAGGAGTAGGGGACCCCTTTTTCAGCCGGTCCCCTGAGTTGAGCTGGATAGGTACCAGACCAGCCTAAACATCACGGAATCAGCCTGAGACACAGGAAGATACATCTGGATCCCTACAAACGAACATCTCCAGTGCTGAGTATTGAGGTCCGAAGCGGGGAGCCGTGAAACTGCACACAGATATCGGAAGATAAAAGGAAGGGGGAGGGAGCCGCCGCGATCGGGCGCTGGGAAGCGGTAGCCGCCTGCATGGGGGAGCGGGCGGACTCGCGGACTGGCACCTGCAAGAAAACAGACTGAGACCGTGAGCCAGTAGCACGCACCACCAGGCATATCACGGAACTCCAGAGCTCCGGTGTGCTTACTGGAAACAGACTGAGACTGGGAGCTCCCAGAGCACCCACGGGGTGGCTGGTGGCAGGTGGCTGGCGGCGTTAGAAACACAAAGGACAGAGATGCGCCGGCCCTGGAGGTGAGCGCTGGGATGCCGGGTGTGGGGCGCACATCCCGGGATGCTGCAGGGTAGAGTAGCACCAACAGTAACAGAGTTAAAGTGGCCAGAACATCAGTGGAGAACGGGCCGCGATCCCTCTGTTCTGAGACAGAGGCTGAGATTCGGCCACTGCTGCTCTGACTCTCAGAAGAGGCACAGCAAACCGCCAGGGAAACCCGCCAGAGAAAAAAAGCCCAGAAATACTGGCTCACAGTGTGCCCATCCCCATCCCCCCACGCAGGGGACACGGAGACTCTACCCAAACAGGGTTTTCTGAGTATCGGCCTGGCAGGCCCCTTCCCCAGAAGGCAGGCTGAAAAATCAAGAAGCCCACATCCTGGTGCACCTGGTGGCGCAGTCATTGAGCGCCTGTCTTTGGCTTAGGACGTGATCCCAGCGTTCCTGAAAGGAGTCCCTCATCGGGCTCCTCCGCTGGGAGCCTGCTTCTTCCTCCCTCTTCCACTCCCCTGCTTATGTTCCCTCTCTCACTGTTTGGCTCTCTGCCACATAAATAAAATCTTTAAAGAAGAAGCCCACATCCCTAAGATCCCTAAAAAACAAGGATGCATGGCCTGGGTCCCAGTCAATAATTTGGGCTCTGGACAACCCCGCAACATCTCCTCATCAGTATGATGAGAAGGAGAAGCCCCCCCCCAGCAAAGAAAAGACAGTGAGTCTGCGCCTCTGCCACAGAAATAATGGATATGGATGTAAACAAATTATCAGAAATGGAATTCAGAGTAACAATGTTCAAGATGATGAGTAGACTTGAAAAAAGTATTAACGAAAGTGTTACTGAGAATATAGAATCCCTAAGGATGCAAATGAGAGCGAATCTGACAGAAATTAAAAATTCTATGAACCAAATGCAGGCAAAATAGAGGCTCTGACGGCCAGGGTCACTGAAGCAGAGGAATGTATTAGCGAATTGGAGGATGGGTTAGGAGAAGAAAAAATGAAAATAGAAGCTGGACTTAAAAAAATCCACGCCCACGAATGTAGGTAACGGGAGATTACTGACTCAGTGAAACAATCCAAGCTCAGAATCAACAGCATCCCTGAGGGGGTGGAGAAAAACAGAGGTCTAGAAGAGATATTTGAACAAATTGTAGCTGAAAACT
>NC_048222.1:125733436-125875990 GCF_002007445.2 Ailuropoda melanoleuca
CAATAAAATTGACAGACCACTGGCAAGACTTATCCAAAAGAATAGAGAAAGGATCCAAATTAATAAAATTAGGAATGAAAAAGGAGAGGTCACGACCAATACCATTGAAATTGGAAGGATTATTAGAAATTTTTATCAACAGCAATATGCCAATAAACTAAGCAATCTGGAAGAGATCAAGGCCTTCCTGGAAACCTATAAACTACCAAGACTGAAACAGGAAGAAATTGATTTCTTAAACAGGCCAATTAATTATGAAGAGATTGAGTCAGTGANGGCCAATTAACTATGAAGAAATTGAGTCAGTGATAAACGACCTTCCAAATAACAAAACTCCAGGTCCGGACGGTTTTCCTGGGGAATTCTACCAAACATTCAAGGAAGAAATAATACTTACTCTCATAAAGCTATTTCAAAATATTGAAACAGAAGGAAAGCTACCAAACTCATTCTATGAGGCCAATATTACCTTGATTCCCTAAACCAAGAAAAAACCCCCTCAAAAAGGAGAATTACAGACCGATTTCCCTAATGAATATGCACGCCAAAATCCACTACAAGATCCTGGTTAATAGAATCCAACAGTACATTAAAAGGATTATCCATCATGACCAAGTGGGATTCATACCTGGGATGCAAGCATGGTTCAACACTCGCAAATCAATCAATGTGATACATCATATCAACAAGAAAAGACTCAAGAACCATATGATCCTCTCAATTGATGCAGAAAAAGCATTTGACAAAATACAGCATCCTTTCCTGATTNGATGCAGGAAACTTATGATCCTCTCAATTAATGCAGAAAAAGCATTTGACAAAATACAGCATCCTTTCCTGATTAAAACCCTTCAGAGTGTAGGAATAGAGGGTACATTTCTCAATCTCATAAAAGCCATCTATGAAAAGCCTACTGCAAGCATTATTCTCAATGGGGAAAAGCTGGAAGCCTTTCCCTTAAGNCCTGCAAATATTATCCTCAATGGGGAAAAGCTGGAAGCCTTTCCCTTAAGATCAGGAACACGACAAGAATGCCCACTCTTGCCACTATTATTCAACGTAGTACTAGAAGTCCTTGCAACAGCAATCAGATGACAAAAAGGGATCAAATGTATCCAAATAGGCCAAGAAGTCAAAATGTCTCTCTTCGCAGATGACATGATACTTTATATGGAAAACCCAAAAGGATCCACTCCCAAACTATTAGAAGTTATAGAGCAATTCAGTAAGGTGGCAGGATACAAAATCAATGCCCAGAAATCAGTTGCATTTCTATACACGAATAACGAGACTGAAGAAAGAGAAATTAGGGAATCCATCCCATTTACAATAACACCAAAAACCATGCGTTACCTTGGAATTAACTTAACCAGAGACGTAAAGGACCTATATGCTAGAAACTATAGATCACTTTTGAAAGATATTGAGGAAGACATAAAAANAATCCTCTTGAAAGATATTGAGGAAGACATAAAAAGATGGAAAAATATTCCATGCTCATGGATTGGAAGAATTAACATAGTTAAAATGTCCATACTACCCAGAGCAATCTACACTTTCAATGCTATCCCAATCAAAATACCGAGGACATTTTTCAAAGAACTGGAACAAATAGTCCTTAAATTTATATGGAAACAAAAAAGGCCCCGAATGTCCAAGGAATTGTTGAAAAGGAAAAACAAAGCTGGGGGCATCACAATGCCGGATTTCGAGCTGTACTACAAAGCTGTGATCACAAAGACAGCATGGTACTGGCACAAAAACAGACACATAGACCAATGGAACAGAATAGAGAACCCCGAAATGGACCCTCGGCTCTTTGGGCAACTAATCTTTGATAAAGCAGGGAAAAACATCCGGTGGAAAAAAGACAGTCTCTTCAATAAATGGTGCTTGGAAAATTGGACAGCTACATGCAAAAGAATGAAACTTGACCGCTCTCTCACACCATACACAAAAATAAACTCCAAATGGATGAAAGACCTCAATGTGAGACAGGAATCCATCAAAATTCTAGAGGCTCTGCACTCACGGGGGTTTGCTTGGTATTCTCTCTCTGCCTATGCCCCTCCCCCTCTCTAAAATAATAAATAAGTAAATACTTATTTAAAAAATCAGCTTCTACCGTTAGTGTGAGACTAATTTTGAAATATGCTCTTCAGATTTCCAACGTTTATATTCTTAGGTACATTCCAATGAAGGATTTCTTTTTTTTTTAATTTACCCCTTCACTCTAAATATGTATTTCATATGATTATTATTTTATTCCTGCCAATATTACCTGCTCAGATCACAATGTCAGTATTTTCATAAATTTTCCTTCTAGGTCTAATCTTTTAACAATTTCTTTGTTACTGATTTTCATCAGAATTTCCATTGTGCATCCCAGAATTCTCAAGAATTTTTTATGGAAATCATCTTTAGTGATATACTAAATCATATCTATGACATTAACACCAAATGCTGTGCTAAATACTTCGCTTCCCTGACCTGAGGTGAAATCAAGAGTTGGTGCTTAACTGAGCCACCCACCTGGGTACCCCGAAGCTGATTTTTAAAGTTTCCCCTGATCAATATACAGATGTTTATATAGGCTACAAGTTCCACACACACATCAGAATGTTTGAGGATAGGAAGAGAATGTCACTCTCAGTGACTATAACTTTTTGGCCATGCATTATTTAATGATTCTTTAAGTCCAGGTTTTTTTATTTATAACCAACATTTTTTTTTATTCATACAAAATATTTTAACATTCTAACATTCTTTAACCTTGCAGCCAACACTGATCCAAGTAGTGCAGTTAGGATATTAGAACTTTAAAAATGCATTAAAACTAACAAGTTTAAGAAAACAGAAGAAGAAATGAAGAATATAGATGAAAAGATGAAATCATTTCAAAGAGAATGTGAAGGCATGAAAAATAAATAGACATTAGAGGACTAAAATATGCAAGATACAAAATTATTAACTGAAGGAATGAGTTTAACAGTAGATTGGATTTAGCAAAGGACAGAGCTAATAATCTGCAAGAAAGTCATTACAGTGTATCTATGTTGAAGGAAAAAACAATGGGAAAACAAAGGGCCCAAGAGATAAGTGGGCTCAAAGGATTTGAAATGTCACATTGGAGATGCCTTATACATTATTCATCAATAGCAGCCTTAGAGCCAAAACTGTTTGCCAGCCACATAATATCCAATATTTCAAATATGTATAATCTACTTATTTGTCTATATATGTAGCAAAGCTGCCTTTGGTGGAATAAATTGCACAGAGATATCATGACACTGACTATAGATAGATTTGAAAATATCCTATAAACCCTACTCTCATCCACTGTATGTGTATTATCATTAGCAATCATTCAACCCATGTATTTGATGAGATTTACATCAACCTCTTATTAAGCCAAATTGACCATGCTCTTAAGTTTTACTTTAACTTGCTTCTATTTGAGTCAATAAATTTTATTATAAAGGTGTATTACTGTAAAAATGAACTTTTTGTTTAACAACGTGTTCTTACACTTACTGTTTTATTTAACTAATGAGCATTTTGACTTAAAATTAAGAATATTACACACAGTAACATGGAGAATCTGGAGAAGTTTGCACAGAAAATTCCAGGTTAAATGTTAGGTACTCGAGTAGCTTTCTTAGCTGTATAAATGGTAGCAAAGAACTATTTGACAAGACATTTCCTTTAGCAGAGCATAGTAGAACACTCCAAGTAAAAGATTTGATCAAAAGTTTCTGCTAGTAAGATCAATTCTTTTATTAGACGTTACCACCTACAACCATATGCAACAATTTAGTCTTTGCCAAAAGGATGTTTATAGTAACTGTGGTGTAAGTTACTATGCTACTCTGAAACAATGGGGCTGTTTAAAACCATAAATCAGTGAAAGAAATCAAACAAAGTGTTTTGGAGATATGTAGACATAGCTATGAACATAGCCAAAGAATGAGGTCAATATGTGGTTACACTGCTTTCATGATAAAATATTTAATGTCGCTCTACACAATTTACTTCAAAGAAATATATACTCATGTTTTATGCTAGTTATTAAAACAAACAGTAAATTAGGTTCTAGTTGTTTCTTCTTTCCTAATCTAATTTCTAAAACAAAGTTTGAATTTCTTCATTTTCAGAGCTTGAAAGAAACTTATCTTTGGAGAACTATAGCTAGAAATGTTTGAAACAAAAGCCTGTAGATCAGTGTGGATATGAAACAAAATAAAATGAGAAAAAAAAGTACCACTATAATAACACCGTGCAATGTCTCTATTTGATGAGCATATTGCTAATGTGTCTAGAAACAAAAAGTAAGTACAACTGAATCCTTAATGTCATTTTTTAAAAAAAGAAAAACTTGGGGCGCCTGGGTGGCACAGCGGTTAAGCGTCTGCCTTCGGCTCAGGGCGTGATCCTGGCGTTATGGGATCGAGCCCCACATCAGGCTCCTCTGCTATGAGCCTGCTTCTTCCTCTCCCACTCCCCCTGCTTGTGTTCCCTCTCTCGCTGGCTGTCTCTATCTCTGTCAAATAAATAAATAAAATCTTTAAAAAAAAAAAAAAAAAACTTTAAAAAAAAAAAAAAAAAAAAATAAAAATAAAAAAAGAAAAACAGTTAATTTAGAAAGTGCAAAGTGAAGTAACATTTAAGGCCAAGTTAAATGGCCTGAGCCAGAAAACACTCTCTTCAAAAAGAAATTATTTCTTATGATATAGAAAAATACTTGGGTTTCCTTATTTTCCATTAAAAAAATCTTTCTTTCTTTCTTCTTTCTTTCTTTCTTTCCTCTCTTTTCTCTTTCTCTCTCTTCCTTTCTTTTATTTTCTTCATATAGACACTGTAGGATGCAGCAGACAGTTACAGAAATACGCAGGGACTTCAGTTCACATCTTTAATTTGGATTACGATCCTTAAAATCTTCAGTAAATTACTTAAAAATCTGTGGCCTCATTTTTCTTGCCTCCATATGGGGCTAATAATTTATGGCCATTTCTTAAAACATAGTGCTTAGGTGAATCAATATGAAACATATTGAAAATGTATAGCATTTAAAAAAAAATCTGAGTCTATCACCATCACTACTTCCGGTTTTCCCAGGACTTTTCCTATCTCTTTATGGAATTCCATTGTCAAAATTTTGCTCTCCATCTTTCCGTAGTTTTCATTTTCACACAGATCATTATGTTGAAAGGATAAGAACATAGACTATGAAACAAGATTCTCAGCCTCATCAGAAGGTATTATTTGTAGCCAAACTCCAGTGTTGGTTGGTTGCTGGAAGGTTTCCCCCTCCAACTAAGAGAGTAGCTCTGTCTCCTGTTCTGTGTAGATGCCTGTGTGTCAAAAAATGTGTTCCTTGCTTACATTAAAAAAATTCGTATCATCTGCCTATTGTCTGCTGTTAATCCTAATATGTTATAAATATGTTCAAAAAGTTCACACATTATTCCATTGTAAAGCATTACCTCTTTCATACGGATGTTTGTATCGTGTGCTTCACATTGATCTTGAAAATAATAGAAAACTGCTTTGTAGCCACGGGGAACTAGGCAGGCAAGTTGTGATGGAAAAAGAGGGGCATGTTAAGTTTCAATCATAAGACTATTTCTACAGAGAACAAAAAGTGTTCAAGAGGGGCGCCTGGGTGGCCCAGCGGTTGAGCGTCTGCCTTCGGCTCAGGGCGTGGTCCCGGCGTTACGGGATCGAGCCCCACATCAGGCTCTTCTGCTATGAGCCTGCTTCTTCCTCTCCCACTCCCCCTGCTTGTGTTCCCCCTCTCACTGGCTGTCTCTATCTCTGTTGAATAAATAAATAAATCTTTAAAAAAAAAAAAAGTGTTCAAGAACTTCCAAGTTTCACTCCAACATGTGAGAATTTTGAAGTTCCTCTCCCATTCTCACAACAAAAGGTAAATAAATTGAAACATAATATTTCTTCTTAAAACCGTAAAAGAATTGATGTCACAGAGCGAAGTGCTTCTAAGAAAGCTGGAGAGAGATGCAAAGAATCAGTGCTGTAGGGAGCAGAGCCGAGAAGCAGAAGCTTGGCTCTGGAGTCAGTACCAATAGGAGCACCTAAACCACAATTGATGAATTGCTAGAGGCTCAATGTGGATTAACCTGAGAGTTAAAAAATCTCCAGAGGTGAGAGTGATTTTTAAGGCACACCCTATGTGAAGATCTAAGATAAATTTACTCATGCTTCTGGCAGAGTGAGGTGAAAAGTAACCACTATGAAATATAGACAGAGTGTTGCGTTCTCCAAAAAAGTACTAAAGTCCAGCCCATGACAGAAATTACTTTACCGAAGCTTTATATGACATGGGAAAGAGCAATTAGCCAACTCTAGTCCCTCTGGCCTTCCAGTCTCATAAAGGGAGGAGAAAAAGAAGATCAAGGCACTCTTCAGAAAAATCACAGCCCAGGGACTCTCATCTACCAAAATAATGAACAAACAAAAAATAAAAAAACAGAAAGTTAATTATGAGATTATAGAACACTTCCTCTATCTGTTATCTTGCCACCGTGTCAAAAGAGTCCAGGATAGGGGCGCCTGGGTGGCTCAGCTGTTAAGTGTCTGCCTTTGGCTCGGGTCATGATCCCGGGGTCCTGGGATAGAGCCCTGCATCGGGCTCCCTGCTTGGCGGGAAGCCTGCTTCTCCCTCTCACACTACCCTTGTTTGTGTTCCCTCTCTTGCTGTCTCTCTCTGTCAAATAAATAAAATCTTAAAAAAAAAAAAAGATTCCAGGATAATAGCAGTGTGTACAACTAAGGGTGTTGCAAGACAGACTTCATTTGAGAAAGAATTCCTAGGGAAACCCAAAGACAAATGGGAAGGGAAAAAACAAAAACAGAAGCAAGGATCCTAGATGAAATTGAATTCTTTGGCACCTACAGATAAAGGAAATATTTAACAGAGTCTAACTTTTAGCAAGATGATATGGACTGAATTGTGTTCCCCCCAAAATTTATACATTGCAGCTCTAACACTCAATGTGACTGTATTTGGAGATAGGGACTTTAAAGGGGAAATTAAGGTAATGAGATGATAAGGGTGGACCCCTAATTCAATGTGACTGGTGTTTATCAGAAGAAGGGACACCAGGAATAGGCACACATAGAAGAGAGGCCATTCAAGGAACAGGGAGAGGGCAGCTTTTGCAAGCCACAGAGAGAGGCCTCAGGAGAAACCAAACCTTTTGAACACCCTGATCTAGGACTTCTGGCCCCCAGAACTCTATGAAAGTCTTAAAATGTTGTTTAAGCCTTAGTCTGTTGTATTTTGTTCGCTGCGATAGCAGACTAATATACTGATAAACATACATAAAAATCTCACACTAAAGGCTTGCGTATGTTGGATTCTATTACCTGATACGTTATGCCCAGCTTCCAGCAAACAATTGCCAGGCATGCTAAAGGTGTGTGTGTGGCGGGGGGTGGGGGGGGAGACATAATCTGAAAAGACAAAAGTAAGCATTATAGACAGACTCAGATATGGCAGAAAATTTGGAATTATCAGACTGAGTATTTAAAATAACTATGATTGGAGCACCTGGCTGGCTCAGTTGGTTAAGCTTCTGCCTTTAGTGCAGAAGCTTAAGGCTTCTTAAGACTCCTGGAGCCCCAGGATCAAGCCCCTCATCAGGGTGGGGGGGTGTCCCTGAAGAGTGGGAAGTCTGCTTCTCCCTCTCCCTCTGCTCCTTTCCCCATTTGTGCTCTTTCTCTCTCTCACACCCATTTTCTCTCTCTCAGATGAATAAATAAAATCTTTTTAAAAATAAAATAACTGGGGCGCCTGGGTGGCACAGTGGTTAAGCGTCTGCCTTCGGCTCAGGGCGTGATCCCGGCGTTGTGGGATCGAGCCCCACATCAGGCTCCTCTGCTATGAGCCTGCTTCTTCCTCTCCTACTCCCCCTGCTTGTGTTTCCTCTCTCGCTGGCTGTCTCTGTCTCTGTCAAATAAATAAATAAAATCTTTAAAAAAAAAAAATAAAATAAAAATAAAAATAAAATAACTGATTAATATGCGTAAGGCTCTAATGTAAAAAATGGATAACAATTGAGAACAGATGGGTAAACCATGAAGAGATGAAATTCTGAGAATCAAAACAAAATTCTAGAAGTTAAAGACACTAACAAAAATGGAGAATGCCTGCCTTTGATGGACGTACTAGTTAGTAGACTAGGCAAACTGAGAAAAGAATAAGTGAGCTTGAAGATAGGTCCATTGAAACCTCTCAAATCAAAATGTGAAGAGAAAAAAAAAAATGAAAACAACGAAAAGAATCCCAAAACTTCAAAACAATTACAAAAGATGTGTCATACACATAATGGGAATACCAGAAGGAAAAGAAAAAGAAAAAGGAACAGAAGAAATATTTGAAATGATAATGACTGAACATTTTCCAGCATTAATAATAGACAAACCCAGAGTGTAAGAAACTCTGAGAACATCAAGTAGAATAAAGTCCATAAATATATCCCTAAACATATCATATCCTAACTCAAAAAAAGAGACAAAATTTTGAAAGAAACTGGGCTGTGGGGTTGGGGAGATGGTGGGGACACCTTATCTAAAGAGGCGGGAGGATAAGAATTACATTAGACTTCTCTTCACAGACTATACAAGCATGGAGAAAATAGAATGAAATATTTAAATGTTAAAAGAAAAAATCAACATAAATTCTATATCCAGGAAAATTATTTTTCAGAATTCAAGAAAAATATATACTTTCTCGGGGGAACAAAAATTTAAAGGACCATGATACAAGTAGACCTGCCTTGTAAGAAATGTTAAAATAAGTTTTTCAGGAAGAATGAATATGATGTAAGTCAGAAACTTAGATCTACAAAAAGAAGAGTATTTGAGAAAGAACAAATGAAAGTGAAATAAAGCCTTTTATTTTTCTTACTTTTAATTGATTTAATAGATCTTTCCAAAATAATAGCAGCAGTATGTTTGGTAAAATAGATAAGTAAGATGAATGCCAGCACTAATATAAGGCATGGAGGAAGAAAATGGGAATTCTTTGCTATAAGATATTTACACTATCTGTGAAGTTATAATGTTATCTGGAATTAGTAGTAAAGGCATACTGCTAAACCCTAGGGGAATCACTTAATTTTTTTTTAAGTGTAATAGGTATGAAAAGAGAGGGGAGAAATGAAATCTTAATAAAATGTTTAGTTGAAGTAGAGAAGGTAGAAAAATACTGAAAGACTTTTTTTTAAAAAAGAAGGAAGGCAGGGTGCCTGTGTGGCACGGTGAGTTGAGGATTGGACTCTTGGTTTTAGCTCAGGTCATGATCTCAGAGTCATGGGGTTGAGCCCTCGGCCTCTGCACTCAGCACAGAGTCTCCTTGAGATTCTCTCCATCTGCCCCTCCCACTCATGCTCTCCCTTTCTGTCTCTAAAATAAATAAGCAAATCTTAAAAAAATAAATAAATGACAGGATAGGAAACATGTATATAATATATATACATATTTATATTAGATATTAATCCAAATATATCAGTAATCCCATTTGAATTTCAAATATATTTAAAGTGATCATTGATATATACTTATATTTACATATCTAAATATATAAAAATAAAATACAGAGACTGACAACATGGATTAAAAAAAGACACAACTATATCATGTCCACAAAAAAACCCACCTTAAAGATAAAGAGACAGAATAATGAAAACTAAAGGGATAGAGAAAGATAGAGCATAGTAATACAAATCAAAAGAAAGCTGAAGTACTTATATTAATTTCAGACATAGCTGACTTCAGAAAGAAGAAATGTATAAGGGAATAAAGAGGGTTATTACATAATGATAAATGGGTTAGTTCTCTAAGAAGTAATGTGTATGTACCTAAAAACAAAGAGTTGAAATAAATTATGTGAGGCAAAAGTAATAAAACTGCAGTGAAAAAAAAAGAAATCCACTATTTCTGAGACTTCAACAGAGTTCTATCAATAATAGACAGGAATCAGTAAGGACATATTTTAACTGAACAACATCATCAATCAACTTCTCTAACTTACATTTATAGATATTACACTGAATAACAGTAAAAGATACATTTTTTTTTTCATATGGAACATTCACCAAGATAGACCACGTTCTGGACCAACAATTTTAAAAGAACAGAAGTCATACAAAGTATGTTCGCACAGACTACGGTGAAATTAAAGTGGAAATCAATGACAGAAAGATGGCTGGAAAACCCTCAAATATTTGGAGGCGAAACACCACACTTCTAAATAATACATAGGTCAAAGAGGAAATCTTAAAAGAAATTAAAAATACTTTGAACTGAATGAAAATAAAATACAACCTATAAAAACGTGGGGGGTGCAATAAATGCAGTGCTTAGAGGAAATTTATATCACTGAACACATGTATTAGTAAAACAGGAAGATCTAAAATCAATAATCTTTCATTTTAGGAAACCTGAGAAAAAGGACCATTATAAACCTAAACCAATCAGAAAGAATGGAATAATTAAAATTTGAGCAGAAATTAATGAAACTGAAAAGAGGAAAACAGAAAGTTATGAAACCAAGAGCTGGTTTTTGAGATCAATAGAATTGATAAATTGCTAGCCAGGCTAACAAAGAAGAGAGATGAAGTAGTGAGAGAGAGAGGATAGACTTAAAAAAACCGAAAACAAAAACCTGGTATCAGAAATAAAAGAGAGAACATCACTATTGATGCCATGAATGAACACTAATAAGACAATAATGGAATATTATCAACAATTCTCTGTTCACAAATTTAGTAACTGAGATGAAATGGACCAATTCTTTGAAACACAATTGACCAAAACTCAAACAAAGAGAAATAGTGGATAATCTGAAGATGCCAATCTCTATTAAGGAAATTTAATCAATATCATAACCACCCAGAGCAGAAAGCACCAGGGCCTGATAATTTCACTGGTGAATTCTGCTAAATATTTAAGGAAGAAATTATACCAATTCTGTATAATCAGTTCCAGAAAATAGAAACAGAGGGAACACTTCCTAACTCATTCTATGAATCCAGCATTACTGTAATTACCAAAATAATACAAAGACATTACAAGAAAGAAAAGCTACAGATGAGTGTCTCTCACGGACATAGATACAAAAATATTAGCAAATTGATTCCACCAATGTATACATAGAATTATAATCTCCATCGAGTGAGATTTATCCCAGGTATGCAAGCCTAGTTCAACATTTGGAAATCAATCAATGTAATCCATGACATCAGTAGGCTAAAAAATACAGCATCTGATCATACCATAGTTTCAGAAAAAGCAATTGACAAAATTCAACATCCACTAACGATAAAACTCAGCAAACTAATAATGGGAAATTCCTCAACCTGATAAATAACATCTCCAAAAAACCTACAGGTAGCCTCATAACCAATAGTGAGAAAACAAATGCTTTTCTTCTAAGATCAGGAAAGAAGCAAAGACAACCTGTCTCACCACACCTATTCAACAACATAACACTGGTGGTCATAGCTAATGCAGTAAGACACTGTGAGTGAGTAAAAGGCAAGCATACTCGAAAGGAAAAAATAAAATTCTCCTTATTCACAAATGATATGTCTGTAATTTTTTTAAATCCCAAATAATTGACCAAAGCACTCTTATAAATTATGTTATTATAGCAAGTTTGCAAGATACAAAGTTAATATACAAAAACCCACTGTTCTCTTAGGTACCAGCAATGAATAATTAAAATTTAAATTAAAAAACACAACCTAATGGACATTAGCACCAAAAAATAATGAAACACTCAGATATAAATCTAACAAAGGTGTATTTATATGAGGATAACTATAAAACTATAATGAAGGAAATCGAAGAATCTAAATAGATATTCCATGTTCATACATGAGAAAGCAGTAGTTTTTAGATGTCAGTTCTTTCCACTTGATCTATAGATTCAACTGAACCCCAATCAAAGTCCGACCAAGTTAATTAGTGAAAACAGGCAAATTGATTCTCAGGTTTCTGTGGGAAGACAAGATCCTGGATAAACAATGTAATCCTGCAGAAGAAAAATGAAACTTAAGGACTGACCTTACAGACCTCAAGATAAAGTTACAGTGATCAAGATGTTATGGAATTGGTGAAAAAAAAAAAAAGACAAGGAAACCACAGAACTACAAAATACAGGACAAAATCAAGTGTGACTTTGGAATTGGCAAAGAGTTACAGATACAACACCAAAAACAATCCACGAAGAAAAAACTTTAATTTTAAAGAGTTCCTTGTATACTTTGGATAAAAGCCCTTTATCATATATGTTTTGCAAATATGGTATCCCAGGCTTGGTTTTCTTTTTTTGTTCTCTTAATAGAGTCTTTTCACATACCAAAAATTCTAAATTTTAATCGTATACAAAATACCAACAATCAAAAAGAAGTAACCCAATTTAAAAATAGGAGAAAGATCAGAACAGACACCTCATGAAAGAAAATGTACAGATATCAAATAATTACATGAAATGTTCAACCTAGTATGTCATTAGAGAATTGCAAATCAAAACAGCAATGTGATTTTGAAATGACTAAAGTTCTGTCAAACTCTTACTCCTGGTGGAAATGAAAAATGCTTCAGCCACTTTGAGAGACATTTTGGCAGTTTCTTGCAAAACTAAGTGTAGTCTCACCATATGGTACTATCCTACATTCGTGACCTTAGGTATTTACCCAAATGAGCTGAAAACACGTGTTTATAGCAGTTTTATCCACAGTTTCCAAATAGAAACAATGAAGATATCCTTCCATAGGTGAATGGATGAAAAAACTGCTGCATCCAATCAATGGAACATTATTCAGTGGTAAAAAGAAATGAACTATGAAGCCACAAGAAGACATGGAGAAAACTTAAATGCATATTTCTTACTAAAAAAAAAAATCAGTCTTAAGGGATACTTACCGTCTTATTCCAAGTTTATGACATTTTGGAAAAGGCAAAATTATAGAGACAGTGATTGCCAGGGTATGTTGATGGGGGAGGGATGAATAGGCAGAACACAGGGGTTGAAGGGCAGTGAAACTATTCTGTAAGATATTACAGCGATAGGTATGTGTTCTTACACATTTGTCAAAACCCATAGAATTGCACAACAGAAAGAGTGAACCCTGATGTAATTTATAAGCTTCAGTTAATAACAGTGTATCAATATTGGTTCATCGGTTGTAACAAATACACAGCACTAGTGCAAGATGTTAGTAACAGAGAAGCTGTGAGAGGGAGAGGAAAAAGGAGTAAACTTTCTGAAGTCTGCTCAATTTTATGTACGCCTAAAACTGTCCCAAAAATGTCTATTAAATTAAAAACAGAAACAAAAATTATACCAGGCAGGAGGGCTGGAAAGACCCAAGGCAGCTAAAGTTAGAGTGAAGAATCAGAAACCTGGCAGAGCAGGACCAAAGACAGACTAATGGGAAGTGAGAATTCCAGATTATGAAAGACAAATTGACGCTTTTGCAAGGAAAGAGTGATAGGAGTAATTCACAGCATCTAAATTTCATGCATGTTCTCTCATAGAATTCTCCTAATGGTCCTCTGACATAGTATACTTCTGATTTCTTAGTTGATTAAATGAAAGTTAATACTGGTTAACTAACTTATTCAGTGTCACCTAAATAATAAGCAGTGAAGACAGAACTTATTCTACATTCTCCTGTGATCTAGTAATAATCATACAAGTGTAGATGATATGCTAAGCTAATGGTAAGGGACTTACTTTCTACTACGAACCACACACACACACACACACACGCAAGTGTGTGCATGTGGAAATGGACGTGGGGGGGGGAAAGCAACAATCTTGAGTCTTCCTTAAAACAAGCCCCCCGATTTTCTCTAATAATTTATTTATTTTCATGTATTGGAAGAAAGTAAGGTCCCTGGGTTGGGCTAAAGAGAATTTTGGATAAAGTTGAAATATTTTGTATACAAAAGTATTAGGAACTGTGTCTCTTCAGTCAGCAATGCTGGGGGGAAGGGATAAGGGATCCAGAACATGGAAGACATTGAGTGGGCCCATTACACATGAATGAAATAATCTGGTTGTGATCCAGGATAGATCAAATTGATAGTAAGTGGAGATCAGAGGAAAGGTAATCATGTCAGGATCAAGAATTCAGCAGTTTCAGAGATTTGAATTAAGGGTAACCCCTCACATGAGGACATCAGTGACATTTGCAGAGTGGGTTCAAACACTAAGCACAACGCGGAACGTGGTGTTGAGGCTCCAGCTACTCAATTCTGATAGGAAAGTAATGGTTACCCACAGAACACAGGAGAACTTGGCGTCCTCCTTGTGGCATACTCTTGACTTCAAAGTTTACTGAAAGCATATTACTTTTATCTGCTTTAAGACATGGACAGAAGCATTTCCTTCTGGCGTCTTTGAATATACTCCAAGGTTTTCATTCACCTTTCACAAACACACGTACATAGGGATGAATTTAAAGTATTCAGCTAAATTTATATACAACCATAAAAACACATTTTCTGTCTTTTCTGTTATTTTACATAATACATTGGGAGCATAAACAGGTTTTTGTTGTTTTGTTCCCTGCTGTGTTCACAATGCCTAGAAATGGACAGAGGAGTGTTAACGGTAAATATTTGTCAAATGATGCTATGTGTTAGGGTGTTTCTCTCTGTAAACTCTATATTCTTGAGCGTCTCTTCCAAAGAAACAGTCTGTTAGCAAGGTCAGTTTTTGTTTTTCCTTACTGAAGCTCTGATTTCTTATGCAGGGTCTAAAAATCAAAGCCATTTCTTTCTAGCTCATATCAATTGAAAAGATTCAAATCAAAATGGAGCTGACACATTTGTTAACAAATCACAAGTAGACTGGAATTAACCACAACCCTTCCAAAGCTGTATTGTTTTACACCTTAACACATGTTCAAAACTACTCTTGTTGAAAAGAGTCAAAAGAGAAATTACTTTAAAAATCGGAGATCAGGATTTTACAACTCAACATGCAATGAAACACATGTGTTGGCTAAAAGGTCCCATTTTGTCTCATCATTTTAACTTCTATGATCCCATTGAACATGAAATGAATGAACCAGATACTGCAGTATCTTGCTTCATGGTTACCTACTAGTGTCTCTAATTTTGTTAAGATTATTTTGAAAGGATTGCAAATACATATTACCAAGACTAAAAAGGCATTTTCTTTTGCCTTCTTTTGAAATTGGTGTTAAGGCGCAATTCAGTTGAAGATTGGTAGGGTAATACCAGATGGTGAGAAGCTAAAGGAGTTCTATGGTAAGATTCGACTTCACCAACAATTATTTCCTAAGTACTAATAATACTTCACACATGTGCAGTACTTTCCAGTTTTCAGTGTCCTTTGCATTTGATTCAAGCAAGGTGTACTGAGATGATCATGGATATTTGTGTAATTATGGTAATGACAAAAATAATAGTAATAGTGAAGTTACATTTATTGAGACCTGGGACAATACTGAGCACATTAGGTGATTTTACTGTGTAATTTTCTGAACATCCTCATAAGGTAGGTGCTAGTATTATCCCAATTTTATAGATAAAGGTACTGGGGCTGAGACCATAATTGACTTTGAAGAAGGTCATAAAGCTTCTTAGGAGGTAGACCTGAGACTCGAATTCAGACAAGAGGCCAGGCCTTAATGACCAGGTATTTCTGTCTTCCCAATGCAACTTTTAACTACATATCGCCTCTTCATATCTATCACATGGATGTGATTACAAGTCCTGCTTACTAGGAACAGCATTAAGTTCCAAATAAGAAAATGGTTGTCAAAATCATTTGCAAACTGCAAATATGAAACAAATGTCAGTGTTTATGAGTTAAAATTCAACTTTTAGGGTGTTTGTCGGTAATGTTTCTTTTCCCTTCTTTTCTTTTCCATTTTTCTTTTTGCTCTGGTTGATGGCTTTGCTGTGCCAGTGAGCGTAGGTGACCGACTTAGGTTTACTGAGTTCCAGTCAGCTTCCCTATGTCCCCTGATGCAGTTCCCAGCCAGCAGTTTCCCAGTAACTATAGTCGTGAATTAATGAACATAAATCCATCATCACTGATTGAAAGAAAGTCAGTGGTGTATGCTGTATTGAAAGTGGGCTGTTAACATTATAGTTGTGTAGGGAGGATAGCATATTCCTTGTTTTATATTTTCATCTAAGTTATTCTTTAATAACTCTGAAACTTTAGAACTCAGATGTTGTTTGTACCATGTGAAAATCTTCATTGGTGTTTTCCCCCCAGAAATTTGTTAAAAAGAACCTACACATTCAAGTTAAATATGGTGAGCTGTCATCAGCTTCTAATTGTAGCATGAGAGTCCTCAGTAAAATTGGACAGTGGAACAAATCACTTATGGCACTTTATTTTTTCCCCCTTTGGCTTTGAATCTATGTTGACAGGGCGACTTAACATTAGTTTTATGCTGGCCTATTTGCATTTGTTGCCATTTTTTTTCTTGCCCAAAATGCAGAAGTTTACCTTGCAGTAAGACCACTAAAAATGAAAACTGAGATCATAAAATGCCTCTTTTTATAAAAATGTTGAATAACAGCTCACATTGATGACTAAAACAAATGACATGAGGCAAAATCTGATCAACGTGTAACTAAATGTCTTATCTCTTTGTCATCATCTATTAACCTAGTTCATTTTCTCCTTTTCTCCCAAGTTTAATATTTGTTACCTTGTGGCTGCACACATGTTGGTGATCAGCTAATTTATGCCTTATGTTGTGTATGGAATTTAACGGCTGCCAATAATTACAGTGGTAGACAAACTAGAGATTTTTCACTTCTCTGCTAAAAACTAACCATGTGTTCTGCTTTAAAGCAATGTGGTTTTATTTTATGAATTTTCTGCAAGAAAAATAAAAAGAAAATCAGAACTGTGAAATTTGCCATTATTCGTGAAAAATTATCTGTTGGAAACTTGAGCCTCAAAGAAAGGGAGTTTGATTTTTTTTCTTCTTTAATTTGGCTTTAGCACTAGATACGTGCAAAGAGAAGATGATATTAGAGTCTAAAGATCCCATCTTTATGTCACATTTTAAGGTGATAGTTCAGTGCTGGCTAATGGGAATCCTGTTACTTAAAAGACCTATTACTGGCTTCTCATTTGAACTCCTTACTTACAGATGAAATTGGAAATTTCAAGCTCACTTAAAATTTGACAAGCTACAAAAGATCTCACAGAAGCTTATTCTTTTAGTCAAACATATCAGTATTCAAGCATACAGTCCAGAGAAAGAAAAAGTTATTTTCATATTAAATTGAATTTTAAAATATTTTCAGAAATAAATGCATACCAATTTATTTTTGAAAGCCAGTTGATTTATGCCTGCTCCCTCCTAGACACTCAGTATACATATCTTTAATAACTATTAATTTAACTGTCTAATGAAATACAGTCTTTTTTCCCCTGAATTATTTGGAGATAATTTTTTGCTTATGTTTTGTTTTGTTTTTTTAAGGTGATGGAAGAGTTTAGGAGCACATGAAAGGGTTTTTTTTTAATTAAAATAATTTTATTTGAATTGTTTCTCTTCACATAACAATATTTTAGGTTGCCCAACCTAATTTACTGAGATTTCAAAATTTTATACAGTCCAGGTTTCTTTTCTTTCTAAGTTGTTTCTTTATCCTCTCTGTTATTTCCATCTCTGCTTTGCTTTTCATTCTTGGAAAGCTAAATATATTAAAAGGCAACCGATATTTGCAATGTAGAAAAAGCTTTAGCACTACACAAATATGCATAGAATTCAGTAAATTTCAAGGTATTTGTATTGCATACTAAATATGTATAAAGATTTTTTTTTTCATTAGTAATTGCACTTGATTACTCTGTTAGGTTGAGTATAAGTTAAGCTGCTGTTACTCTAACACTGTGTTCCAATATGGAGAAAAATACTTCCCTCCTATATAAGTCTAAATTGACAGAACAGTTCTGCTATCTTTACTACTAGAATTCCAATGTTGCCTTTCCCCAAGCACCTAGAGAGAAAGTCTTTGTCTTCAAAATGATGGCGTCAAAGTTGCTCACAACAGTATTTCCTGACATATAGTCAGCTTAAATGTTTTACACATGGCCATGCTTGCCTACAAGTCAGTTAAAAAATAGTCACTCATTGGATTAATTAGGGAGTTTTATTACAAAGAGGAAAATTGAGAGAATGGGTACTAACCAACAGTTAACAGTCTACCCGCAAAGAATATTTGTCTTCAGAGTTGGGTAAAATGACTGCTTATTTGCTTATAACACTGCATTACTCAGTGTAACACCATTTACTATGTATGAAGAATATTAATAAATAAAATATATACTTCTCTACAATGTTTTACATGGTGAGAAATAAAATTAAATCTCATTCTTCTTTCTTATTTTTTCTCTTTCTTTTTTTCTGTTATGGTTTACATTCTTGGTCTGGTACTCTCAAAATTACAGCATATGTTTTAATCTATTTCCCAATAAACCAGCATTGATTCACAGGTAGCCTAGAAAGAATTAAGACCTTCATTTTGAGCTTAATTTTCAAACATAGATCTATTAGAGAAGTGACAAAGCTTTTCATCAAAATTTCATTTACAGAAATGTAGTATTTAAATATTGTTTTATTAATATCATTAATATTACTAGTAATCATCGTTGTATAAAAATCTGTACACAAAGCAAAAATTGTCAAAAATAAACTGTAATTACTGGCAAATTCTTCAACAAAAGACAATAAAATATATACTTAGAAAACCACTAAAACCCTAAGCTTTTTAAAGAGTGAAATCATCTTTTTAATATTTATTAATATGTTCCAATTATATGACATACTTTCTCCAAAAGTAATAATACTTCAAATGTGAGTGTTTTGAATATTTTATGATGTAGATTTATTGCTACAATCACTCACGTTCCATTTTTATTCATGTAGATTTTTTAAATCTATAACTAAAACTAGATCCACAAAAGAAAATATATACCTACATAAAATTGTTAATAAAACTTAAACATATTCACTATATGTATTAATAAGTGTTTGACAGTTATAAAATGTTGAATTTTCTTTAATTAGGATGAATAGAGGAGTACAATACTTTATTTAAATTTTTTTCAGTAAAACTATCTTTTTCAAATTTTGGATCATCAGACATGTTTTATAATTACGTATAATTACAAAGAAAGAATCCTGAGATTTTTTTAGAACTAGTGTCTTTTAAAATTAAAGGTGACTTTCACGTGTATATTACCCCAAATCATCAAACCCCTGCCATGACTGTAATTAATAACAAATTGTACCTAAAAGTTATTTTTATGCAGAAAACATTATGAGGAAAATATGTAATGTTGTTATAATTTTTGGTGTGTCTTATTAAATAGAATTAAAGAATAGGCGTTTTTTTCAATTATGTTATTCTTAGAAACAGAAAAATAAAAGTGTAGATGGTCTTCCTATTGCAAGTGTTGAAAGATTTTTTTTTTTAATTTCACTTTGTTTTTTGATACATACATGGCATTTCTTATGGACACTGAAACAGAGGTGCCCTATAATTTCTCAAAACTGAAAATGGATATTTTCAAATACTCTTAGGCATTATTTCATTTGTCTTATTTAAAAATTGGACAAAGCAAAAGCGTAATAAGTTTAGTAGTGTCATTTACTCAGAGAAACAACAAATTTAATTTATAATCTTGAAACCCTACTGAAAGGAAAATTACAACTCCTAACCTACCATCTATCATGACAGCTAGCTGATTAATTCAGAAATAATGTAAGTTTAGTTTGAAACTAGGGAAAATTATTCATTCACCCTACACTATATTTCATTCATATGCTACTTAAGACGTAGCTACTGATCTTATTTATAGATGACATGAGTTAAAGTTATGTATGGAAATTCAATGATTGTGTCAGAGTATGGAATTTCGATTACCGTGTCTCAGAAATCACACTTATGAATTAAAAAACCTCAAATTATGCTTGTCATATTTTTCTACTCCCATCACATATTTAACAATTCTATTATCTAATTCAGAGGTACACAGTAGTATAAGGGAAGGAAATGATTACTTTTGTAACATTTACTTTTCAAGTAGTACATATAGTTACTAATAACAGATGGTATAAACAAGGAGAGAAGGGGAATGCTAAGTGTAAATATTCTTAGAAGAAAAATTTAAAGCAAAATTGTATTATGACACAGTTTAAAATTGTATTTCATCTGTTCATCCTACAATCACATGCTGAGTTGATATTTACACCCCACCAGGTACAAAGCTCAGCCTAGCACCGAGTTATTAGGTCAAGATACATTGTCAAGAAAGCCTCTGTCAGCCATGGTGGGTGCTATGACTATAGCAGGAAGTAGCAGTGCTTTCATGACTAGGTTGAAGGGGGATATCTGTAGTGGCAAAACAATGTTTCCTGAACTTGGGCAGAAGCAGCAGAATGAAGAGAAAGCTAAATAAAAACAGTAAAAACCTGAGTTACATAGTATTCGGTAACTAACTATGTATAGAATTGGAGAAAGAAAAATGTGAATATGATTACAAAGTTTCCTTTCGGCAACTGGGGAGATGTTAAATATCGTAATTGGATAGTATGCTTTTAAAATAATAATCAAAAAATGGGAGAAGAATCATTTTGCCAGTCATACTAATTCTAGTTCTCGTGTCTGTCTTCTTCACGTCCAGTCTTTGATATTGCTGCTGGATTAAGTTTACTTAATTACAATTTTAATCATGCTGTATACTTTAACTAACATGTCCATTTAACTATTCAGAAAGTCTGAACTGTGTGATTTTTCGAGACCCTCAATTATCATGTCTTGAGCTCTTTCTCTTTTTATTTCTAATAGATCTTCAGCTTAATTCCCCTTATTAAATTAAAAACAAAATCCCCCATAGCAAAGTCCCTTGCAAGAGGTGAGCAAGGAAACAAATTAAAAAACAGAGCTTTGGTCACTCATCATACATCTAGTTACAAGAGGTATAGGTACCAGAGGCAGACAGTGGTTTGAAGTATCAAGTGCCAATTGGAAGAACAGATGCTTATTCACGTAACACAGGCCAGCTGTAGTCAGGGGAGGAAAAGCATAGCTGTCCTTCATAGCTGTGTAAGCCTTCTGTGTGATATGGTCTGCTCACTGCCCAGCCTTATTTGCTCTCATGTCTCCACCGAGTCTGTGCCCCCGTCATACCAAACAGCTTGCAGGTACTAGAATATACCAGTCCCTGTGGAAGGTGCAAAAGACATTCCGAATTGAACATGCCCAGAGGAAACTCAGTTTCTCAACACTAATCTTATCATCCCAGTAAATGGAAACACTGTTTCAGTCTCTAAAACTTGGAGTCCGGTTGGGGCGCTGCCTTCCTCTCATTTTCCATGTCCGTTAGCCAAGCTTGTTAACAATATCTTGAAAATGTATTCTGAATTGGACTGATTCTCATTACAGAAGTGCTACTCTTTTGGTTTTTGCACTGATATCTGTCATGTGGATTATTAGGAAAACAACGTTTGGTTTCTCTGCTTCCACCCCTGCCTTGTACAATCTAATCACACTTTGGCCAGAGTTCTTTAAAATTTAAATCTCATAAAAGCACAATTTTATTCAAAACCCTCCAGTCAGTATAAAATCCAGAGTTCTTCCCATGCCCTTCATGTTCTTTCCACGTCCTTTTCTCCTCCCATCTCTCTTTCAGGTCCTCACTCTCTCCTGCTCACTCACTCCCTATCAGCCACACTAGCTTCCTTGCTGCTTTTTTTTTTTTTTTAAGATTTTATTTATTTATGTGTCAGAGATAGACAGCCAGCGAGAGAGGGATCACAGCAGGGGAGTGGGAAAGGAAGAAGGAGGCTCCCAGCAGAGGAGCCTGATGTGAGACTTGATTCTGGAACACCGGGATCACGCCCTGAGCCAAAGGTAGGCGCTTAAGGACTGCGCTACCCAGGTACCCCCAACTCCTTGCTGTTTTTTAAGCAGGGCAACCAAACTCCTGCCTCACAGTCTGTCCTTACTATTTCTTCTACTCTGAAGCTCTTGTATCCTGTTTGTTCTCTCACTTCCTTGATATATTTACTCAAATATCACCATCTCAATGGACTAGCCTTATAAAACAGTAAGTACCACTTCCCCAACCCCCCTCATTCCTTATACTCTGCTTTTCTTTATATAATTATTCACTACCGGAGATATTACGTTTTTTAGTCTATTTATTGATTGGTTTGGGTAGATTTCGTGAAAACAGAGCTGCTCCATGTTTTGTTCAGGACAGCATCTACAGGGACTGGCTTTCAAAAATCACTTGCTGACTAAATAAAAGAATGCATCACGCCTAGCAGTCTGCCTCAGATCTTTGTGTCTCTCTGCCAGCTTTCCCCACTGCCTGGAAAGTTCATGTTCTTCCAGGTCCTGGCTACCCTGTGAACAAATCCTACTAAATCTTTCCAGAGAGTTAGAATACTATCTTTCTTCTGGTGTGTCTGGGCGGCCAGTCAGTTAAGGGTCCCACTCCTGATTCCGGCATACTTCCTGACCTCAGGGTTGTGAGATGGAGCCCCAGGTCAGCTCAGGGCTCCTGACTCTGGACTCCGGGCTCAGTTTGGAGTCTGCTTGTTCTTCTCCCTCCCTCTTTGTCCCCTCCCCCTGCTTGCATGCACACACGCTTGTTCTCTCTTTCATAGATAGATGATAGATAGATAGATAGATAGATAGATAGATAGATAGATAGATAGTGGAGGTCAGGCTCCTCCACTCTTTCCCCTGGTAATCTGTGGTAACCTCTGTGAACATCTTTCGTATGTCCAGTAATGCTTAGGTGTCTTCAACAATTTAATATGTCTAAAAGTACCTTGTGGATGGATAACAAATTTTACTCATATTTGCACACTCAAAGTACAAGGCTTGGCATGTAGTAAGCATTTAATGATTATTTGTTAAATCAATATGTAAATGGAGATGATCTCTATATGCTTAATATTCTTTTGAAATGTTAATGGATGAAGAACTAAGCCTAAAGACCCCTATTGTGTTAGTTTTATGTCCTTGTCTCTAATAACTTATATTTAATAATAATGACTATAGCAATAAAATAATAATGCCAATGATATTGAGCATTTCTTCTTTATGGGCACTGCTCTAAGGGCTTTTATGGTAATGGCTCATTTATTCAATCTGTTGAGCTGATGAACTATTATGATCTTAATTTTACACTTGGGTAATTGAGGTACTGGGGTGTTAAGCAGCTTGTCCTCACTCGCAAATAAGAACACTCAGGTAGTATGCCTCCAGAGCCTCTGTCCTTCATCACTAGTTGGCTGTATTGTCTTTCTCACTGTGCTAGACCATTTTATTTTATTTTATCCCAAGACGTATAAGGAAAAAAGTTTTTGACAGAGGTGAATTTTTATGGACAACCAAACTGAATCTCAGAGGAACTTTCATAAGTCTTGCGTGGTATAAATCTATTTCTGTGGTTCAATATTTTTCATAAAAAATTGTACTTTATTGGTTTCTGATGTGTATGTATCTTATTAAGGCACATTCTGTATGGTTGGTTGTCTCATTAATTTTAAAAGCTTTATTTTATATCATTTTAATTTATCGTATAATATATATATAAAATCTTGTAGTTAATTATTTACTTACAGCTCAAACCAGGAATTATACAGATATGACTGACAAGGTCTCTCCCAGAGGCAAATGTACCTCATTCTTTTTTCCTATAAAATATTTTTAAGGAACAATTATATTAAGAGAAAGCTCCTTAATACATTCATATATAAGCATAACTTATCTTGTTGCATTAAGTTGTTCTGAATAGGACAAATTTGAGGGGTTCATATGGTTATTGAAATAATTCCCTAGATTTTAGCAATAGGAACCCTATTATATTTAACTTTACCTGGTAATTACCATCCTAAGGAAGCAATTGACAATCACCTTAATCACTCACATCATCACATTAGAGAACAGTTGAGAAAAGAGAGATGATGACATATTGTGTTTAGAAAAAAATCCAAAAAAGAACGTATATAAAAATTATTAGGTTAAATAGGTGAATTTAGCAAGGTAGCCATACATACATTTATATTTATATACATATATAAATATATCAGTTTAGAAAAAGATTAATTATATAGTTGACCCTTGAACAATTCAGGGGTTAAGGGTACTGAGCCCCCATGTAGTCAGAAATCCCTGTATAGCTTCCAACTCCCCAAAACTTAACTATAAATAGCCTACTGTTGACTGGAAGTTAACACTTATTTTATCTGGTATGTATTATTGTATTCTTAAAGTAAGCCAGAGAAAAGAAAATATTAAGAAGATTATAAGGAAGAAAAATATATTTACACTATTGTACTGTATTATTGATACTGTAAGTTTATGTCATCTGTTGACAAGTTGAATCATCTATTAGTACTTACATCAGTATTTTGTTGTTGTTAGAACAACTCAGCAAAAAATGTTTTTTAATTGTTTTCTGGGCTTTCATTTTGCTGTTGTCGTGATGACTCATTTTGGCCTCTATTTTGAGTGTCTCTCCTTTCTAAAGAAACAAGCTGACTATTCTATTTTTTTAATTTTTCTTTTACCCTTTTTTCAGGAAGTTCTATGCCAAATGTGGGGATTGAACTCATGACCCTGAGATCAGTAGTCTCATGTCTACCAACTGAGCCAGCCAGATGCCCCTAAGTTTCTTATATGATACAAAACACTGTAGATGTCCTACATATTACTAATGCTATATATCAAAAATGTAAAGATAATGTGAAAAAGAAATTCACATTTCCTCAAAGGTACAACTCTTCATGCACTGATAATGAAAAAGCAGCAACATAATTGCTTTATGGTAGCCTAGCCTATACACTAATGAATGAGTCATGATAAAATGTTTAGGGCATACAGTATTACACTCATAATACAATATTGAAAAGAAACATTATTACATCATTTAAAAAAAAAAACACTTACCTGTGAAGATTAGCTGATACGCATTTTCTCCAATAATGAAAGAGAAAGGCATACTGTATAGTAATATAATTCTTAGAAAGCAAAGTTATAAAAGTCAGAAACCTAACACATTATTAATTTTATATTAAGTATCAATCACCTTATGCCTAAGTAAGGATAGGCTATCTATCTGCTTCCACACGAGTCTTGCACATGGTCTCCACACGATGAATACTTAGGCAACGATGGTGATGACACAGTTCCTGCAGTAGTAGTAGATTTTCACATGAAGACACACACATACACAACAGGTAAGTTTATTAGCTATTTCGCATGGTGATTATTCCCTATTCATAAGTGATAGTCGTTGTCATAAAGCGCTTGATCCCAGCATCTTCATGTTGACTAGGCTGAGGACGAGCGGGGGTTGGTCTTGCTGTTCAGGAGTGGCAGAGGTGGAAGATGTGGAGGTGGAAGGGGAAGCAAGAGAGGTGGGCACCCTCCGTGTAACTTTGGAAATACATCATCTTTTCTGAGTTTTCTGGTTTTTCGTTTCTCCAAAACTGCCTCTACAGAACCAATCCTTCCGCCATTTGCTTTAGTACCAATGCGCATATCATAGAAGGGTCCTTATCATCAAAGAATTTAAAAGAAGTCGTGAAAAATCCGAACCCTCCTACCACATTGTCTAATGTCAATTTGTTTTCTGGCACCGCTGCTTCTCTGTCGTCTTCCTCATGGTCTGGCACTGGTTCAGAAGCACTCATGTTCATCAAGTCATCTTCTCTTCAGTCCTCTGCTGTGGTGTCTGTTAGCTCTTGATTTTCTCCAAGATCCATATATTGAAACCCTTCCCCCTCTACCTTTTTTTTTTTTTTTTGCCATATTCACAATCTTTTTCATGATTTTTTTTGATCGGCTCTGTCATAAATCCTGTGAAGTCATGCACAACATCTGGACACAATTTTCTCCAGGAGGAATTTGTTTCGGGCTTGATGGCTTTCACAGCTTTTTCCATAACAACGATGGCATCTTCAGTGGTGTAATCCTTTCAGACTTCCATGGTGTTCGCTCTTATCGGGGTTCTCTTCCATGGTGTTGACAATTCTTTCCATAGAGTACCATGTGTAATGAGCCTTAGAGGTCCTTATGACCCCCTGATCTAGAGGCTGTATTAGAGACATTGTGCTTGGAGGCAAGGAGACCACTTCAGTGCCTTTGTTTTTGAATTTGTGGGGTTCTCGGTGGCCAGGGGCATTGTCCAATATCAAAAGAACTTTATTTTTTTATTTTTATTTTTATTTTTTTTAAAGATTTTATTTATTTATTTGACAGAGATAGAGACAGCCAGCGAGAGAGGGAACACAAGCAGGGGGAGTGGGAGAGGAAGAAGCAGGCTCACAGCAGAGGAGCCTGATGTGGGGCTCGATCCCAGAACGCCGGGATCACGCCCTGAGCCGAAGGCAGACGCTTAACCGCTGTGCCACCCAGGCGCCCCAATATCAAAAGAACTTTAAAAGGCAGTTTTTCACTGGTCGGGTACCTTCTGACTTTGGGGACAAAGCATCATTGGAACCAAGCCAGGAATAGGGTTCTTGTTTTCCAGGCCTTCTTGTTGTATTACTAAAAGACTGGCAGTTGTTTATCTTTTGGGGGCTTCGCAGCTTTATAGATAAGGGCAGTCCTGATCGTAAACCCGACTAATTTTGCACAACACAGTAGAGTTAGCCTACCCCTTCCTGCCCTAAATCCTGGTGCTTGCTTCTCTTCCTTACTAATGAATGTTTTTTGTGGCATTTTTTTTCCGGAATAGGGCAATTTTGTTTGCATTAAAGACCTGTTCTGGAAGATATCCTTTCTCCTCAATGGTTTTCTTAATACACAATTTACTGGAGAGACAAACTGCTGATGCAGAGAGAATTAGTGTCCCATGGTGTTTTAATTAAAGCAGATTCTCCCAACTCTTGATCTCAGCAATAGCAACAGGAGGTGGCTACAAAATTATCCAGTACTACGGTGTGTACTACAGTTAATTTTATGCTGTTATTGTTTAACACTACATCTTTATATTTGTTTAGAACTCTGTCAAGGGCCATATATAGTCTGTAAGTGTTTGTGTACATAATTTTTTTAAAAAGATCTTTATTTTTAAGTAATCTCTACACCCAACATGGGGCTTGAACCCATGACCCTGAAATCAAGAGTTGTGTGCTCTTCTGATGGAGCCAGCCAAGTGCTCTTTTAAGTTTTGATAAATATTAACTTTTTATAATAGGTTTGGGTATATTTTATGGTAGTAAATGATAAAAGAGATTAGTATTTATATAGATTTTATGCATTCATGACATACTTTTTCCTTAATTTCTTGATATTTCTAGGCTACTCAGTTTGTGAGTTTTTTCAAATTATCACAAATATTTCTCTAAAAATATTTCCAATACATTTATTGAAAAAAAACTGCAGAAAAGTGAATCCATGGAGTTCCAACTGTGCTGTTAAGGTCAACTTTATCTCTATATTGAGCAATAAATTTTTAGTAAATGTAATGTCTGAGACTATTTTTAAAGTTTATTATGGAAAAATTTAACTATATAAATATGTAGAGACAATAATAATAATAAACATGTACTATTTGCTCTTATCAACTCATGGCAAATCTTGCTTTCTCTATAACTCTTGCCAGTTCCTGCTATTTCTGGTTTATTTTGAAAAAAATGTCAAGAATCATATTGCTTCATCTTTAATATTTAAGTATGGTCTGTAAATAAGCACTCATTTTGAAACATACCCATATGTCTATTATCATACACAAATTATTAAGAATACTTCTTAATATATAAAATATCCAGTAGTGTTCAAATTCTCTGATGGTTTCAAAATTTCTATTACAGAATATTTGTTAGAATTGCGATACAAATAAGATCCATATATTAAAATTGGATTGAATAAGATTTCTCTCATAACTTCAAGCCCCTCTTTTTCTAAACTTCTGTGTGTGTGTATGTTTTCCTAGAAGTTTATTTGCAAAAGAGTTCAGGCGATTTGCCCTGTATAATTTTCTGGAGTATGAAATTTGCTAGTTGCATCCCTTTGCTATTGTTTAGCTTGTATTCTGTTTCTTATGTTCCTTATAAATTGGTAGTTACATGTAGAGGCTTGATCAGATTCTGGTTTAGAATTTGGTTATAATGTTTTGTAGGTGACGTTGTACTTCCATCCTAAGATACATAATACAGGAAGTTAAAAAAAGTAGAATGAAACCACCTATGTAACTTTGCCTCCTAGATTATTCTGAGATTACACTGAATTCATTTATTGTTGCCTTATTCAAAGTACAAAGCTTCAGTTAAAATATGTTTTTGTTGAAAAAATAATAACTTAAAAAAAAAGTACAAAGCTTCTGTTTTTTATTGAAAACTGAGTAAGATGTAGTAAATTACATTAATTTGCTAGGAAATTATTAAACATAAGTGATCAGGAAGTCTAATGTCTACCTATTTGCTTTTTTTAAGTGACCTTTATTTATTTCATTAGCTATCAACAAATCTTTATAATATCGTACATATGTTTAAAAATTCTTTTGATCCTTTATTTAATGCCTGAAAGCTCTAAGAGAGGAATGTTGAAGCATTTGGAATCTCAGGGATAAACTAAGATCGTTGGTCATTGAGTTTTCTTTATAGCTCCTTTCAAAGCAAGTATAAATCCTGAGATGCCATTGCTTAAGTTTTGAAAATGTCCAGGATAATTATATGTCTATCTCTGAGCTTGGATTTCTTCTACTTCCAGATTATTAATCATGAAAATTTTAACTGAAAAAAATAAGTTGGAAAAGCATTTAGGTCCCCTTATTAGTAATTCTACTCTGATAGATTCAATGCCATGTGTGTGGTCACCAAACTTTATTAAAGAATTCTATATATAGTCACTTTGGATTTTTTCATAAGTGCTATTTACTGCCAGTTCCAAATAGACCTTGATAATTTGCATGGTTTATTCTCGGTGTCACTTGGAATTAAAGACTTTTTAGCGACGACAAATATGAAACTGTATTCAGAAAACAGTCTGCCTAGTGGTACAAGTGCTACATCAGGTACACAGCAAATGCAAAAAGAAATGCACTTTGAAAGTCTAAAAACTTAAAGATAGAAACAGAGAAACTGACAACACAGAAGGGGGTAGATGAAGAGATAACTATGGAAGATACAGAAGTAGGGAAATCAGAACATTTGCTTTACGCTGCGACGGAGCATAAGAAATTCAACCTATAGATGAATTAAATTTAGGAGCAGTTTGAAGCACAAGGATATATTGATGTAAAAGAAGAAAGTGGGATGAAATAGGAAGAAAATGCAAATGAAAACGTAAAGACCTGCTGTCCAGACTGGCTGATACAGGTAGGCCTACATTGCTGGGGTTTCTGGCTTCCCCCCCCAAATCTAAAACAACTCGTTGTCCTAGTTTTGGGGACCCACCTTGACCTTATGTATTATTAAGTAAATAGAGAAACTCTATCAAAATCTCTAGAACAAAACCTGTCTGACTCTCATTCATGTCCCCATTCTGCGTTAGGGACTTCTGCCATATTCCTAAAACCTAGTCCTTGTATTTTCCCCAGTAAGTGGCCGGCACTCTCTCTTTCTCTGTCTGATTTCAGTCATTTTTATAGCTCACAGAGCAGAGTTTGTCTGCCCCTGTGGCTGACTCCTGCTACTCAGCAGCATCTCATGTGAGATCCCTGCCTGTTTCATGCCTGCCTGTCTGTTTGCCCATGTCGTTATAATATCACCTAGCCCTGGCCTTCCAGTCAGCACTGTGGAAATCCCTTGTTGGTATTTCTCTAATGCCATGTTCTGTTTTCATTTGTTTTAAATATTGTGCTCTGCCTGCCATATCCGATTTCCACCTGCACTTGTATCTGTCCCCAAAGACTTGTTTGATTTGAATATTCATCTGGATCCAGTTTGAAAATTTCATCCCTTCTTAAGATGGCTATTTTAAGCCACTTAAAGAGTATGCATAACTGTGGTCAATAAAAATGACCATTTCCCCCATTGTCCCAGGAAAGGATCCATGTTTTGGCATCTCAGTGACTGTGAATTGGAAATGCTCCTGCTAGAGGAATAGCCCTCCCACAAACATCCCCAGAGTAAACTCCACACTGGTTGTCACGGTGTACAACCACTGCCCTGCTTCTCTTCCAGTGCTCTACCCAACCTGCTTCTGTCTCCCAAGACCCTGTCAAACAGTTGCATGGGAGTATCTGCAGGTCCCTGTAGGAACAGAGTGTTTAGAAATCCTTATACCTTCCCTTCCCTTGAACTGATGCTTGGAATGGGGTAGAATACTGATCCAGCTGCTGCGATTGGGGCTGGAGAAGAAGGCTATAAGGACACTAGTGTCTAGCAGTAGCTATGACCTGAATCAGAATTTTAAGCATATGTCCATAGAAGCGGTGTCGCATATTTATGTATTTACTAATATATTTAGTCATCCAACATATATTTCTTACATACTAACCATGAACCAAGCACCATAATGAAATAAAAACTAGCTTCTTAAGTATTATTTTTCTACTTAGGATAAATTACAGATTTAGTAGACCTTGGTGTTAACAAATCTGGCTGCTATTACAGTACAAATTCTTTTTTTTAAGTATTTTTTAAAGATTTTATTTATTTATTTGACATAGAGAGCAGAAGCAGGGAGAGCTACAGAGGCAGAGGGAGAAGCAGACTCCCCACTGAGCAGGGAGCCCGATGCAGGACTCCATCCCAGGATGCTGGGACCATGACCTGAGCTGAAGGCGGACGCTTAACCTATTACAGTACAATTTCTAAGGGAAAATTCATTTCAAGTTCAACAATCAGTCTATCATAGACTTGCTAGAAAGCTATTACTACGGCACTATGACTTACAATTGTGAGTTATGGTGGAATTAGGGTCTGAAGTTACATTCTTGTGCTTATTTATTGATACCATCTAATGTTATAAGTGGTTTTCCACTAGAGAAATCATGTTGAAGGGACATACACGGTAGTTTTGAAGGAAAATGTATAACTCTTCTTAGAAGGGCTGCACATACATTTGTGGAGCTTGTGCACTTCATGATTCTGAGGGACACTGTTCAGAGAGATTTCAATGCAGTTTTTGCCTCTTAGAGTTATGCAAGGCATAACCAAGAGAGCAGAAGAGATTCTTGCTGCCTACCTGACCCTTATCCTTACCTTGATCTTGAAAGTAGTGTGTGTAGACTACAGATAGTTACAAAAATCTCAGGGTTTGTTGCTCGTTTATTTGCATGTTTTACCAAGCATCAACTGATAATTTCTTCTTTTCTACATTGGTTGCTTTTCCGAATAACCTGATGTTCATGTATGAGACAGAAAAAATGCAGACACCAGATCAGTTAGCTACAGTACTGCTGTTTTTCTTAATATAGACTCAGCTGTGAACCATCATGAGATGGTATCCCCAGTACATGGGGAATTGAATGCATCAGTCTAAAGGAGGAACTTGGGAGAGGAATCAAAATATCTACTACGGAATAAGAAGTGCTTAGGAGGGAGACAGTATAGTGAGAGCAATTAGACAGAGTAACATCTCAAGTATGTGGCCACGGGTTTCAGATACTTATTTACACTGGTGCTGGAGAGAGTGAGTACTGGTGACTAGCATCAGGCTGAATTCAGGTGTAGCATGAATGCATCAGTTTCATCAAAGAAAGTGAGCAGCGCAGAGTCAGGATGTTGGATAACAACAGATGATTATCCAAATATCTGAACTATAGTTGTCTCTGGGAAGAAAACTGAGCAGCTAAAATTAAGGAGTGAACTAGAATGAGACAATTTTATTTAATGACTTATTTGGGAGAACCCTGGGAACAAAGCATGTTATATCAATAAAGGGGAGAATAAATGAAGATGGAGGTGAAAAAGAATTTCTCAGGCCTTAGGTCTAGTCTAAGATGTGCAAATAAAGGGCAAATTCAACTTGATGATGAAGTTAAACTACTACAGGTCTCAGGGAGGCAGGGTAGGATGAACTGCCCTGCTGAATACTTCCCTGCCCTGTTGCACTGGTGGGATCAGCTGCAGGGCTAGAAGCAGTAGTAGTTTGATCCATCTCCAAAGAGAGGATATGAGCTCTTCATCTTCCCTCCAACCTACTTTACCCTGAGATCATTCTGCTTAAATGAACCTCAGCAAACAAACATACCATCTGATTTTAGTATGGCCAACAACACCACACAGACCCAACTGAAAGAGCAGTAAGAGAATTTGACAGCTGAAGAAGATACTCCTTTCTTAATTTCCTACAGGTGAAAGTGGGAAAGTTTGAGCCCTTGGGCTCAGTAACTTCCAGAATTCTCAGGAGTTTTCTCAGGAGATAAAATTGCCAGGTAGGAAAGAAAGGCATCCATAGTATGTGAACAATATGTGACAGGGCACCTCATTTGGAATTAAAAGGAATATGATTTCATTCTGTACCTCATGTAGTAAAGTGGTTTTATGTGAAGATTTTAGCCCTAATGTCTCTGCTTGGATACAATTTCTTGATTATAGTACACCGAGGTGAAACAACACAACCGTTCGGATGGGGAGACAGAAGACTGGTTGAGGGTCCGGTGCAAATTCTGGGCTGAGGGCTGAGTTGTACAGGTATTAGAACAGACTATGCAAGGCTTACTAGAGAGGCTGTCAGTTTAGGAACAAACTCAAGAAACTAAAGGTAGAGCCATGTTGGGAATTCTCGGAGTTAAGGCCCAGATACAGAAGAGAAACCACTTAATACCATAAGCGTCCAGCCGAGAGTCCAAAAAGGCCATAGCGTTGAAGTAAGTACTATGCACTAGAATAAAACCCGCTCTAGATATACACTTAGAAAACTTAACAATATGTTTACGAAACTCAGAGTTTGGAGGTTGAGTCCCGCCAAATTAAGGAGGTTTGGAAAACAGAGGCTTTTCACAGAGGAGCCCTAACAGAGTGTAAACTGAGCCTTTAAAATTTCAGGGTGATTAGTCAGTAATTGTAATACACACTAGAATTCAAAGTGATATTCTTCAGAGGAATATAACAGAATAAGGAACATTTATAACATGACTTATGCAATGTTTAATAACAAATCAAAAATTACTAGGCATTTTTAAAAAGTATAATATGACCCATGTCAAGGAAAAACAGCAATGAATAGAAACTAATCCCAGGGTGATCCAGATTTTGGATTTAGCAGAAAGAAAATCAAGAAGTTAGTTCAATAAAAAAGACATTCCAATGATACAGATAGTGGCTGATTTCTCATCAGATAACATGAACAAGGAAGACTTCTTTAAAGTGCTGAAAAGGCAGTCTATTCAAAATTCTATTTCCAGTTAAAGTATCCTTCAGAAACAAGGATGAAATAAAGACATTTTCAGATAAATAAAAATCAAGAAAGTTCATTGCAAGCAGATGTGTACAATAAGAAATGTTGAAGAAGGATCTTTGTGTTGATGAGAAATGATACCAGTTGAAAACTTGTTCTAAAATTAAGAATGAAGATACTAGAAATGGTTTAAAAAAAAGTGGTAGACGTAAATATAAAATTAGAAAACTGTTTAAAACAAAAAAATAACATTGTTAGATGGGGTTAAAAATTTAATATGACACACAGTAGCACAAAAGATGGGAAGATGATAAGCGTGAAAATGAAATTCTACTGTTACAAGATAGTCATAAATATAACGTGGTCCTATATTGTTAAGTGGTGCAATATTGACTCTAAATAATGGAGAAAGGGAACTTCTGTTTATATTTTGATAACATAAAATATCCAGGGTATCCAATATCAAGGACTATACAAAATCTCTTCATGATAAGGATAATCAAATATTGTAAACAACCAAAGAATTCATTGTATACCAAAGAATAAATTGGGATCCTAAATCTTTTCCCTTTCTAATGTTGAATTCCTGAATATTATAGTTGTTACTTTAGGTTCTGCAAGACTACTTTTTTATTACATAAATAGACAATTTAAAACTAAAATAGAATGTTATTTTTTTCTAGCTAAAGTCAGTCTCTGATGAAATTTGAACCAGACCAGTAAAGCAGTTTAGTCATTATTTAAATCTGCATGGGCCCACTGTTAGAAAACTTCCACATTAACCCTAAGCATTCTTTAAAAAGCCCATTTGTTGGTAGACAGAAGGAAGGCTAAAACTCATGTATGACAGGGTTGTAAATATTTCTGTTCAGAAAATGAAATCAAGACTCAACTCTAGTTGAGGAGAACATGCCAACTTTAAGAGAAGTTGAAATTTTGCACGGCCTACTTATCACTGGTTTCCTAAATGACCTAGGGTAAATAGAAACAGCCTTTTCATGTGGCTGCTCTGATTAAAGCAAGGTCTGTAAGTTGGCAGTACATCATCTGAAATTTCAAAGCTTAAGTGGAAGCTGGGGTTTCTTTCCCTTCCAAAAAATCCCCCTACTCTTTATATGTGGTCTATCTGAGTAGCTGGCATACGGTTATAAAAGTCACTGGGCAGTAATCAGGAGTGCACTGGTCCTTATGGCAGGCATCAACTTGGTTCCTGCCAGGTCTTTGAACTACAAAAATAAATAGAGAATAGAAGTGCATTGTATTGGCCAAGCCTGAGGCCCAGTCATCTGTCTTGGAGCATGCTCTGGTGAGAGTGTTTAACTTGGATTCCTTCCATCACATGTGGTAGCTGCAAGAGTGAAAAAGGAGAGGAAAAGAACAATGTTAGGTGGTATATTTAATAGTGTGTTGGCTTCACAATTCTCAGGAAACTGTTACTTGTATTTTTCTCTTCGCAGCCAGGGTTGGGATTCTGAATGAGTGGATGGACTACCTGATTCTATTCCCTCCACTCTTGTCCATTGTTTTACGAAGAGCTTTAATAGCAGGCATAACTATTCCCCCAAACACGATCTACTAAAGAAAGGAAGCTTAGCTATAGGAACTTGGAGGACAGTTATTTTTTTGTATTCAGTTTCACCAGCAGCCTTGACATCCCTGAATTAATGGGTCTCTTTCACTCTAAACCTGAAAGTTTGAAATTCGTGGTAACTGGATGTTTGTTGTTTTTGGCTAAATTATCCTCTTCTATTTCTTTTCAAGGCCAATGTAACACAAACTAAAACAATTTAGGCTCTCTCTGCCTTTTCATTCTTCTAAGTTTTCTACAATAAGAAAGGAGAACCTTTACTCAACCGCACTGTGCTCATAATAAACTTGATTAAAAAAAAAAAAATACCTGTGGTTCCAGGAGTGGATTCTTTGTAAAGACAGTGAAGCACTCAGCTGTTCTATATTAGAAGAAATTTTGCTTGTTTTCACAGCTGAATTATCTTGCTTTCCATACTATCAAAAAGAATACTAAGAAAATCAAATAAGAGATTTTCAAGGGATTTTAAAGGAAAAAAATATATAGCTTTTTACAGTTAAGGTTTTAGTTGCTAGCACGTCTTTTTTCTAGATCATGCAGCACATATTTTGTAACCCTCATGAAAGAGCATAAAATAAATATGTCAAGGCTTCCTGTAGAAATGCGTTCATTCAGAGTTGCCAAAATAAGAGAAGCTGTCGGATTTGCCCAGACAGATGGTAAGATAAATTTATGAGCAAATTTATGTAAAAATACCAAGTTTAAGGGACTATGTATCAGAAGTGAGCGATTTGTCATGGTATAGTGACTTTTTTTTAAACTATAGATCAAGAATTGTTTGGAAATTGATGAGATGTATTGTACATAGTAGACATTTTCTTAGGGTGATAGTTGACCTTAATTATATTTGCCACAATTTGTACAAAATATGAATAACTTCCTAGCCAGCATCATTAGCCAGTTTTTCAAATACTTTTTGAAACAACCCTTATAATATTACAAAAATGCATTCTGTATGTTTTAAAATAATTCTAAAGTGACACAGATTGAATATTCACAAATTAAAACATTCATTAATTCATTCAGTCAACAAAAAGGCCCTACTATGGAGTAGGCTCTCTTTCTATGTCCTGGACAGACAGTGGTGAGCAAAAAATAGTCCTGGCATTATTGAACAAATATACTAGTCTAGACAGGAAGATAAGAATAATTCTGATTGGGGCGCTTGGGTAGCGCAGTCCTTAAGCGTCTGCCTTCCGCTCAGGGTGTGATCCCGGTGTTCGGGGATCGAGTCCCACATTGGGTTCCTCTGCTGGGAGCCTGCTTCTTCCTCTCCCATTCCCCTGCTGTGTTCCCTCTCTCCCTGGCTGTCTCTCTGTCACATAAATAAATAAATAAATAAAATCTTAAAAAAAAAAAAGAAGAATACTGATTATAGTAGGCAGTTTGAAATTATTTTATTCATATACACTATAATTAAATTTTCCAAAAAATGGATTTATGGTAAAGCTGAAAACTTACTATGTGATGAAATGATATTTTGAGTGAATGAGAAATATTGGCCATAATCTTAAAAAAAAATCTGAATTATTTGTGAAAATGCAATTAAAGAAAATCAAAACTCACAATATTTTTATATCACTTCAGCATATGTATTTTCATGATTTCATGAATTTTTTGCTTTTTTAAATTTAAGATTTTGTTCAGAAACTCAATATCTCAACATAATAGCAGTTTAAAAAATTCTTACTGTACATACCATAATATATACTTCATCCAAAACAGCGTTATTCAAAGCCTAATTCCCAGCAGAAACAATGTAACACATGGGCGTTATGTTTCTGGAAAAGCTAAGTGACTTACTCTACTATGAAATAATGAGAAACGTTAAAGTAAAACTTTGAGGTAAATAAATATTATTCATGAAAGTTATTCCATAGCTAATGAGGTTAATATCATCTTTAGCTTAGGCTCAACAACTAGGCATTATTGTTCTTTGCTAAAATTCAGCCATATTAGAACTGTAAATTTAGTTAACTTTTAAAAAATATAGGAAGTCAAAGTCTGCGCAAAGGAAATATTGCAATACAATGTCCCTTGAAGAAGTTATTCTCATTGCAGTGTCAGTTAATAATTCTCATTAGGACTGCACTTCAACATTGATGTGGATTAAAGAAGAACAATGTAGTCGGGGAGCCTGGGTGGCGCGGTCGTTGGGCGTCTGCCTTCGGCTCAGGGCGTGATCCCGGCGTTGTGGGATCGAGCCCCACATCAGGCTCCTCTGCTATGAGCCTGCTTCTTCCTCTCCCACTCCCCCTGCTTGTGTTCCCTCTCTCGCTGGCTGTCTCTGTCAACTAAATAAATAACAAATCTTAAAAAAAAAAAAAAAAAAAGAAGAAGAACAATGTAGTCAAGGAGAAACTTGTACACAGATAAGGTTCTTACTGGGTAGCTTGTGATTTTAAGAAATTATATATTCTATGGGGCGCTTGGGTGGCTCAGTCATTAAGTGTCTGCCTTGGGCTCAGGGCGTGATCCCAGGGTTCTGGGATCGAGCCCAACATAGGGCTCCCTGCTCAGTGGGGAGCCGGCTTCTCCCTCTCCCACTCCCCCTGCTTGTGTTCCCTCTCTCTCTGCCTTTCTGTCAAATAAATAAATAAATAAAATCTTAAAAAGAAAGAAATTATATATTCTTTCCCAATCACGATATAAAGCATGCTTTATAGTTTGCTATCATATTGCATAATTGTAATAATATCTTAATGATGAGCTTTAATTTCTATGATTCAGCATGAATTCTTTTACCTCACAAATTTAGGGTTTCTTTCTCATCTGTAGTCCAAACTTGGAAGTCATTTTTTTCCATTTCTCCCAACTGGGTTGGCAAAACTTCTTTTCCCTCTCTCCCTCTCTCTCTCTCTTTTTTTTTAATTTAAAAGATTTGTTTATATATTTTTAGAGACAGTGCAGGGTTGGGGTAGCAGAATTAGAGGGAGAGAGAATCTCAAGCAGACTCTGCATTGAGTGTGCGGAGCCTGACCCAGGGCTTGATCCCATGACCCTGAGCTCTTGACCTGAGCTGAAACCAAAAGTTGGTCATTTAATGACTTGGCGTCCCTTAACTTCTTTTCTTTCATTGTCAATTAAGCAGCAATGAATAAGAGAGAATGGAAATTGATGTTAAAACAGCAACTATAATCCTTTGTATCCCTGTCTTACAAAAACAAATAAATTATTAGATCTTCTGAAGCAAAGCCCTAAAGTAAAGAAATTTCCAAAAGTGTTGCTTTTCAGGTGATTAACAGACATATTAAATTTCATCAACTGAAATTGTGTCTTCATCAAGAGATACCATCTACCTTTGTCCTTTCCAGTGTATTTCAACTCCAGCTGCTACATTTAAAGTTTCCGTATACCCATTGAAATATGGAAGTACCGTAGATTTTTCTGGACCTCAGACACCTAAGCAAACCTTAAATTGAACCTATTCTAGAGAGTAGGAAGTTTAGAAAATTTTGTTCTCCAAATAAAGCCAAGGCCTCAACTCAGAAATTTTCTGTTTTTAATTTCTCTATTATAGAAGTTGGGCAGCTGGCCAACAGGTTTACTTAAAAACATTCAATAAGACTAACTCAAGTCAAATAGATTCTGCAATTGAGTGATATGTAAGGTAGAAAAGATTAATTATTTGGAATTCTTGAACAGAAGCATAGTGCCTTAACATACAAAGCTTGCTGATATGAGAAAAGATTTCTGAAGCTTCAAAGTAAGTAAAACAGAATACTGTTCTTTCAGGGCAGTGCTGGGCTTGCATTTTTTTAAATTTATTTTCCATTGATTAGGCTAACTTACAGCTTTTTAGGGACAGAGGTCAACTTGCATATTCTTTTTCTGATGGGTATGCAAATTGTTTCTGTCCTATGGAAAAGATAACCTGAAAGGTTATGGTTTATAGCCCTGTTGGACATTAACCAGTTTTGTATTTAACTCATCCCTCTTTCCCTGACAACCCTTTCAGTTGCTTGTATCTGTTTCTCAAATGTTCTTTGTACTGGTGTTAACATATTACTAGTTCACTGGTTAATTAATGAGTTAAAGTAAAAATCTTTTATGTGTGTTCTTTTTTGTAATTGCTTGAGAGTCATGATTTTATCTTTTTTAAAATAATACTTCAACACTGGTAAGAGGATCCAAAATGATTTAGATACTACAACCTTCAAAGAGGTTGGTCGAGACACTAGCACTTTTAATCTCTTGCACTTAGTAATGAACTCACCCAAATTTTATAATAATAAAAGTTAATTTCATTGTACAAAATACACAAAATGCTAAATTGAAGATTCTAATTGGCTAATAAAAATAAAATAATTATCAAATATTAATTGACCATATTTCTTGGGGGTGTTCGTCCTTTAATAATTGAAATATACTACCACAAGAGACTGCACAATTCTCCACACAAGAGCTGTGTCTTTTTCACTTACCAATTCCCAACATTTCCCACACAAGTTGCCTCAGAAAATGGTTGGCAAATGTTGAATTTTAGGTTCTTACTATGTGTGTCACATGTCTTCCAGTCTTGGTTAAATAAAATCAAGTCACTCGAATTGATTTCATTTATGAGACTGCCCTGGGACTCAAATCTGCCAAAAATATTTTCAAAGTTCAGTGGATCGAGAATTCAGAATTTTGATTTCACTTAACCTATATACAGCTTAATTCTCATAATTATTTTCTTCCTTTTGACAAAAGTGAAAAAAAGCAAGCAAACTGACGTTAGCCTGTGTTAGGAACTAGCTTTGCTACCAGCGTGCTAGATGAATGTACATATTTTACTTCTCTTTGCCTCAGTTTATTGAATTCTGAAATGAAACATGGGAGAGGAAGTTTTCTAAAGTCTCATTTCTGCCTAAGAATCATTTATGGCTTGTTGACATCTGTTGCAACTTGATCCTGTCTTGTGACAGTGGTTCTCTGGTTGTCGATTCTATAGTGTTATAAAGTTTAAGAATTTATGTTCATCATTAAGCAGGACAAGTTAAGGATTTTCTGTGTTTATGTGTGTGATTAAGAGGATGACTCAGTACAAAACAGAATTTAGGGGTGCCTGGGTGGCACAGTCTGTTGAGCATCTGACTCTTGGTTTCGGCTCAGGTCTGATCTCAGAGTCATGAGATTGAGCCCTGCTTCGGGCTCCATGCTCAGCACAGTCTGCTTGTGTTTCTCTCCCTCTCCTTCTAGCCCTTTCCCCACTGTGCACGTGGTTCATGCACTCACTCTCCCTAAAATAAATGAAACAAATCTTTAAAAAAAGAAAACATTTTACCAATTCTCCTGCAGTGCCCTTCACAAGATTGTCTAAGAAATTGATGTATATTGTTTCTGGAGCAGAGTCTCATATAGTCCTCAGGATGGCAGGTATCGAAGACCACGGTCAATATTTTTGGAGAAAGTAAAGGAAACAGCATCACAGATTCCTAAGTTTTTGTTTGTTTTCTTTTGTTTTATGGGTCTATGTATGTGTGTGTGTGTGTGTATTGTGTGTGTATGTGTGTCCACATTCCCCTTCTGATGATTTTGTAAGGCAATTGTGTACAAGATGAAAAAATTTTGTGACATGAAGAAAAAGTCACCAGACCTGCTATGAAACCTGAGTGTAGGCAGAACTAAATCCTCACCAGTCATAAATAGGCCTATCAAAAATATTTCACAGATTGAACTAATATAAATACAGCCTTCAGTTCCTGCCGTACATAAACCAAGTAGCTATAAAGTCCTAGAAGCAAAAATTCCATAGAGAGTTTAAGATTTAAAATAGTCATATTCTAAGAATATGTGAGCTCTTAGTATATGAGCTTTGTTGTCAGAATTTTTTTCTAGCTTTGTAATGCTGAAAAAATGAATTATACACTATAAATTATTTTCTCTTTTTTAACTTTTTCTCCTCTCTGGTGAAGCATATTTTACAACTATGGGAGTGCCCTGACAATTTTTTAGATTTAATTTTTAATATTAGTTAATGGTTAATCTTTTTAAATCTAATTCTATTTATTTAACAAAGGGGGCTTATTTAACTCATTTCTCCATTTTCCTTCCAAATTTAATTCTAGTAGTCCAATAAGAGAAATGTCATACTCGCTCTTCCCTTGCAGGGCTCTGTTCCAGAGGTAAAGATTACCTACCTGCCAGTTGTTTTTTCAAACCATTTAATGCAACCATACGTTTCTGCCTCTTCTGTAGAGTGAATAAGAGTTTTATGGAAATGGCGTGTATATGAACAAGTAACACATAGACTCCGTCCCCTCCCCCAAGGTACGTAAATTCAGAAGTTGGATTCAACAAATCCTTCAACTGAGGCTAAATACCCAACCAACCTCACACCACTAGGCCTCTTACTATATCTGCTTCAAAACATACATGAGGCTTTTTTTTTTTCTGAATATATCTCAGGTTTTCCATGAACTTATTCTACCTATTATAATCCACAGTGAGCCAAAAATAGAGAGTTGTCTGTGTTTTCTAATCTTCGACATGTAATGCAATTTTCACTTCTAAATCCCTAGGTGTGTATTACCTAGAGAATAATAAAAAGATAAGCTTTTTCACATCACTCCGTCCCAATAAATATTTCCTTTTTTTTTTTTTTTAAAGATTTTATTTATTTATTCGACAGAGATAGAGACAGCCAGCGAGAGAGGGAACACAAGCGGGGGGAGTGGGAGAGGAAGAAGCACGCTCATAGCAGAAGAGCCTGACGTGGGGCTCGATCCCATAACGCCGGGATCACGCCCTGAGCCGAAGGCAGACGCTTAACCGCTGTGCCACCCAGGCGCCCCCCAATAAATATTTCCTTTAATCATTCTTACACCTATGAACACTTCTCCTGCATTTCTCCACATAATGAGTTTTAATTGATTTTCACAACACATTCATATTTTGCATCTAAAGAACAATAAAAAATAAATTATGTATGAAATCCACAGAGTCCCATAGACAATGATTTTAAATTTGGGACCACATTGTTCTCATTCTTAATTAGATACTTAAGAAAAATGCATTTCTACCTAGAATTTTTCTTAATTTAGAATAAGACAAAAGACTACTTTGGACTCTTATTCTAAACCTTGGTGAAAAAGCTGAAACATTAGTATGGAATGCCTTGTTTATTGTGTTGTTTTGGTTATTTCTTTAAATATGTCTTGATATATATAATTGTAATACAGTTAATTAGTTATGCATATATGAATGGAATGAGTTTTATCACCAATTGCATTGTCCTGTGTTGCAGAGGCAGTAAAAAGAGAAACAGGATTTATACATTGTTTCGTTGTTAGAGTGATCAGATTCCCTTTTTAGTTTTGCGTTTGTTTTGTTTTCCTTTTTGTGAATTAATCAGCTGAAATTTCTTACTGCATTTACTAGATATTTTAGAGTATCATAAAGGCAGTGCTCATGTTTTGGTAATAAAGTATCCGAGGAGGAAGAATGACGTCAAGGGGGAAGGAGCATGTCAGGGCCATCCTTTGTCTTCCCTACTGCATGTCCACTCATCCTGACCACACAGCCCTCAGGATTATGTTCATGTCAGTTCATCCCACACACAGTCAGGCTGGACTTTATGACAGCACTAGAGCTCATGGAATAATGTGCCAGTACATAAAAGCCTGGGCCCTTTCTAGTCCCCTGGGACCCTGGGGCAGTCCTAACTAGAATCCTTCCCCTCCCTCACAACATAAATCTTGGCAATATTGTGTATAGAATTCATGGTTTCCCCATTAAAATCAGATTCAGAATTAGCTCAGTTTGCCAGATCCTTAAATGTTTTGGTTGTTAATGTTAACCTACACACTAATCCCAAAATTCATGACTCTTCAAATTTAGGGAGCGTAAAGTCACCTGGGATGCTGGTTAATAACTTAACAGTTCCTGTGTTCACCAGTAGGACTCGAGGCCGCAAGTTTTATCTGTCTCAGATGGTTCTGATGCAGATGGGTTTATGGAGGGCAACACTTGGGAAAAACTTTTGTAGGTATTATCAATCCCATTTCACAGATAAGGGGGCTGCAGAGTCAGCGTATTTCCTAAACTGGTAATGAACACCGATCTCTTTGGCTCCGAAGCTTGTTCCTTCAAAAATTACATGAAAAACATTGTTAGATTTATGTTTGTTTGGGCTTTTTTTTCCCCTCATGCTTTTCTTTTGCATTTTAAAATATATCTTACTAATCAGGAGCCAGCAATCTGATTATTCACACAGAATTACCTACATTAATCAAATAAATCTGCCTAGTTTTTAGATTAATCAACTATTTGAATTGATTGATCTTTGATTCTAAAGGTTTGTTGAAATAGTTGTGAAGCTGACAGTAGGGAAGCGGTGACTGAGTTTTGTGATTGAGCTCAATATTGTAATTTTAATTTATCTGAATTAAACAGCATACACACACAGGTATGCAGATGAAAACGGCATAAAGTTGTCTCAGGTAAGGAATCTCAAGAACAGTAACAATGCTTTAAGTCAGGGGAATTTAACAAGCCACTTGTCTTCCTATTCCCCAGGTTTTATTCAAAGGTGGACGTAGTTTACTACTCTGACACTGTGAAATTTAGAGCTTATGTTCTTTGAGTATCACTTCAGGCACTTCATATCCTTCCAGATCTTTGAGAGGAGAAAATCAGGAGAGTTTTAACCATAGACCAAAAAGAGGAATATATTTGTAAAAGCTTGTATTGGGATATAAAATCATTCATGATCTCATAAATGAGAAATTTGTTTACTCGGGTTCAGGCTTGTCTTTCCGTTCTAGGTTTCTTGGGTAGACATGTTGACTGGAACAGACTTTTATGGCTGATTATAGATTGGAGTGTCTGGACTTCTAGAAGCTTTAAGAATTTGATACTCTCTCCTAAAGCAAAATAAATTTATTTGTTTGGTGATAGTTGCATGTAGTATACCATTGTACTTTTTTTTTATATCTGAACTTAAAATGAACTCCATTTTTAGCAGAATAGTATTTGAATGAGGAAAAATTATGAAAACTTCCAAGAACAAAATGCCACCCCCCACACCTTAAAACACACACACACAATTTTGTAAGTATAAGCATGAATCATTATTCTACTTTATAAAGTGAGTTGTTTGGAAGATTGGGTTCAGTGATTATTTGTGAATTAATAAACTCAACACCTTTAATTAACTATTCTCATTTTATTAATAAAAATTTTGAAAAACAATTCATAGTTCCTTTTGGAAAATAATTTTCTTTACAATCAGTCATATTGACTATTAGCACTCATAACGTTTACTTCCACCAATTTAACACAAATTTAGTTTGAGTCCAACTAGATCCTTGTTCCTTTTAACACTGGGCTATCCATAATCTGAAGTCATGAGTTTGGGTTTAACAAGAGCATTTTGGAGAAGTTTAAAAAGCATACTCTTCTCTTACTTCTTTATGCTGCCAAATATGTTATTGTTTGGCCAAGAGTCTGCAAAATGGATATACTTATTTGTGATGTCATTCTCTGGGCCACTGTAATACAGTTCTTATCTGATCCTTTCTGCAGGAAAGCTTCAAAATGAATTGTGTTGATCATTTAGTACTGTGATTTTAGAATAATTCATTGATACTTGATTTCGAATTACAACTCTCTTAAATTTGTCTTGATGCTCTCTAGGTTTATTCTGTTTATTCTTTGAGCTCAAGTTCTTGGTTTTTCGGTGTTCTTAATTTTTTTTCTGGCACAGTTCCATTTTAATTTAAAACACTGGAGCCATGGCTCTGGATCTTAGAATGCGTACATTGCCTTCCAGATGATAATCTGGTTAAAAGTTAAAGTGGTTTTATGTGTGATGTGATTTGTAACAGTGTTTATAATCATGCATTTTATTGTACTGTAAATGTTCTTTTAACATTTTGTGATTTTATAACATTAGACATTTTCTTCATAAAATTGGATTAGATTTAAATGTAAACTGTATCTATCAGATCAAAGAAAAGAATGGAATATATGATACACATTCCATCTGCTGAGCATTGAGAGAGAAATGCAAGTAATTTGCAAAGAAGTCTCAGTGGGATTAAGGAACAAACAAGACTAAAGACATGTACTTGTATAGGTCATATAGAATTAAATACAATTCAGGGCTTCCCAATTACTTTTGTTGTCAGTATGATTTTCCGTATCTCTTATCCATTCGAAAACAGTGTTTCCTTTCTCAGACAGAATTGCATTTTATTCATCTATTTCATATGATATCTTTTATTAATGATTTTTTTAATAAAAATCATGTTTAATTTTCTCAAAAACTTATATGTTGTTTAAAGAGTCAAACCTTTCTTTATGATAAAGGGTAGTCTTCTAACCGGTCCACAAAAAAAAAAAAAAAAAAAAAACACAACTCATTCTTCATTGCTTCCCAGAGGCAATTATATTTAATTATGTTAGCTGTTATATTTGTTATTTATCTCTGTGTCTTGGTGATTTAGCTCTCTTTCCCACCACATCCAACAAACACACTTTCCTTCTGTCCATTCTTATATGTACTTCTAGTTACAGTTAGGTCAGTAGCCTGCATACATTATTAGGACGTTGTAGACATGATTCACATCGAAGTCATGTGGACTATTACTGTTACTTTTTTTCTTGAACAACTTAGTGTTTTCCTTAGAGTTGCAAATTATCTCTGTTTGCTAAATTTTCTATGGATTAATCCCCAATTTTATGTACTAACCATCAATCCCAGTTTACCTCTAGAAGTAAGGTATTTCTCTACATATATTCAAATACATCAGATGTCCTACAAAAGTCATCTTTTTGGAAATGTAACTCCCAGTGATTTCTGACTTGCTCTGATCTGGATTGTTTGCTTTCACGACCTTCCTTCTTCATCACCTTTTAAATCTCTTTTCCTTTATTTCTTTTTTTAAATGTATTTAACCCCTGTAGCTTTAAATAGTTAATTATTAATTAATTTTCTTAAGCCTATCCACTAGCAGTTTTTTGAGATTGAGTGCACGGATGTAAATACTTTTTTAAAACTTCGCATATCAAAACATCTTCAGTCACATTTAATTGATAGTTTTTTAGGAACAGAATACTAGCTCAGAAATAAAAATAAATTCCCTCAATATTTTAAGGCATACCTCCATTGTCATGCAGCTTAACAGTGATTTGCAATTCCTTGTATAAAAGCATTTCGTTTTCTCTCTGAAAATCATGCTTTTCTCATTGATAATGATGTTCAGAAATTGTATGATTATATGCAGAGGCAGATCCATTTTTACCCATTTCTAGGCACTTGCTGGGTTTATTTACTTAAACAACAAATCCTTTCATTCTGAAAATAATTTCTTGAATTGGTTTATTTTCCCTCTCTCTCTTTTTTTCCTTGTTATCTCTTGCAAGGACTCTTTTTATTGAGATGTTGAGATTCTAGAACTGGCTCTCTGATTTTCTGATCTTATCTTTTCTGTTACCCGTAAGTGTATCTTTTTTGTTCTGTTTTTGTTCTGTTTTATGTAAGGCTTCTTTCATTTAATTTTCCACTCAATATATTTAGTTTCTATTTCTACTATATATTTTATATTTGCAAAAATTCATTTTTGTTCTCTGAATAGCTCTCTCTCTCTCTGTCTTTTTATTACATTCTGGTCTTGCATGGACACATTGCTTTCCTTTATCTCTCTAAGAATATCAATGGTGGTAAGGCTTGCTTACTGTCCAGTGTATTTCCTACAAGTTCCTTTTTTACTTCTTTATTTGTTTTGATCTATTTATTACATGTTGGAGGCCTCCCCAGATATTTCTTGGTTATGGTTGCCTGTTTACCTTTAAAAATAGTGCATTTAAATCTGATCTGAAACTTTGTCTATATAAATGAGAGGTCTTCTGAACTGTGGGTCTCCCTTATCGATGAGTACTTATTAGATTCTCTTAGTAATCTGGCTTGACTGCTTCATTCAGAAGCCACCCTCCACCACCACTACCACCACCATGCCAGCAATCTCCTGATTATGGGATGTGATACTGAATGCCTCCATTTTGGGAACAAGAAAAAGGTTGGGGGCAGGATGGTATCTCAATATTTAAAAGGTAAACTTCTACTGAAACCTACCTTTGTGTGTAGTACTTGAATTTTCCCCTTGCCTATTGTCCTCAAGTCCAGAGACAGTACTGTTCTATTCCCTCTATGAAGTAAACCTTCAGTCTTCTGCTGGGATATGGAAGGGTCTGTCTCTAAACTTTAGGGAGTAGGGGAGGGGACATTAAGTATTGTTCTAAAGCAAAATTTCCAATTACCTTCCCCTTTTTAGCCACATATTCACCACAACTTAAGAATGAAAGTAGTTGGTTTGCTATGTGCATGTTTCTTTTATATTAAATGTGTACACTGTAGAACAAATATATGCAAATATTTCGCATGTTTTAAAAATGTGAACATACAGCATTAACATTATGTTTTTAGGAGTTACTCATTGAAACATGCACCTGTGGTTCATTTAGTTTTCCTTTTAAAAAATACTTTAATTTTTTCTCTTATGATTTCAAGCTTACAAAATAGTGGAAAAAAATTAGCACGGCTATCTAACTTACATTGATATAAATTAAAAGGAATTCTATGAAAACGTGGGTTAATGAATGGTATTCTTTAGCATAAGACTTTGTCCTCAGAGAGAGGCAACAATGAACTCTTTTGAAATGGCTGACATCCTATTAGCTCGTGGTGATATAGTTTCCTTTTTTGTTTTATTTTGTTTTGAGAATTTTCTGGGACTCTTCATGAACATAAACACAAGAAAATGTAATGAAGCTCAGGTAAATGTGCTATGAGTTTAAGGAATGTTTTGCTTGCACAGATCATAATTATAATACTATTTGATCACTGAAGTAACACATAGATTTCCATTTCAACTCCATTCACAAATCGCATAATTTTCTAAATATAACAAGTTGACTGTCTAAAGTATTTTATTCATGGATTGACTCTATAAGAGGGTATATTTTCCAAAAATAATTGTAAAAAAAAAAAAAGCTGAGATTTTTGAGTTATAAAGGAATCAAAAAAAGGTAAACTTTTTCCCCTTTGGATTAAGATCTAATAAATATTTTGAGGTAAAAGGAGAAACCCAAACTCAGGAAGTTAAATAAAATATCTCTAGGACTTAAATGGTAAAAACTACTAATGTAAAGATAAAAGTTAACACAAAAGATGAAGAATTACTAGGCTTATGTACTTTGCTATTAAAATTGAAACCTTGCTTTCTCTTATTTTTCTCCCTTCCATATTTTTACTAGAGAGTATTATGAAATATTTCAACAGCAAACATGTAATCAATATGATTTGTGCCTCCATAAGTATGAACATTATAAAAATGAAATTCCATATATATAAAAATCCACATTTACATAACATAGAAATGTAGCCTTTAAAGATTAAATCTAGTATATTTTATACTGTGTTTGGTCTCCAAGGGTTTACAATATATAAATATTATCCGTTGAATCACCAAATTATGTTTGAATAATATAAATTATAACCTCTAATATATAAATTACTTTATTAAGGTCCTCTACATTTCATTTGTGAAAAGATTATGAAACTTTTAGGCAGGTAAACTTTTGAGATGTAAGTAATGAAGAATTAGGGTAAAACATTTTTCAGTCTCTGTGAAAATGAATGCATTCGATTAACAATTATTCTTTTTTTTAATGATTTTTTTATTATATTATGTTAATCACCATACAGTACACCCCCGTATTCCGATGTAAAGTTCGATGCGTATAACACCCAGTGCACCATGCAATACGTGCCCTCCTTACTACCCATCACCAGTCTATCCCATTCCCCCCCCCTCCCCTCTGAAGTCTTCAGTTTGTTTCTCATAGTCCACAGTCTCTCATGTTTCATTCCCCCTTCTGATTACCCCCCTTTTCTTTATCCCTTTCTTCCCCTACCGATCATCCTAGTTCTTATGTTCCATAGATGAGAGAAATCATATGATAATTGTCTTTCTCTGCTTGACTTATTTCACTTAGCATTATCTCCTCCAGTGCCGTCCATGTTGCAGCAAATGTTGAGAATTCGTTCTTTCTGATAGCTGAGTAATATTCCATTGTATATATGGACCACAGCTTCTTAATCCAGTCATCTGTTGAAGGGCATCTCGGCTCCTTCCATGATTTGGCTATTGTGGACAATGCAGCTATGAACATTGGGGTGCATATGGCCCTTCTCTTTACTACGTCTGTATCTTTGGGGTAAACACCCAGTAGTGCAATGGCTGGGTCATAGGGTAGTTCAATTTTTAACTTTTTAAGGGACCTCCACACTGTTTTCCAGAGTGGCTGTACCAACTTGCATTCCCACCAACAATGTAGGAGGGATCCCCTTTCTCCACATCCTCTCCAACAATTGTTGTTTCTTGCCTTGTCTATCTTTGCCATTCTAACTGGCGTAAGGTGGTATCTCAGTGTGGTTTTGATTTGAATTTCCCTGATGGCTAATGATTTTGAACATTTTTTCATGTGTCTGTTAGCCATTTGTATGTCTTCATTGGAAAAGTGTCTGTTCATATCTTCTGCCCATTTTATGATTTGTTTATTTGTTTCTCGTGTATTGAGTTTGAGAAGTTCTTTGTAGATCTTGGATACCAGTCCTTTATCTGTGGTGTCCTTTGCAAATATATTCTCCCATTCCGTGGGCTGTCTCTTAGTTTTTTTGACTGTTTCCTTGGCTGTGCAGAAGCTCTTTATCCTGATAAAGTCCCATAAGTTCATTTTATCTTTTATTTCTCTTGCCTTTGGAGATGTGTCGTGAAAAAGGTTGCTCTGGCCGATGTCATAGAAGTTGTTGCCTATGTTCTCCTCTAGAATTTTGATGGATTCCTGTCTCACATTGAGGTCTTTCATCCATTTGGAGTTTATTTTTGTGTATGGTGTGAGAGAGTGGTCAAAGTTTCATTCTTTTGCATGTAGCTGTCCAATTTTCCCAGCACCATTTATTGAAGAGACTGTCTTTTTTCCACTGGAACTTTTTTCCTGCTTTATCAAAGATTAGCCGAGGGTCCATTTCTGGGTTCTCTATTCTGTTCCATTGGCCTATGTGTCTGTTTTTGTGCCAATACCATGCTGTCTTCGTGATCACAGCTTTGTAGTACAGCTCGAAATCCGGCATTGTGATGCCCCCAGCTTTGTTTTTCCTTTTCAACAGTTCCTTGGAGATTCGGGGCCTTTTCTGGTTCCATACAAATTTAAGGACTATTTGTTCCACTTCTTTGAAAAATGTCCTCGGTATTTTGATTGGGATAGCATTGAAAGTGTAGATTGCTCTGGGTAGCATGGACATTTTAACTATGTTAATTCTTCCAATCCATGAGCATGGAATATTTTTCCATCTTTTTATGTCTTCCTCAATATCTTTCAAAAGTGATCTATAGTTTCTAGAATATAGGTCCTTTACGTCTCTGGTTAAGTTAATTCCAAGGTAACGTATGGTTTTTGGTGCTATTGTAAATGGGATGGATTCCCTAATTTCTCTTTCTTCAGTCTCGTTATTCGTGTATAGAAATGCAACTGATTTCTGGGCATTGATTTTGTATCCTGCCAACTTACTGAATTGTTCTATAACTTCTAATAGTTTGGGAGTGGATTCCTTTGGGTTTTCCATATAGAGTATCATGTCATCTGCAAAGAGAGACATTTTGACTTCTTCTTTGCCGATTGATTCAACCAGTATCATAGAACAGTTAATAAATTTTATAAATTTAAAGCACAGGTTAAAAAAAAATAAATGAAGCACAGGTTAAAATAACTCTAAAACTTAGGTTAAACTAGCTATTATTGCTTATCTGTTATCAGCCAGTCATTTATATTAATCTGTAAAATGAATCTTTCAAACTTAGAGCAGTCGTCTTCTTTTCTAGAAAGACAACTGTCCAGTCTGTATGTGGATTGAGATTCTAAGCTTAATATTATTTTGATAATACCAGGCCTCAGAAAAAAATTATCTTTTTTGGTAAGATTGGATGAATGGGGAGGCATACTATTTCGTTTACCCCTATCTGAGAGTTGTAAGTGATTGTTTTGCATAAATATCATTTCTTTACAGGTACTTACCTAAATATGATAGCATGTACTTAATCTGCTGATGTGGATGCCTATGAAACCAACAGAATCTCACATCTCAGGTTTATGGTTTATGATCATCTCTTCCTGATTCAGTGTAATGTGTTATAATTTTGTTTTCTATAAAGCTCTTCTGTGAGTATGACGTTATGTAATTTTCCATCAGTTCTTTCCTTGAAGAGCTTATAGGTTAGATAAATGAAGAAAATCTAAACAAAAAAACAGTATTACCAATTTTATAGGGGCTAAAATAAGAAATAATAAGGCACTAAAGAGTGGTAAAGTCTTTACAAAAGGGGATCAAACTTCTTTATACATGAGGAAGTATTTGGGCTGAGTCTTAGGATATGACTATTAGTTGGTCAAAAAAGCAGTTTTCCTACAAATACTTTATTGTTAAGCAATATAAAGTATTAGCAGTTTAATGGCCCAACTGAATAAATATCTGTAGAGTTAAATACAAACCGGTAAGTCTTTTAAACAAACAAGAAGTATTACATTTCCATCTACTTATCAAAGCTCTTTTTGGGAAAAATATAAGAAAAAATTGTTTATTTTATTATTGTATTAGGCAAATACAGTTTTTATAATACACATAAAAGTAAAAAAAAAATATTACTACCTGGGATGATAAAATGGAATGTATATCCAGAATGTTCATTAAACTTCTTACTTCATTTTGATATTTTCACTTGTGGAGCTGGTTGCTTTGATCAAAATATGGAATATGTATATATAATATTGCTATGGTCTGAATATTTATCTCCCCAAATTCATATGTTGAAATCTTAACCCCCAAAGGTGATGCTAATAGGGGAAGGGGACTTTGGGAGGTGCTTAGGTCATGAGGGTGGAGCCCTCGTGAATGAGGCTAGTGTTCTTATAAAAGAAACCTCACAGAGATCACTCACCCCTTCCACCATGTGAGGACACAGTGAGAAAGTGTCATCTATGATTAAGGAAATGGGCCCTCATCAGAACACCGCCATATTGGTACCTTGATCTTGGATGTCCCAGCATCCAGAATAAGAAATATATGTTCCTTGTTTTTAAGTCAGCAGTCTCCTCTTGTAAGGAGCAGCCAGAAGGCCTAAGCTAAATATATATGTATTTTTAATAACTGATTGAGTCACTTATCTTAACTCTGTTCTGCAGAGAAAAACTCTATTCCCAGCCTGTGCTGTATACTCCATAAATATTTGTTATTAGTCAAAATGAAACTAGACCAAGGATGTGTGGTATTACTGCTATTCTTTCCCATCCTGCATAGCCTATGTTCTTCTTGTTTTAACTATTCTTTGGCAGATCATTTGGATACCTTCCAACTTTACCAAAAATGTTCTTTCGGCTACATTAAAGATCCATTCTATCCAAAAGTCATATTCAAAATACTGAACTAGTCCGACTTGGGAACAGATCGCTCAGAGCAAACACCATCCAATCAGGAAAAACTGTTTCTGCGACCGCTGTGGCCTTTCCACGCAAACCTGCTGAAAGGCAGGCCTGATTCTAACCGCAGGAGTGGTAGAAGCTATAGAGAGACTTAGACAGTGGCATCCTGTACGGAAGAACTCTGATAAGATGGTACGCACCTATCGTTTCTTTTCATTTTTAGATACAGGGTATTTTGAAACGAAGTGTTAAGAAACAACCAGCTCAGTTTTTGCAGTTAACAGATACCCTATTTTCTGTCGAAATTCTGATTTTTTGATACAGATTAATGTATTTACATTTTACAAAGTGGATCATTACCATAAAACTATCATCTGTTAGGATGCAATTATAAGTACATTTAAATCTCAATTAAGAGCTTTCTGATGTTAATGAAGCAGTTAACAACAGGCAACCTTGCAGAAACAAGATCTGTTAATACTGTCATGAAAACAAACTTCCAACAAACTGTACACTAGGGAGCCTGAGCCGGACCGCAGATTGTTTATTGTCAAAGACTTGACCGGCTAATAAATGCTGGCAATGGCTTGAGTGCACTGGAATGCGGTGCAGCTGCTGCATTAGTCAGACTTTCCCTTTTCTGAATGCTATAATCCCTTCAATATTGCAGTAAATATGTTTTCAATATTTATCTGGATAAAAATGTGCTGAATGTTGCAACAGTTTAATTCTGACGTTTGTCACACAGGAAATCTGGAAAAGGCGGAAGGTAACAGCGTCTTTATTGTTAAAATCTAACACAATTCCTCTCTCTCGTACTATAGGAGAGCAGTCAGTTACGACTTTGTGATCACCCTGAGGCAGGCAAACGCCAGCAGTACCGAAGCCAAACATGAGGACTTAGCGCTTGGCTGATCTGATTTAACTGACCCCTTGCCATCCACGAAGATCTGAGTTCGGGCAGGCCCCTATGACTGGTTGTCATTGAGCAGAATATAATAAATGGCTTTGGGGCTTGCTATATTCAATACAGTCCAAATCCTTGACAAGCCAGAAATAGAAATCATTTATTACCATGTCACATATTTTTATTAGGTTTCTCATATGATTATCCAAACTATTGTTAGCTAATCTACTGGATGGTATATAAGGAAAGTCACTGAACTTGGAATTAAGATGTTTGAATCGTATCCCAGCTTTGGCATTAAATTGCAGTAAGCCCATACATCCCTCACAACCTTTCTTGGACTCAATTTAATCTATAAAATGTCAAGGATGAGTGTGGTAGATCATATCTTTAAGTAACTTTTAGTTCTGTGGCTATTTTTATTCAAAACACCTACATAGCCATACAAATGTTTAAATAAATAATAAAATCATGTAATTATAATAAATAATAACAATGTCACTATTAAAATGTAATGTTTACATTTTAAAGCTAAATATTGAAATTATAAGACTGACATAATGGAGAATGTGTGACACTGAATCAGAGAGATTCGTATTACACATTTTGCTAGGGTTGAATTTTCTTGCTGTTATGTCAGGAAAATACTGCATTAGGGAGACATTTCCTCAGTTTTGAACAAAACAAAAACAAAAACCAAGCTTCTTGATTTAAACGCACAGAATTTTTAGTTTCCCAAAAGCATTTAACTGATATTAAGTGATCAAAGTGTCTGAACTTTCTATAATATCACTTAATTTACCTAATCTAGATAATTAAGATTCCCCGAGACAGATGGAGACTGCAAATAGATGTTAGTAGCATATTATTATCTGCCAGTCTTTTTTATCTGTCATTTAGACTCTCTGTAAAATTTCTTCTCATTGACTATGAAGGATGAACAACTTTGTCATGTCTCAAAGTAGTATTTGTTGAGAATAAACAAATATAAGACTTACAACCAAGTCAACCTTGAGAAAAGTGTATACCTCTACAGATGAAAGTTCCTGAACAACCATCTTTGAAAACTAAGAAATTTCTATTACCAAGAAACTACAAGGACCTGATATAATCATTTTTAATTACCTTACTCAAACCTTTGAAAAACTTTTCTCAAGCCAGAGTACTGAACAACCGACATGACTTTTTTTTTTTTTTTTTTTTTTTTTTCTCTGGTCAGAAGTTGTTTTTCAAAGCCAGTCCTCTGCCATGCATTCTACTCCATTTAGGAAGAACCTGTATCTTTTCCAGTTTTCATTATTTTCTGACTGTGTATTTGATACCCATGGCTGTCACTCTGAAGCCCAACATCCACCGTTAATACTAATTCGAATGGGATTCTCCCAAATGAAATGCCTTCACAACCAAATTAGCAAAATAGTGGTAGTTCATAAGCATTTCATGGCTCTTAACAAATTTGGATTGGTCCTATAGATATATTTTCTTAATAGATGAAAACCTCCTGAGGTCTGTGATTACCCTTTAAAAAATATAACACATTTATTGATATTATGACTCACATATTTATATACTACACAATTCACACATTTTAAGTATGAAATTCAATAGTCTTTAGTATATTCTCAGAGTTGTGCAACTATCACTGCAATGAATTTTTGAATGTTGTCATCACCCTAAAATAAACCTTGTAGCAATTAACAGTTTCCCTTATTCCTTCTCCAGTGCTGTGAGTCCTCGGCAATCACTAATCTACTTTTTTTTCTAGATTTGCTTATCCTGGCCATTTTTTAGTAAACGAAACCGTGGTGGTTTATGATTGGATTCTTTTACTGAACATCATCTTTTCAAGGTTCCCTCATGTCATAACATATATCAATACCTAATACTTTCTTACTGTGAAAAAGAAAAAGCTTTCTGTTGTATGGATAGACAGCATTTTATTTTTCTATTTATCGGTTGATGCACATTTGGGTCATTTCCACTTTTGGGCTATTATAATTTGGCTATGGTCATCTGTTTACAAGTTTTTGTGTGGATATATGTTTTCAGTTTTCCTAATTATATATATAAGAATGGAATATCTGGGTCTTATGATAATTCCTAGTTTAGTCTTTCGAGGAACTGCCATGCTATTTCCAGAGTGACCACGTCAATTTACGTTTCCAACAACAGTGCATGAGTTTCCAAATTTTCCATGTTCTCATCAATACTTACCTTTGTGATTATAACCATCTTAGTGGGTGTGAAGCAGTATTATATTATGGTTTTGATTTGCATTTTACGCTTAATAATGTTGAACGTTTTTATGTGCTTAATGACTATTTGCATATCTTCATCAGATACAGCAAGTTTTCAACTGGTATTTCTCCGAATATTTTTTTCTATCCCTTTCTCTTTCTCCTTTTATTCTGCTACCCCTCTTATATGTATGTTGGTGTCTTTTATTACTCTGAAGATTTTTAATTTTTTTTAATGCTTTTTCTCTTGGCTCTTCAGACTGCATAATTTCTGTGGGTTTTCCTTCAAGTTCACTGGCAATTTCTTTTGCAGTTTGAAATCTACTGTTGTGCCCTTTAGTTATGGTAATTTGCAATTCCAGAATTTTCATATGGTTCTTTTTTCATTATTTCTATCTCTTGATTGGTATTGTTTATTTGATGAGACATCATCACCATGCCCTCCTTTATTTACTTAAGTAGGTTTTCCTTTATTTCTTTGAACATATTTGTAGTTTTTTACATGTTTGTTAAATCTAACTTCTGAGTAGTCTCACAGGAAGTTTCGCTGCCTGTTTTTTTCTATGTATATGCCTTCCTGTTTCTTTCTAAGTTTTATAAATTTTTGTTGGAAACTGAATTTTTGATAAGATATTTCAGCAACTCTTGATACTGATCTTCCATCTCTAGGGTTTGTTTGCTTGCCTGCTTGCATATTTGTTTAGAGGCGTGGCTGGACTGTTTTGAGAAAGTCTATTTCCCCCGTAATGTGAGGCATCTGCTATCACTCCTCAGAGGGTGTAGCCAATCTTGGGCATGTGCACAGACACCCTGGTATATCAGTGGTTTTAGCAGGGCTCTTTCTTTTTTTTTTCCCTTTCTTTCTTTTCTTTTCCCTTTCTTTCTTTTCTTTTCCCTTTATTTCTTTTTTTTTCTTTCTTTTTTCCTTTTTCTTTCTTTCTTTCTTTCTTTCTTTCTTTCTTTCTTTCTTTCTCTTTCTTTCTTTCCTTCCTTCCTTCCTTCCTTCCTTCCTTCCTTCCTTCCTTCCTTCCTTTCTTTTCATCTCTTCTCTTCTCTTCTCTTCTCTTCTCTTCTCTTCTCTTCTCTTCTCTTCTCTTCTTCTTTCTCTTTTCTTTTCTTTCTTCTTTCTCATCCTCTCTGTTAGGCTAGCTGCCTCTGTTGGTGTCACACCCAGCAGTTAGGATCCACTGAGGTCAGCTGATGGCTCTATTGGTTTTAACTGTGCTGTAAAGTGTAAATTACTCCTCACTCTAATCCAACTAAGTCTGAGGCCCTGCACAAATAGTTTCTGAGGTCAATCTTCAAGGTTTGTTCTGCCCCCAATGTGGCTTTCTTATCTTTCTTATTTGTTCTTTTTCTGCTTCTCTCTGATGGTTTAGTTTGTGGTTCTCATGGCATGATAGGTGTCCTCTAAATTGCTTACTTCCCAAATCTCCATTGTTTTCCAGATTACCTTAGGCTTTAGTTTCCCCATACTGTTCTAAATAGTTATTTCCCCTGGAGGAGAACTTTGGAGCTCTGTTCTTAAGTCCTGTCTTTACCCTTTGGACAAAATCCCTGAGCCATTGATCCTGAGTTCAGAGCAGGGAGAGTGGCCCACTTCTTTGAGAGTATACTCTGGTTTAATGAGCAAGGCACCATCCGGACCAGTTGCCTCTGGTCTTCTCAGCTTGCTTTTCCCTGCATTGAATCTCTGTTCTAGAGGATAAATAAGGTACCAGTATTCTCAGTAGTACCACCACTCTATGAGCAAGAGCTGGGTGGAAGAGGGAAAGCCAGATAGAGGAAGGAAGTTCGGCTCTCTCAGCTGTACCGGTTGGAATTTAGGCTCTGCAGCATGGATCTTGGGGGGAATGATAAATGCTGGTTGCTTGCCTCTCCCAGGGAGATACTCTTGCACTTGTGGTTGCTGAAGGCAGAGGGAGCCCTGTTATCTTTGCCTTACCCACCAAGAGTAGAGATGCTGGCACTAGTCTGGGGAAAAGGGAGCAGATAAAGGCTCAAGTGTCAGTGATTATTCCTGTTCTTGGAAAGAGTAGATTTTCTTGAGTAAACATTTCTTCATTTACCATATGCCTTTAGGACAATATCCACAGACTTTAAAAATGTTCTTTTTTAAAAATTTTCATCAGTAATTTTTATTTTGATGAGGAGCTAGTCTGCAGATATCCTTACACCTCCATTCTAGAAGTGGGTCTTCATGTTTCTCTTTTAGCTCTAAAGGACTTGTAAATAGTTGGTGCTCAGAAAATTAATATCTCAAAAAAGCACACATTTCTTAAAAGAATACTACAGGAAACCAATTTAAGTTCAATGTTAGAAAATGTTGGGTTATGCAGTGCTTAGGGTTAGCATTTTCAGAGCCCACAGTAAGTCTTCCTCCATGGAAATCTGGGTAATCTAACTACCAGACGGTATGGTCCTCTGTTACACTCATTCATATTTTTCAATTCATTTATTACCCAACAAAATATGTTTTATTAAATTGGATAGTTAACGCTACCTAAGAAAGTAGAGTAGTGGCAGTATCCTTGCACTCACACATCATCCCAGCACACCATACATCCTAAAATGCTCTCAAATTATTAATCTGTTTAAAGTATTTAGGTTACTGGTAAGGACGTTGTTATTATACATTGGTCAAGATAAAATTAGCTACTTTAATAGATAAAATCCAAAAGCTTAGTGACCCAACACGTTTCTCAGTCTCATAAAATTCAAAAATGAATTGACTTAGTGGCCCACTTTTTAAATTGTTTTGGTTTTTTAATCTTCAAAACATGGTTCCAGAGACTACCTTTGAAAGATGAAAGGTCATAAATGGTAATGAGTCAAGGCTTTTATGACCAGGCATCAGACTGTTTTTTTTTATCCTCTATATTTACTTGGGAATACCAGAATTCAGATGCATGTCCCATCCATAATATAAGGTAGACTGGGAAATACAGTTTAAATGTTATGCTAGAAATCAAAGGGCGTATGTTTGGCATTCAATTAATAATCTCTGCTCTTCTGATTTCAGTACATCCATTTCACCCTTTTCCTACATTGATTCATTTGCTAGAGCTGCTAAAACAAAGTACCACAAACTGTGTGACTTAACAAAAATTTATCTCATAATCTGGAGGCTAGAAGTTGGAGACCAAGTGTTGTTATGATAGCTTGGTTCGGAGGGATGTGAAGAAAAATCCATCCTATGACTCTTTTCTAGCTTCTGACAATTTGCTGGCAATCTTTGGCATTTATTGGCTTGCCAAATTGTCATCCCATTACCTGCTGTCATCTTCATATTGCATTCTCCCTGTGTCGATATCTCTGTGTCTAAATTTCCTCTTTTTATAAAGACACCATCCATTGTAAGATTAGGATCCACCCTACTGATCTCATGTCAACTTAATAAATTTGAAACAATCCTATTGCCAAATAATGTGACATTATGAGATACTGGGGGTTAAGGCCTCAATGTATGAATTGAGAGAGGGGGCACATTTCAACCTATAACACTACACAGATAGAACATGCTCATCTTCTTACCGTGAGTAACAACCGTAACTGCAAATTCTTATCAGTAACTGCATTTAGCATAAAGTTAAGGTTCATCACTTGATGTAGGGTTCTTTGTATCAGATCCAATATGGCTTCCAGTGTTCCAGTGACCTAAATATTGAAAACAATAAGTTACTATCAAAAACTCTTAGGGTTTTAGATTCTACCCCGCTTGTAACCTAACAAGGTATTCTGCTATTATGTCATTGATGATGAGAAAAATTACAAGACTCCTGGGTCGGGGACAAAGATCCATATCACTCATGCCACATCAGGTAACATGAGTTTCATGTTTACATCAATTTCTATTGACATCCCAAGTCCTATGATTGTGGAGTATCCCAGGCTGATGCTGTTTTTACAGTAAACCTGCATCACGAATGAGAAATTCTGAGCTTACAAAACTCCCAATCTTACAATGACACTAATACCAATTTTGCTAACCTTTGTCCCAGTGGGAGACATTGTTGTATCCTTATGATGTAATAACATGTTACATGATTATAGGCTATTCTTTGCTGTGGAGGGAGACACTATCTCTATCTCCCAAGCTGAAATTCTGCTTTCTGGAAAGAACTTAACATTTTCAGTGTTTTCCATGACCCTTGTGTCTATACTCTGGGAGATTTTTTCCCTTAACATTACTCTCATGGACACATGTGAAGTGAGTTTTGTGAAGTGTACATTCCTCTGTGACTATATAGTTTTCATGACTACTTTTGTTAGTGTATCTTTGGAGACCTGACGTTTATTTTAAGACTGGAACTGTAAAAAACACTTTTACATACAGACCTGTGCTTTTTGGTATTAGATTCACTTAAAAGTTTGGTAAGCTATATTCCCTTTGCTGTATTTTATTTGAAAAAAATAAACAAGCCAGTCTAGTCTAGAAATTTCTGATAATCAAACAAAATCATGGAGATGTTAAAATACATGACAAAATGCAAAACTCAAAAGAGTTACAATGGTACATACACAGATATATCAGTGTAAATTATCTATAAAGTTCATAAATATATATAAGCATATGTGGTAATTTAAAATATAATAAATATTTAATTTAAATTAGTAGACGTTCTATATTTTTACATAAGTGTGGTTGTGATAACTCGGTAGTCCTTTCGGAGATATCTCACCCATGATTTTAAAATATGTGTGAATAAATGAGAAATTGAAATATAAGAATATTAATATTTCTATTTAGAATATTTTTTAAGATTTTATTTATTTATTTGAGAGAGAGAGATGTGTGAGAGAGAAAGCACAAGCAGGGGGTTGTGCTTTAATCACTAAATCAGTATTTGGATGTGAAAAACAACAAAAAAGCCCAAAAGTATCAAGTAGAAAATTCATAATTATATCTGCATTAAGTACATATGGTTTCAGTGTCATTTATTATTTATAAAATTGTCTAAACAACTTAACTATTAGTTTATATTGCAGAATATGACTATCCAAATGAATATCCCAGCACAGTAATAAAATGATCCACATATAAATAATTATATGTGTTAATCTAACTCTTCTGATCACTATTGCTGTGTAACAAGTTAACCTCATAACTTAGCATCATTTAACAACCATGATGACTCTAGTTTAGGAATATATTATATTGGTGGCAGAATAACCTGATGAAAGATTATTATTTTTTTTTTCTTCTAAGTGTATCTGGGAAGAAGAAGAGACATTTTTCCCTTGATCCCCTAAAAGAGGACAAGGGAGTCAGTGTGATAATTTGTTTTTGAAGATCTGAAATTCCTTGCGTTATGGAGAGTAAAGAGGATTAAATTTTTCAAAGAGAAGCTCTGGCTTTTTAAATTCCAGGGCTTTTTAAGGAGTTGGAAGCAGCCACAGCCTAGGGAAGCATAGGACTCCTCTATATTAAGGAACCCAAGTAGGACAGGTACAGTAACCTCAGTAAAGGATCACCTCGGGTTGCCAGGCTATCTACACCCTACACAAGCCAAAAAAAAAAAAAAGCTTGGCCCTTGAAGGGCGCCAGTAAGTAATCTCTAAGTTTTTGTACCATTCTCCCTAAGAGTGTTTTGTCTGTTTTTCTTGAAGCCTCAGGCTATATGGTACCAATTTGTTCTCTGTAGGGGCTGGAGATTGAGTGACTAAGGTCAGCCGTGCAGGTTTTCATCCATAGCTCAGTGATCATCCCCAGTAAAAACCTGGCAACGCCAAAACTCAGGTGAGTTTCTCTGGTTGGCATTACTTCATACATGTTGTCACACATCATTGCTGAGAAGTTAAGGACTGTCTTTAAGATTCTTCCAGGAAAGGACACAAGGATGATTGTGCCTGTCCCTTTAGGGACCTCCCTATGTACCTTTACCTTTGCTGATCTCAATCTGCATCCTTTTGCTATATTAAATTCTAAGTGTAAGTATAATAGTTTCCTGACTCCTGTGAGTCCTTCCAGTGTATCATTTAATTTGAAGGTGGTCTTGTGGATTTTGAATACAGTAATGTAACAAAATTCAGCATTGCAGAAGATGGCTGGCCTCAGCAGGGAGAGGTGTACATATATTATAGGGGCATAATCCCATATGTGGTAGCCTCAGAAACTTAGGTAGAAGTACAGGGGAGCTGAATTTAGTAAATTTGAATGGGTCACATTAGTTTAGATAATAGACGTTGCAATGGAGACCATGATGAACTGAAGACCAGTGATGTCTGTACCAAATTACTGCACCGTATAAAACTGCAGAGCTAAGAAGGGAGAATATCCTCAAAATAAAACTAAGCTGAATTTTTCATTAGCCAAGTAAAAAGGACCTTAAAGCTGTTATGACAAAAAAGAAAAATACATATGCCTTACTTTAAGATATAAATAAATTAAAATCAATGAAGCCTAGTTACTCAGCATTACCATTTGTTTTATTGTTTTTACAAATATTCTAAATTATTCTGGAATTTAATAAGACCTGGTTGACAATATTACTACTATTTTGCTAAATACATAAATGTTAAGCTGAAGGCATTTTAGCCATGCATCTCAAATCATATTTTTCAATATAGTAATTTTATTTTTAGGAATATCTCCAAAAGCAATCAAAAAGCAATAAATTACAATAGGGGATATTCAGATATATAAATATATTCATACCCACACAAAAATAAGTAAATAAAAAAACAGATAAATTTATCACAACATCATGGAAAATATCAAAAATTGAAGTATACCAAATGTTAATTTGTGATTAAATGTATAATAGATTTTCTTGGTTCAGTATTATTCATATATATATTAGTATATATATTATTATTATTCATATATATGATAGTAACATATATATATATAGTGACATAGAAAATGATTAGCATGTTAACTCAAGAAGCGGAATATGGAATTGCATATCTGTTTTATAATTTGTTAATATTTAAATTGGTAATATACTTAGAATGATGAAGCCATACAAGTTATGAAGCTCATAGAATTGTTTGGAACAATAAAATTATTTTAATTACCTCGGGATGGAGCAACGTTAGAAATAGCAAAAAGTATATATTTCTCAGAGACCTATTTAATCCTTTCAAGTTTCTTGTGAATTAAAACACACAGGCACACACACACGTCCATACACAGACACAAATACTTATCAAGCTAAGAAAATATTCAACAGTAGAGTTTAACATGTTGTCCTATAAGAGAGAAAGAAATTCATTTGTCAGTGAGAAAGATGCTTCATTTGCACCTTATGCAGTGGGAGATTGGACAGCAAGGCGGAACCCAGGAGCAGATAGCATTGCCTCTTTTTTTTTTTGCTTGCTTCCTCCTTCTATCTTAATGTATTCTCTATTTAGTGATTGAATAACAGTAGTAGCTTTTCTCAAACTTCCCTGTCTTAATCATTAGATAGCATTCAGACTTAATGAAAACATTTCCCCAGAAGACAAAAAGTTAACATAAACAATTTATCATCATTCCCACTGGTCAAACATAAATGTTTTCTGAATTGGAGATGGAGTTTTGCCATGGATTAGTGGAATTTACTATATGGCAGAGGCTGTGCAGTTGTAAAGCTGAATAATTTGTTTTGTGGCACAGTAGAAATATTTATTTTGGATGGAAAGTAGTTTTCAGGAAAAGAGAAAAATGCTGACCAAGTGGAATACATGCTGGTTTCAGGAGTGAATGTTAGTAGAAAAGAGCAGAAAATTCTTTAAACTTAATTTTACTCCTATGTTATATAGTCATAAAAGGCAAGGAGTCCAACCCTCTCCATCCATCCACCTGAGTTTGGTGCTATTCTTCCAGGCATCTTTCTTGCTGATATTCATAAATATATTTACCTATTATTATTTATAGGAAAATAGAAAAATCTCCTACATATTATTCATTTCATTTTTTACTTAATGTCTTTTCTAGCTATATATATATATATTCACTTTCTTTTTCATGGATGCTCTGTATTCACTTTTACGGATCTATCATATTTTAACTATTCCCTTATTGATGGAAAAGTAAGTGGTGTCCATTGCTAGTACAGTGCTTCTGTGAACATCTGTACCGTGATGTAATTTCTGTAAAACAGCTTCCTGTGCACAATTAAAATTTAATGTGTACTGACAAATTATTCCCCAGAAGACTGTTACCAAATTTTATACTCAACTGTGAATATGTGAGTACCTAGTCTCCTTTGTCTCCTCAAAGAATGATAGAAATCTTTAAATTGTTTACCAGTCTGGTGGGTGAAAATGATATCAGTGTGATACAGTAAATGAAATCCTGTATTGCCAGAGCAGAAGCATGTCAAAGATGCAAAAATATCCAGATAATATTTCATTTTATTCACCCAAATACATGAAAGGTAAAGAAAGATAAAATATGATTATGTATATATGCTTATACTTTATCAACAAATGTCTTGTAAAATTAGCTATATTTTCAAATATGATGACACAAAGTGTTGGTTTGTAAATGGTGTGTCTCTGATGATATGAAGTCCTGATGAAATGATAAAATGATGAAAAGTGTTTTTAACATGAATTATTTTATTTACTTTAATTTGAGCTGTTTGACTGATGTATTTAGCTTTATGGACGACCTGTGACTGAAGATTGTTCAAGGGACAGACATACAGCCAAAATAATGCAGTTTAGCTAAATATCATTGCACATGCAAAGCTAGAAGATACACAAATACAGAATGGTGACAATATGAATTAAGTCTGCAAGTAACTTGTTTTTCAACTAAATTCAGTTTTTATTTTTTTCCTAAATATCAAATTGTTTGCCTTCAAGTTAGCCAACACCTCATCTCTCAAGCCAATATTATATTCTGGCAAACATCAAAATCTGTGAATGAAACGGTAAACAATGTTTAATTATCTATTCATTTACTAAGCATTTCTCTCTCTCTCTCTCTCTCTCTCTCTCCCCCTCTGGTTTTAATCCATGTTTTATTCCAAACCAGGATAATAAAATGAGCCGTATTTCAAAATTCACATCTGGAGAAATTTCTAACAAAAATAAAATCTTTTGTTCAAATTTATTTGTCCTTGGAAAATGGGCCTGCATTTTAGAGAAATGCAGCTACAATATTTTTGAAATTGTTGAAAATGATTTTGCATAACTAATGGAGGCTAAGAAAGCAACATTTTAATGATTTAAGTGCAAAGTAACCAGAAACAGACAATTTCTATTTTCCTTTAAAAGTTTTTTGTTGTTTTGTTTTAAATCAAGAGAGCATTTTCAGCAAAATATATTTTAGCCTTTATTGGAATGTAAAAGAATAGAAAATCTTTCTTTTATTTATCTTAAAGCAGTTTTCAAACATAAGTAATCTTCTTGACTTTTACTTTCCTGAAGTAAAAGAAAAGATACATAGATAATCTCTCCCTCTTGCATTGCATCTAATTTGTGAGGCCCTAAATCACAAGTTGTTTTGTAGTCTTGGCAGGATTCTTTATGGAGAATAGGCAAACTTGGTTTTTTGCAATTTTTTTGCAAGGGTCTATATAGTAACATTAAATACGTAGATCTCTCTCTCTCTCTTTATGAATATACCAACACTATCCTTTTGTGGATGAAGTTTTCTCCTACAGAAAACAAAACTAAACAAAAAGAAACCAAAAATTCCCCACTGTTAGTGGACACTTTCTTGGAAACTAGCCCCCTAAGCAGTTTCATCTAAGGCAGCATATCATTAATCATTAGGCTAAAACAGTTTGGATCATCAAAAATAAGTAATATGAAAATATTATATACCCTTATAAAGGTCACAAATCCACAGTTACTGGCTTATATTTTCTATCTTGCTAAAAGTATAATTGGAAGCCACGCTGCTTTTATACTTTGTGTTTCTCAAGTTTTCTTTATTTCTGAACTCTTTGTTTGTTTGTTTTGTTCTTTGGTTTTCATTTTTGCTTTAATTGGCAGGAACTTCATATTAAACCACTTATTCTCAAATAACATGTTTCATAACATTTACAGTTTAATGAAGCATTAGAGAAAGAATATATTAAGGAACAATCTATAAATTGTCTCCATTTGTTCATATTGAGGAAGGGACTCCATTTAAAAGAATGATAAGTCCGGAGTATTTACCTAGTTATAAGTATAACAAATTACTGATAGCAAATGGAGCAGCTCAAAAGCTGTTCTTCCCCCAAAGTCTTTATTTTATTGAACATTTCTTTTCAAAGTAATATAAAAATTATACAAGTATGATTAAAATGAACTGGGGACTAGAAATACATGATTGTTCATCTAAATTTAATACAAAGAGATAATGATCTCAGCGTTTAGTATTTTCACTGATACAGCACAGAAACAAATAATTGTTCATTTAATCTCTCCAGATTTTAAAATATGAGCATTACTTTAAAAATCATAATTTGTATGAAACCAAATTATTCTTGCTGAGATAAAAGAAGTTTTATTTCTATGTCACCAAAAGGTCATTATCTTTTTTCCACTTATCTTCCATTTTGTTTTTCGCAAAAAAATGGAAAGCTCTTAGGAAAAAAAATGAGAAACTTTTTTGCCAGCAAATCAGTTGATGAAGATTACAACTAGGACCCACATCCCAGGACAATATAGCTGCTTGTTTAAGCCTAGGTACAGATTTTAGTTTTAATGGACATCCTCTTCAATTATTCCATCTTACAGATGCCCAACTGCTCTTAAGATAGCCAAGTCTGCTCCATCACCCACTGTGCACTTGGAAATGTCAGCCTGGCCTTTTAATCTCAACACAACAATTGACTCTGCACTGTGTGTCCTTTCAAAATAAGCACAGCTGCAGTCTTCGTATCTTTAGCAGTCTCCCTCCCAGTACTGCACAGCAGTCAGAGATGTTCAGCTATTCCAAATATAAAGTTAGGAAGATCAGCTTTCTGAGAAGCCACAGGAATTGCTTCTCCAGCCTGAGTTATAACAAACCATCATTTCCGTACGGAGGAGCAGCTTGAGAGCTGAGTAAGTTATCAAAAGCATTGCACGAAAGCATATACAGCACGCTGGGCTGCTTCCAGCGGTTTCACCTTAGGTTAGTCAACTAAAAGAGATAACATACATCTTCCTCTGAAGTGTTTAGTTCTAATGCTTACAGTCAAGGGACACGGGGCTTCTCTCTGTCAGGATGTAAAATGTGCCATGCTAAATGACCTTATATACAATTGTCAGGGTTGTAAAGTAATCCACGAGTGATTAGAAATTTGTTGGAACATTATATTCTAACAGAGAACTATATTTTATCAAGATAATTTAAACCAGTGATGTAAACCATACATTGTTCTAATAGAAGTTATTTCTGGTCAGTCAGCACCCAGAATAACATAACCTATGCTTCTATTTCTCTGCCTCAAACATGGTCAGCACACACATTGATATCGCATAGTCTGTTGTGGAACTCTGAGAGAATCATGTTAGATAAATAAGATACTGTTAAAATACCGCTATGATCTTTTAATGCTTATCAAAAGATAGATGTTTTTTAAACAAATGTTTGTTCTATTTCGACCTGCATTATTTCTCAAATCCTCCTGCCTTTGGCATTCTAAGAACAAACTATATATACCCATTTAGAAAAAATAGCCTATATCTATACATTTATAAGGTGTTGATGTGTGTATATATATATAGATAGATAGATAGATACATAGATAGATATCAGATATCAGATAATATCTCTCTTTTTCATCTATCGATCTATCGATGGATCTGCTTTTCAAAGTGTTACAGCTTTATATCCCCAATGTCTGCACCTCTTGCCTGCAACTGATGTCAGGCAGGTTATTTGAAAATACTATTCTTTGGAGGGCTGCAATCTCAACAATCGGTGAGTTAATAATTTATTCCAAATCTTCTTCCTTTCTTTATTTTACCAGCTCTCTACCCTTTCCTGTACTGACCCAGGAAGCAGTAGGTGGAAGATAGGGGGAGACTCTCCTTGTTTGCCCCCTGCCCACCAATATAAATTGAATGGCAAAATTGACTCTATAGAAAACATTAGTACCTGTTTGGTTAATTGTGATTTTTTTTTAAAGATTTATTTTATTTATTTGACAGAGACAGAGACAGCCAGTGAGAGAGGGAACACAAGCAGGGGGAGTGGGAGAGGAAGAAGCAGGCTCATAGTGGAGGAGCCTGATGTGGGGCTCGATCCCACAACGCCGGGATCACGCCCTGAGCCGAAGGCAGACGCTTAACTGCTATGCCACCCAGGCGCCCCTGGTTAATTGTGATTTTTGTTATATCCCTTAACATTACTGTATGGTGGTAATTGGCTTTTTTTTTTTTCAAATTAATTTTGAGGTTGTTGAAAAATTTTATTTTATTTTATTCTTTTAATGGCAGATGCTCTCTTCCTAAAGCTGGGGGGAGGGGGATGCCTTGGCTTATAGCTGAAGCATTTGGGCAAAGTTCTTCATGGCATTTAAAAAACTACATTTACTTGAGAAAATAGCATCATGTGACAGAACCATAGCAATCATAACACCTTAGGTGCCAGAAAACACTCACTCTGGGTGGCTTGGATGACTCCAGATTCTTAAGAGCATTTTTTTCCTTGGGGTAGAAAGTCCCTGCAGTGCATTAATTTCTACGGAGAGCTAATAGCAACCCTGTCTCTCAAGCAACTGGCTTGCAGTGTATTAGCCTGCAAGGCAGAAGAATAACAGACACATATCGCTGACATTTAACAAAGCTATCTTTCATCATTTTCTTTTTTTGCCCTTTTATAAGTCTCATTTTGTAGAAAAACACTCTTCAAATGATGACTTAAATTATTTCTGAAGAATTTTCTTCCTCAAATTATCTAAAGTTTTAAAAATGCCACGATGTTATGTTAGCAATTCTTTTTTTTTTTTTTAAGATTTTATTTATTTATTTGACAGAGAGAGAGACAGCCTGCGAGAGAGGGAACACAAGCAGGGGGAGTGGGAGAGGAAGAAGCAGGCTCCCAGCAGAGCAGGGAGCCTGATGTGGGGCTCAATCCCAGGACTCTGGGATCACCCCCTGAGCCAAAGGCAGACACTTAATGACTGAGCCACCCAGGCGCCCCTGTTAGCAATTCTTAAGGACTCCCTCTCCCTTTTATATGTATATGACAATACAAAATGATGTCTAAAACATGTTTCTCTTCTTGCATCTGATATGTGAGGCCTTATATCATGAATAATTCTTTAATCTTGGCAGTATTCTTTATGAAGAAGAGACACATTTGATTATTTGCAATCTTTTGCAAGGGTCTATATATTCATATACTGTGAATCTGCCTTTGAAAATTATGATTTTTTTTGTTTTTTTTGTTTTTGTTTTTTTAGTTTAGCTTCACTCTGAATTATCACATGTGGAAAGAGCTATCATAGGGGATCATGATAGATCAGGTTCCAGAGTTTTACCGGAGTGAAATACCACAGCTTTACCAACACCCTTTCCCTCTTGGCAAATGTATTTTATGGTTGGTACCACAATTAGCCTCTAACTGCTCAGACGTCTTGGCTTAATGTGGATAAACATTCCAAAGTAAGTTTATTAAGAAGAAGAAAATAAAGAAAAAGAAAATGAAGACAAAGTATGGGATCTAGACACAGTTAAGTGTACATACAGGTTCTCTTCTCTGAAGGTAGCCAGGCTCTTAACCACAGATTTCCTTGTCTGACCATACTTGAAGGACTTAAAGGCTTTGGTTCTTTTCCCTTAATCCTGTCTGGTATTGTCTCTGACCAGTTAAGGACAACTTCAGGTTGCACCCTGAGTGGGTGGTAGGAGGGCCCAGGCAATTTCGCAGCATTTTCTATCCTGTCTTCTCTGCTGTGTCATACCTCAGTTGAGACCAAGTCTTGATTTCTGATCCATAAAGGAAAGAACCCCCCCCCCGCCAAAATCTGGTACAAAGTGACTCCTCTCTCTTCAGACTGTCTGCAATAACTTCCCAGAATTTATTGCCCTTGTTCGCATTCCCTCCTAGAATGACACTCTCAACCCAAGTAATTTTTCTCTATCCTATTTCCTTTACCTAAGTAAGAAGACAATTCAAATGCTATCAGGATGGGAACATGACTACGTGAAGTGGTGCTGAGGACAGAGGTGTAGTAATTATTTTACCTTAGTGGGTTTCAATATGGATCCCCAGGCCAGCAGGATCATCACGGTAACCTGGAGACTTGTTATGATGAAAATCCTCAACCCCGCCCCAGGACTAATTAGAAACTCAGGGAGCGTTCCTCAACAATCTGTTTTTTAACAAGCCCTCCAGTAATTCTGATACATGCTAAAATTTAAAAAGCTCTATTCTACTTTTAAGTATCTCTTTGTTTTCTTTTTCCTTTCTTTCTTTTTTTCACATAGTAGTATTTTCTTTTTAAAAATCTAAGTCTAAAGCATATTCTCTAACAGAATCTTTAAATTAGCTTTATGTTTCAGAATAAAATATAGATCATGACTTGGTACTAGTCATGGGCATCAGATGAAGTATTGTATTTCTTCCAGGCTCCTAAACTTCACCCACTCCCCAACTGGACAATGGGTTTTCCTGTTTCAAAATTTTTGCCCCCTGGTGGAATTTACAGGAGCCTGATACTTCTTTTTCCTCTCTTCTCTCCTCTCCTCTCCTCTCCTCTCCTCTCCTCTCTTCTTTTCTCCTCTTTTCCTTCTTTTTTAAGATTTTATTTATTTGAAAGAGAGAGAGAGAGAAAGAGCACAAGCGGGGAGGAGCAGAGGAGGAAGGAGAGAGAATCTGAAGCAGGCTCTGCACTGAGTGCAGGGCCCAAGGTGGGGAGAGATCTCAGAACCCTCAAATTAAGATCCGAGCTGAAACCAAGAGTCTGATGCTTAACCGAGCCACCCACGCAACCCCAGGAGACTGATACTTCAAATGTAAAAGACACTTCAAATTTTCAATTCATTTGCAGAGCCTAGATAATTAATACAACCACCAAAACTGTGAAAGTGAAAGTACACTGTATTTCAGATTACCAGTATCTGCCACTTAAATGCACTCTAAGTAAGGAGACAATACATTTGAACGTCCTGTCTGTATATAGCTCAGAAATGATTTATCCTTATGTTTATTTACTGTCTGTAGCTCTAATTGCCTTCCTTCCTTGCTTATTTAATAGTAAACACAAATGCTCAAAAAAGGGGGGATTTTGTGTGTGTGTGGCCACCATGTTTCTCTGCTTTATTTTCTCAATGTAAAATTTCATTTCTAAATACTTTAGTAGAAAAGACTTTTATACATGTAATGAAGTAGTAAGATTTTGAAGAGTCCTAATACCTTTTTCCTAGCTAGGATGATGTTTACATAATGTCACAGATACCAGTTCAATTACTTTTCATAATGTTACTTGATATCCTGGTGAGGTGGATATATAGATTGAATATGTGTTTAGGTTAGAACTCCTTTTTAAATTAATATATTTCCAATGGAAATCCAAACTCTCCACTGACGTATGGTTTATTCATGCTTTATAAGGCTACACACAATTTTAGTTCACATGCACTATATATTTAATCATTTTTTATCATTTAATGTAACTGAAAGATATTTCTTCGATGAAACTGCACACCATTCCTTCTATTTAAGTGAGACAACTTTTAGTTATTCAATTAATAAACTGAGTTGACAAGGTTTAAAACCAGACTAGTGTAGAAATAAGCAAAATCAATCCATGTTTTAACCAAGAAAGCATTTCTCAGATAAAGGAAAAAAAAAGAATAAAATATCAGGGGAAACTGAACCAGAAAAGATACCTGGAAATGTTTACTACACTGTAAAAATTGATGAAAGGAAACAGGAGGATAGGCACCATAATAACATTATCTATATATCCACTGACTTCCTTCTAAAGTAAAGTTCATAGTCTGGTTGGAGAAATGAGGAACATCTGGAAGGAAGGTGTGTTTAAACAAAGAGTTTGGACTTTTAATCACAGATCTTAGGTGATAGATGGATGTTTCAGGATTATTCATGTATTAACCAATTCCAACACAAAAATCTTAAATATTTAGTTATTCATTAAGAAATATTTATAAAAGCCCTACAAAGTGCATGCTGCTCTTCTAGATGATACATTGAGAAGAATACAAAATTAAACTAACCGTGGAGGGCACCTGGATGGCTCAGTGGGTTAAGCATCTGCCTTTGGCTCAGGTCATGATCCCCGGTCCTGGGATCAAGTCCCACATCAGGCTCCCTGTTCAGTGTGGAGTCTGCTTCTCCCTCTCCCTCTTCTGCTCCCCCTGCTTGTACTCTCTTACCTGCACTCTCTCTCTCTCAAATGAGTAAATAAAATATTTTTTAAAAGTAATAAAAAAATAAACTAACCTTGGATATTTTCATTAAAAAATGTTGAAGTTTAATTGTGTGCGCGTGTTTGCATGCGTGCATCTTTAGTTGTACTTACTTGTATATTTATAAATACATTAGATAAATTCAAATTTAGGCATATAAACAGAATTTAAGTAGCCTGAGGATCTGTAAGAACACTGAGAATAGGCCTAGAGGCTATAATGCCAATAATAATATCTCAAGGTCGCTGCAGGGGTTATAAGAGCAGAAATACCAATTTTGCTACCACTATGACACAGACAGCACAACACATAACAGCAATTAATGTTGTGGGTTGAATTGTGTTCCAAAACTCAATATTTTGAAATCCTAACCCCCAGTACCTCAGAAAGTAATGTGCAGATGTAATTAATTAAAGATACAGCCATACTGGATTAGGGTCAGCCCTTAATCCAGTATGTTTGGTGTTCTTATAAAAAGGTAAAATTTAGACACAAAAAAGCACATGGAAACAATGCCATGTGACAATGAAGGCAGAGATTGGGATGAGGTATCTATAAGTCTCAGAACGCCAAAGGTTGCCAGCAAACCAGAAGCTAGGAGAGGGGCATAGAACAAAGTCTCCATCGTGGCCCTTAGAAGGAACCAACCCTTCCAACACCTTGATCTCAGACTACCAGCTTCTAGAATAGTGATACAATAAATGTTGTTTAAGCCATTTAGTTAGTTGTACTTTGTTATGGAAGTCTTAGCAAACTAATATAGCTGGCATTGAACATAGAATTACAGTATTGCCATTCAAATGCTGCGTGTTTCTGCCTTCACTCTATTAAAAATACCTATTCACATTGCTGCCACTTCCCAATAATGCCCACTTCTAAATGAAAGCCTTTTGCAGGGACGAAAGAGAAAAGACAAGTGAATTTTACTTCTTGGAGAGAATTACCTAAATTATCCAAATACGGGAAAAGTGTTCAAAGGATATCAAGCATCCATAAATGTAAAAAGTCAGCATAATAAATACACACATAAATGTGAATATAATTCTGTTTTTCTATGACTCAATATCTCCCTGCTTTATTTTTGTTTTAAAACAGCCAGAATCATTATCTTAGTTTAGGATTTATTTCCTTCTCTTTGTGATTGCTATAAATTCTAGGGATTTCTGTATTATGTTGGCATCTTTGGGAGGAATGGAAGACTATTGAACCATAATCTGCAGCCTGATCTGTTCTCCCCACTGTTGGCCGCACTCCATTTCCCAAGCAAAAGTTCTATTGAGTCTCTGTGACTTACCCTTGCAGCTTAAAATAAGTAAATAAGTAAATAAATGAAAAAGCACCATTTCACATCCTATATACTAGGCCTATTTCATTGATGTCACATTAAGTGCTTTTACTCTATTTAACTGCTGGGTCCAGGGATTCACCAAGCCCTCATTCAAGAAGTAAGTTACTCTCTTATCTGCTCTGTTGCAAAAAAACTATCTTGGGTTTCTTATTCTGCCTCATCCTTCGCCCTTCATCCTGGGATCATGCTCTGTAAGGCAGGAAGGGAAAACTTTTCTTAGGCTCACATAACATCTAACCTTCTTGCTTCCACCAATCTTTCTCCTTTCCTCCCCATGGCCAGAGGCTATGAAAACATTCTCTAGCTGGTCTTCGATTTTTTAAAATGTCTTCTTAGAATAAACTTTATATTGTTTCTTTCAAGAGTAGTCTTTGGAAATAAGAGCTAAGAATTAGCTTTTCTGTTAAAATGCACATTATATGAAGCACTGACTGCACATATCCCAAATGTAGGACGGGCATTTGGTGGAAGCGAGAGGAACACCTCTGACTCAACTCCTGACTTTTCTTCCATGTGGAGAGATAGCCACTGGTGTAAAACCCCTGACTTCTTGCTGTCCCTCCCAGAGAGACCCCTCCAAGTTTGCAGGCGTGGCACAGCAAATCTGGGGAGAATAAACTGACGACGTTTGGCTCATCTCTTTCCTTTTCCAGAGAAAATCTGCCTGCTAAGAATATATGCATTTTCTTCTTTCCAACATGAAGCAAAAAGGGTTTCCTTCCACAGGAGACGCCTGGGATCATTCAGCACAGTCTGGTAGAAGATGGGTGAATTTGTTGAAGTCTGTGGTTCATTATAAATAGTGTAAACATATGCGCTGGTTTGTCAGGATGGTCTCAATTTATGCTTACTGTAGTTATTAACATTGCCTCTTTTTCTTTCAAGAGTGTCCTGGTTTGGATACTAAATAATTTAGTTATCCTAATTGTTAGGAAACCTACTTTCCCACAGATAAGACACATCTAGAGTCAATCCTCAGTTGACATACAACTCGGGAAGGGAGTATTGTTGTTGTTGCTATTGTTTTTCTGTTTTTAGCCCCTTTGATCCCAAAGTGAACTAGAAAAGAACAACCAGTATGAGAAAGTTACAATTATTGCTACTTGGACATTAAGGAGAAAAACCAATTATTTTAGGATCAAAATGTCTTGATTATTGGATGATAGTAATTCTCTTTACTTAAAGCATAATCACTATTCTAATTTTTTTTGTGAAACTCATACGTGACTATATTTCTGAAAGAGGAACTCCGTTTGTAGAACTTTATTAAGCTTATATTCTTTAGAAAACAAAGGCTGAAAGTCTTATTGTGTAAACATCACAGTAATATTCTTCATAGTAATTCCAATACATCTGGGGGAAAAAATGAATCAGTATATTTTAATAGCAGTTTTTCCAGCAGAATTCTGACTTCTCAGAATGATAAACACATTCCACTTTGTCAACATTTATTTTACCTTGGATAGGAATTAATTATAATGGGAAAAAGCAATAACAATTTAACTAATGCTTTAGAAACTCCAAAGTATGGGTGCTTGTATACTTATATACTTACTATACCCCGTGTACTATTCTGGGTAATTTGGATAGTCAGTTACACAAAGAGAGAAAGCTATACCTCCATGCATCTTGTGTTCAAGATGGAAGAGATTATAGTGACTGAATTCAAGTAGTCAAATGTTTTTTAAAATTAATTTATTATTATTATTATTATTATTATTATTATTATTAGAGATAGATCATGAGTGGGGGGGGGAAGGACAGAGGGAGAGGGAGAGAGAGAATCTTACAGGCTCCACACCCAGAGTGGATGCCGATGCAGGGCTTGATCTCACAACCCTGAGATCATGACCTGAGCTGAAATCAAGAGTCACATGCTTTAACCAACTGAGCCATCCACGCACCCCACAAGTAGTCAAATTTTGACAGTCATATGTTTTCAATCTTTTCTTTGACTTGTCTCAGAAACAGCATATCAGTCATAACTAAAGCTATGCATCTTCAAGAGATTGCTTAAAGTGTCATGCCCATTTTGGTTAATGTAGGTAGAGCAAGTCATGAGTTTGGTTTAATTGTATGAACTTGGTATAAGTAGGAATTTTTCAAGTTTTCCTGAAAACATGATGTCTATGTCAGTGAAGTGAGACTTCTAGACTCTCCAATTTGTTTTTAAAAATTATCTAACAAATAAATGAGAAAATGATAGATGAAAAGAAAGAGATACTTTTGACATTTCTCTGTGTGCTATATATATAGACCCATAACAAGAGTGGAGTAAAGCCTTCAGAAAACTCTGCATTGAAATATGCTTTGCTACTCTCTCATGCAGAAGTGAAATAGAGTTTTATTATACCATTATTGCCTTTTTCTCTAAAAGGAATTTCATTATGTTGCCCAACCTCACAGGGTGGTTGCTAAAACTCAATAACAAGGCAATAGTGGCAAGACACTTTTCAATTAGCAATGTGGAATTGCTATATGTGTGAAAATAATTTTCCAAGTAACCAACTCCTGGGAGAGAAAAGCCAAAATATAAAATGATTTCTAAACATTTAAATAAAAAGTCAAAGATATTCTCTCCTCATAAAACCCTGTTGGGTAAAACTTTTCCATCAAATGCTTTGTCTGACATTGAATCTCAGAACAGACGATTGTGCAGGACAATTCATTTCCTCTCCCAGGGAGAAACCAGTATTCGTGTCTGTAAAACATTTATTTCCTTATCCATGACTCCATTTACTGATAAAGAAGCTTCCCAAATGTTGAGGGAATGTTTACCTTCCAATCTTAAGAATGGGGGTAATTTTTTCCGTTGGTGCTGTATACGTAGGAAACAATCCAAAAGAACTAACTTTGAAATTCTCATCTGTTTTCTGTGGCAATGAAAACCAGCCCGCAGTTGTCATTTGTTCTGGTGGAATGTAATGCATTAGCTCGCATGGCAGTAGATCTAATAAATCTATTTTCTCATGGAAAAAGAAATGCAATTTTGGGAAAAACTCTTGCTTATTAACAATAATTTAAATCATAGATTTTTCAAATCCTACCACCCATTCTTGGAATTCAATATTTTGCTTTCACTAATTCACTTATAATATTTCATAGAGACTTAAGTGTTTTTGAAAAATTAATTTTGTGGATAATAAAACTACTAAATTGATAATTCGGGCAGGTAAGTAACATATTGAAATGTAAAAAAAAAAGCAATAACAAGATGCCACCTATTTGATAATACAACTTTTAACCTACTACTACTTGTTGCTGATATGAATACTGAGTGAGCGAATATTTTTGTTCTTAAGTAATAGTAAACTTAAAGAATTAGTATCTACTTATGCAAGAGTTTTACTTGGGGAAATATTTAAGCTAGCACTTCAGTTAGCATTATCTCTACAAAGCAGGTCTTGGAAACTATTCTTCTAAATAATCCAAAGTTCCAACTTTTATGTACACTTAGAATGAAATTTTGTAAATATATTTTATTAACTGCAACACTAAGGCATGTGCACATGCATACAGATGCATTTCATAATCCAAATATAATATATGAAAACATTAAATATGCCAAATAGTGGTTTTTAAAATGCTTGTCTATAGGTGTCAAAGGTTGTGAAGGGTCTGAGATTTTACACTACTTTGAAGTGAACAAGTTAGCTGCTGAAGTACCATGGATGCTGGTAAAAGACACAAAAATCCTAGGTCAGAGACAAAAGAAAAACATGGAATTCTTCACACTGTAGCCAGATATAATAGTGAATATGTTTCATATCTGCTAAATGATGGGTTCAGGTAGTAATGGTGACAATTTGATTGATATAGCCTTACACAGCAGCTTACTTGTGGTTTTACTTACCACAGAATGGGTCCTTGCTCTGAGCATCTGCTTAAGTGACCTAGATGGTTACATAAGCAGCCCAATTTTTTTTCTGGAGTTCATGGTCCCCAAAAGGGGTGTCTTTAATCTGCCAGTCTGCAATTTTCAAAGTGGCAGATGAAACTTCCAGGCCATTGGTGACAACCCAAGAGTCAGTGAAATATTAACAGTGTTCATCAAGGGATTGGCTAGAGCTATGAGAATGGCCTTGAGTTCTGCCCCCTAAGCAGAGTAGCCTTGTCTGCTTTTAGCTCTACATAGCTGATTTTAAGGCTGAACAGCCTCACTGTGATAACAGTGCATTTCAGCTTAGCTGAATCATCACTGAAGCTAGCCTAGGGAACCTAGGTGAATTGACAGCCCTAATGAGCTTAAAGCTTTGCTCCAGATGGCTGAATAAAGGATTACTGCCACTTTTTCATGTGATACCAAAATGCCACTGGGACAATTGCAGGTTGTATTTTTTTAATATGCCATTTTCAACGGACAATTAAGGCTTTTGGGTTCCTTCCACCTTGTTAGTTATTGAGTACAAGTTGATTTACTTTATCATGGCAATATCAGGCAAGAGAGTCACAAAGCATCCTTGGTCAGGCATTCAGTTTTGACAAGATCCTAGTAACAATCTAATAGCTGCTTTTAAAAGGAGTATACTGGACAGCGATGTCAGGAAGGCAGTGAATCTAAAACTCTGGGGAGTGCCTTTGGGAATAGATTTCTTGTTGGAGACTTCAATCGGCAAGACCATCAGTCAGAAACTTGTAATCCAAAAAAATCGTTTATGTTGAGGCACCACAAAGATAGAGAGCATGCCGCAGCTAGATTGATAGGTTCCAAACAGCATAGTAGTTTGGGCCCCACTGAAAGGGTGTTTCTTTGTGGACCAGCCAATATAAAAGATCAAGAAGAATGCATTAATGAGACATATGTTATCTCTAATACTCCCAAACTACAAAAAGATGCTAAGCTTTATTTTTCTTGGTCAGGCACTTTTCCAAAGAAATAACTGATTTTCCTTGACTGGCAGCAGAATTAAGCATTATGAGTCTGTCCGTGTAGTCCCTAGAAACACTACTTGGTGAACAGCCATCTGAATTATATAAGTGTTTATCTGTCATTCCTGCTGGCAGAGATTTGATAACATTTATGATTAGGATCATTGAGGTTCTGACTTGCCAAGACAATTCAGAAGACGGCTGAGAGAACATCAATTAAATCGTGAAAACTTTAGGCATCAGAGGGTAGAAGCAGTCACATTAATATCTACCAACTGGTGGCAAATAGCAGAAGAGTATTTCCCATTAGTCCTTCTTTATTGCTGGACTTTCTCTGTCAGGAGAATCCTGTCTCATATTTATGTAATGTAGAAGTACAATCATATACCACATTATTTCCTACAATACATTCAGATGTAGAAGAAATAACAGTACACGGAATAGCCCAGTAGGGTCTTATCAGGCCCCACCTATATGATCATGTTGACCTCACTTCCCCACTAGTAGTCTTGCCCAAACCCCATCAGCTAAAATCATGCATCTATTCCCCCTTAGGATCATGTTGGACAGAGCCATAACAATGGGAATTATCCATTTCCCCAAAAGTCCTCAGCATACTCCACAGGTGTGCATAGACTTCAATACACTTTGAAGAGAAGGACACCACGCTGTGACACTTGATCTTTTTTTTTTTTTTTAAGTAACTGGGTCATGGTGGAGGAGAAGTAGAGATTGGGGATATGGAGGGAGTGAATGACTCTCAGTATAAGTCAAATGAATAATAAGCCAGATGAATTATTTCCAAGGTTGCTGCTGACAGCTCACACTTCAAATGTTTTTGGTCCTCCCAATGCCCTTTACCAGGTAATAAGGTCATTATTACTGACACCATTTAATTTAGGTATGAGGATTACTTGACATAGTATCTGAAGTCACATTCATTTCTCTCTGGGGCCATAGGATTTGAACCCACTGACTGGCTGACTCAGCTTTCTGTGACCCACATAGCAATGCTTTTTGTCCATCTTCATCCAGGGTATTAACTACCCCATTGTCATGAAAATATCCCTTAAATTTAAGATTTCATTTTAATGGGTAGGACAATTTTTTTATGCTCAGAGAAATTCCCCAGAGAGAGCAAGAGCTCCCTTATGTGAGTTGAAACTCATGAGATGAGATCTTTTATTGTCACACTTTAAATCTATCTAAAGTTGACATAGTAGACACCAGAAGAAGGTAAGATCTAAGACAGTCCAGCTGTTGCCATCTTTCTTTACAAACATTATAGACTTCACTCCCTTGTCTTCTAAGAGAAAGTACTCAAAATTGGTCTGGCTTCTGGCCACAGCACTCATGAATTTTCCTCCATTCTCACCTAGCATTGGAACTTAACCTCTTTATTGCCTAAAAGAGAGAGGAAACTTCTGGTTATCTATAATGAATCTTCGTATTAATTGTTACAGCAGGGTGACCAGTGGTTTGGCAAGGAATTCCCCTGCTTGAGGGTAATAAAGGACAAGATACTATTCAGGAAACTATCTCTGAAACTACTTTTCAGTACTCAGCTGATAACAACTGCCCCAATTCTTCCTCATTAATAGGTAATAAAATAGAGGACTGTTTATTGCCCAACTGGCCTTATGGTATGGTGTTGGGGTTAATGTAGAGCATGGAATCTGCCATAATACCTGGCTTGCTAAAATGTAACAAGGAGGCCGCTGAGGGCAGGGAAGGTTTCGGAGAAGGGTGTACGCCTTTGGAGTGCCAAGGCCTACGTGACCACTCTCCCGTTGAAACACCACAGGGAGTTGCCTTCCTGAAACTTTCCTAGCCCAAACAGCTGCCCTGTGATCTAAGAATTGTAGGCATTGTCTCTTAGGTGATGTTTAATAGAACACACCCAAATTAGCATATTGTATCTTCCGTAAACAGATCCTCCCAGTTTCAGTAAGACCCCTTGTCAACATGTGCTTAAGGAACAGTGGTAAGCATTTGTGATTACCTTGAAGGACCAATAAAAAAGGAGCAAAGAAGAGCAAAGGGTCTTCATCTCTGAGTGTTGACCCCCTTGCCCTTCTCCTCTCTTTCACGGCATAGTTTGGAGTAATCTTTCATCCGTTGGTACAGGGATTGCTGGCCATTCCCGACAGTATGGTCAACGTACTTGCTATTTATTCTGATGGTCATCCTTTAAATCTTGTTAGTTGGTTTGTAACAAACTTAGCCCTTCTTTTTCCAGAAAGCTGTGCTTCTGTCAGCATCCCATTCTCATTGTCATAACTGTTTTTATGATCTGTGTCCCTCCAAAATTTTTAAGTTGAAATCCTAATCCCCAGTGTGATAGTATGGGGATGGGGGCTTTGGGAAGTGATCAAGCCATGAGGGTCAAGCTCTCATGACTGGGATTAGTGCCATTATAAAAGAGACCCCAGGGAGCTCGCTCTCTCCTTTCACCATGTGAAGACACAGACACAGAACCAGGAAGCAGGTCCTCACTAGATAAGGGATCTGCTGGCACTTTGATCTTAGACTTCCCAGGATCCAGACTATAAGAAATATGTTGTTTAAACCATCCAGTTTTACATTAATTTTGTTATAGCAGTGTAAACTGTCTAAAGCAACTGTCAAGGACTGTGAAGGACCTGAGATGATACCATACTTGCCAGCTAACAAGTTTCATGAATGCTATTAGAAGACACAAAATTTCTGGTTCAGAGCACAAGAAGTAACCCAATCATCTACACATTTACATCAGTTTCTTTGACCTCATATCCCATGTGTTAGTGCAGAAGAACCCAGAAGGATGTCTGCAGTGGGTTGTATTAAGGGAGAGGAAACTTGACTCCAATTTTTATAATGAGCAGTAAGTATGCCTACTCTGATCTGGAAGGAGACATTATTAATGGTTGTTCCTTTTACAAATATCCTTGAAAAGACAATCTAAAAAAAAGTGCTTCTCTCTCATAAGATGTGAAGAAATGATAGGGCTCTGTGAAGAAATGTTTCCCAATTTTGGTCCTTGTTTTTTTGATGGGCCTAGCTTCCATAGTTGTGAGATTCATACTTAGCACTTTAACATGTCAATGCACTCTAAGTGCATGTGTATTTGTGTACTCTGCTGCTTTAATTATATGAATTAAGTCCTTCAAGCAGCACATCCCTATAAACTATATGATAAGATTTGAGAGTGAATTTTTTTCTTAAGAGACTACATTCAAATGAGTTGACCTAGAAAGAAAATGTTTTAAGATGAGCATTATAATACCTTCTTAAGCTCTCTTTTGTATTTCATTTTCTCTAATTTTCCCTTAATATCCAAATCTTTCATAAATCTACTTTATTGGTATGTCAATCATGGTCATCTCTATATGTATTATGTTTACTTTACCACTTGGCCATATGCACATGTATTTCATTTAGCTATTTATTTATTTATCTTCTGTAGTTTAGAACCAGTTGGGAAAGAGACTTTATTTCCTTCACGCAGTCTTTTCATTCTGTAGTGCTGCTTAGTGCTACGCCTTAGTAGGTGCTTAATAAATGTCATGTAATTTCAGTTCACTGAAGTTTAGCCTGTGGCTTTCTGCTGAAACTGACAAATGGTTTATTTGGTCTATTTTTAAAATTATTTAATATTTTATTGTTTTCTCTCATATGACTTGAAAGTGTGTTTGTGTATATGTATGTGTGTGCTTGTATACTCAATAGATGGTTTCTCCCATGACATAAACATGAACTGAATTTGAGAAAAAAATGAAAAAAAATACATGCTTTTAAAATACTGTTCTCATATTTAATTTTTCAACATCTCTGATTATAACGAATAAAGGATTTTCTTATTGTTCACAGATGCTACACTTGGATTTCCATATTTACATTTGGTTACACAATATCCTTTTGAGAAAATACTATGAAATGAAAAGTGAAAAAAATGTCCTGTTTTGAATAGTTTTTTCTTATATAATGAATTGTTTTGAATAATCTTAGTAATCATAAATCAGTTTGGTTAACATCTTTCATACTGATAAGTCCCAGTTCAGCAATTTTGGATTCTAAAAAAAGGTCATATGCTTTAAACATTTAAATTTTATGATTCTTAGTCCCCACCCTGCTTATTGCAAAAACTACTTCTTTACTCCATAGAATCTTCTCTCCAGTGATAAGTTCCAAGATTCCTGGAGATAATTATATGGTCCAAGGGTTTAGCTCTGGATATTAATTTTTATAGAAGGTAAATTCAGAAGTGTTAGGGAATGGGATATTTTGTATTCATCCAAATAGCTGAATAACTAATATGTGGCTGATGGTGTAATAGATACTGAGGGTCTATGAGGGAGTCAAGCCAAAATGAAACCTGCCTCTTAAATCTTAGTCTAGTGGAAGAGTTATCCTTTAATCTAAGAATCAAACAAACAAAATAAAATTATACCAGTGTTACAAATGAGAAATTCGTGAAACTGTGAAAGCACAAAATAGACTGGTTTAACCAAGTCAGAGGTGTCAGGAAGGACTTCAGTAAGTAATTACTGAGCTATGAAGAAGTCATAGGAGTTTAAGATGTGAAACTGAGAAAGGAGGAGCAATCTACATAGAGGGAATGCATATGCAAAAACACTACTGAAAGAGGGACCATGGTATATACAGGAGTCCCTCTGATTATATGCAAGAACTGTGGCCAGAGGAGAAAGAGGAAAATTAGTATAAACTCGAGCTGAAGAATGAGAACCGGGGACCTTCCCCCTCTACATAGTTTTAACTATCAAGGACTGAGAACAGAGGCCACCTGAATCAACAAGACTTTCCTATTGCCTCAAAAAAGTCTTGTTCTGGAAAATAGGCTGTAAACCAATAAATACTTCTCTGGTTCCCTTAGTAAATTCCTACAGACCAATCTATCTGAACAAACTAATCTGGGAAATAGTTCATTGAACAGAAGAATGCATTGCTGTCCTAGACAACCAACTCATTTATCAAACAACAGTTTACTTAAAACTCATTTCTAAGCTGAGTCACTAAAACTTCAGGTATTATTATGATACAAAATGTGCCCAATCCTAATAAGCTCCCTGCCTTGAAAGATTCTTTTTATACCACTTGAGTCCAGATTTCAGAACTTCATAAATATTCTCCCCTGGCCTCCTTCTGTGATACCATGATGACTCTATCAGGGTGACATTTCCCCGAATTGTGGTATAACTAATAAATTTAATTTTGTTTGACCAATAGGCATATTCTGACTCCTTTTTATGCAGAGACTTGAAGGCCACATGAAGTTTTTCCTCTATTTTCTTGATTCCAACATATACACAATATAAATACCCTTGAAATATTTTAAGTGAGGATAGAATGTGGCACTAGAATGACAGTGTGATTAAAACTGTATTTTTGAATGACACTCTGTCTTCAGTGTAATAAACTAACTGGAAAGAGCCACCATGAATTATGGAAGCTTAGAGACGATTGGAATACTGATGTTTAGAGATGATGCTAGCTTAGCCTAGGATGATGGCAGTTGGTACGGCCAAAAGTGGATGTGTTTAAAGCAGTAAATCATCCATAAAATATTTAAGATATGGTGATAGATCAAATAGGAGGGGAAAGAGACAGTAGGGCACCAAAGATGGATTGCAGATTTCTAATTTACATAAGTCTTATATTTTGAATTTTTTTCTATAACTTTCTTTTTTTTAAAAATTTTATTTATTTATTTATTTATTTTATTTATTCGACAGAGATAGAGACAGCCAGTGAGAGAGGGAACACAAGCAGAGGGAGTGGGAGAGGAAGAAGCAGGCTCACAGCGGAGGAGCCTGATGTGGGGCTCGATCCCATAACGCCGGGATCACGCCCTGAGCCGAAGGCAGACGCTTAACCGCTGTGCCACCCAGGCGCCCCTCTATAACTTTCTAAAGAGTATCATTTTTGAAACATTAATGATAAATGTCTCTTAGTGTAATCCTCTTGGCCTATAGTCTGTTTTAAATTGTGAGTGTACCTTTTTAGGAACTTGATGGCCAAATTGACATTAAACTTACTCCTTTTTGGATGAAATTGTTACAAAGGAGGCCCTTTCAACAAAAGAAGAATCAGACAAATGTCATGATCCACATGACCTTGCATTGCAGATTTCTGGACTTCACATAACTGAATGTGTGGCTCAGACTTTTTTTTTTTTTAATTGGAGTAGAATTGACATACAGTGTTACATTAGTCTTAGGTACACGACATATTGATTTCACAATTCAACACACTACTCAGTGCTCACTAAGTGTAGCTACCATCCCTCACTATTCAACATTATTAAAATATTATTGACTATATCCCTATATTCTACTTTTCATCTCCATGACTTACTTATTCAATAACTGGAAGTTTGTACCCCTTAATCCCCTTTATTTTACCCATCCCCCATCCACTTTGCCCCGGCAGCTACCATTTTGTTCTCCATATTTAAGAGTCTTTTTTATTTGTCCATATGTTCTATTTTTCAGATTCTACATGTAAGTGAAATCATATAGTACCTGTCTTTCTATGCCTGACCTATTTCACTTAGCATAATACACTCTAGGTCCATTCACATTGTGCCAAATGGCAAGATCTCATTCTTTTTTTTATGGCTGAGTAATATCCCACTGTATATATGTATACCACTTCTCCTTTATCCATTCATCTCTCAGTGGGCACCTAAGTGCCCTAAGTTGCTTTTATACCTTGGCCATTGTAAATAATGCTGCAATAAACATAGGGGTGCATATATCTGTTCAAATTATTGTTTTCACTTTCTTTGGGTAAATACCAAGTAGTGGAATTACTGGATTATATGGTATTTCTATTTTTAACTATTTGAGAAACCTCCATACTGTTTTCCACAATGGTCACACCAATTTACATTCCCACCAACAGTGTACTAGGGTTTCCTTTTCTCCACATCCTCACCAACACAGACATCATATTTCTTTATGCAGCATGTTGTTCAGAAATGCATAGAGTTATTTCTCTAAGCAACCTGGTAGATTCAGACTGAGTGGGCCCAAAGATACCTCTGGTACTGGATTCCATTCTGTCTCTGGAATATAATCCTCAAAGTAAAAGAATATTATAGATTTTATGGTGTAGATATCTCAGCTCTCTCAAGCTCTGTAAGTGACTGGGGATTTTCATTATTCACTTGGCTTATGGGGTGGAAATATTTCATCACGTGGGGCAAATCAGGAAAGAATTACAATAGTCTCCCTTTAGTAGAGGACTTCCCCCACCACCATAGTCATTTTGGATATTGTAGAAGCTGTGAATTGAGGGATAAGTGGTTGCTGTGGTTATGCTTGGAGGTAGTCCAGCTGGTTCAGCCATCTCTGAACATGTAATAAGCCCTCTGGGAAGGGTCAGGCCTTGGCTATTGGTAAGTCTCTGTAAAATACCAGGTAATTAAGACCACTTTACTTTTGATTTTGGACTCTGGTCACCATTTCTAGAACAGGAGTGAAAGACCTACACAGCGATCTACTAAACTATCAATGAAGTATTCAATTTTTCAATAACATCACTTTCATTTATTTTATTATTTATTCCTTTTAACCCCATTCCTACCCCCCATAAATTGTCAAGCCCTTTAATGTGTTAGATATATATCATCATAATTGCGTGTGTACTTGAAAATCAGTAGCATGGATTTGTTTGATATGTGATAATAGATAATTGATAGAAAGATAGATAGATATAGATAGATTCCCAAAATTTTTATTATGTTAGTGGCAATACTGTTTCTATAAGATAAGATTTGTCCACCTTACTCTGTCTATATCTAGATACCTAAATTGTTTTAAACTTCTCTCTACTACACACTACACTGAGATGAACATCTTTGTACATATCCCCTAAGGGAATACAGGGGATTATACTGGGTCATGTACAAAGAAGATTGATGGGTTGCTAGGTCTTAGATTTTGTGGTGTGTGTGCATGTATGTGATGTATATGTATATGTATACACGTTGAATTTTACTAAGTACTATAAGATTCTTCTCTAGAAACCTGTACTAGTATTTCTCACATCAAATGCAAGTGCAGCATGAATACATTCCCCCCCCCAACACTAGACAGAGTTTTAATTTTTAATTTTTGCAGACCTGGTGAGGGAGTGGTAATACCTTCTTGTATTTGATTCCCAGTGAATTTTTACATCTTTCTATACCCTTATTATCCATTTAAATATTATCTTATATGAATTATATATTAATAGTTTACCTATATTTTATAAATTGCTCATTTCTATTTATTGCAATAATTTCTTTTGAAGTCTCTATATCAGTGCTTCTCAAATTTAGGGAGCGTAAGCATTTTCTTCCAACCTGTCAACTGAATCGTATCATCTATAATATCCACATTAAACAAGTATGTGTATTTTTTAATTTAACTATTTTGAGATAATTACAGATTCACATGTAGTAGTAAGAAATGATACAGGATAATTGGTTTCCCTTAATGATAATATCTTGCAAAACTACACTACAAAATCACAACCAGGTTGTTGATGCTGAAATAGTAAAGATACATAATGGTTACAACATCAAAAGGATTTCTTCTGTTGTCCTTTTATAGCTACACCCATCCTCCCATTCTTAACTCCTGGAACTAGTTAATCTGCTTCCGTTTCTATACTTTTGTCGTTTCAAGAGTGTTTTATAAATAGGCTCCAACAGTATGTAAACCTATAGGGTTCTTTTTGTCACTTGACATAATGGTCAGGAGATTCATCCAAGCTGTTTCATGTGTCGATCGTTGGTTCCTATTTATTGCTGAGTAGTGTTCCATTGTGTGGATATACCACAGTTTGTATAACCATTCACACATTAAAGGACATCTGGGTTATTTCCAGTTTTACCTGTTATAGGTAAATCTATGAACATTAGTGCTCAAGTTTTTGTGTGAACATAAATTTTCATTTCTTTATGATAAAAGTCCAGTCCAGGAGTGCAGTTGTTGGATTGTATGATAATTGTATGTTTAGTTTTATTAAAAAACAACAATCTGTTATCCAGAGTGGCTATGTCATTATATATTCCCAGTATTCGCCAGTATTGTTAAATTGATATATTTTTTTCCACATCCTTGCCAGCATATGGTGTTGTCACTGTTTTGTTTTGTTTTGTTTTAATTTTAGCTTTTCTGATAGTTGTGTACTGGTATGTTATTGTGGCTTAACATTTGCCTTTCCTTAAGGGCTAATGATATTGAACACTTTTTTATGTATTTATTTACCATCTGTATATCCTCTTGGGTGAAATGTCTATTTTTACCTTTTGCACATTTTCTAATTGCATTTTTCTGTTGTTGTTGGGGTGTGTGTGTTTTAGCTATTGAGTTTTGAGAGTCATTTTTACATTTTAGATACTATTTTATGTCTGATATGAAGTTTGCAAATATTTTCTTCCAGTTGGAAGTTTATGCTTTCATGCTTTTAACTGGGTCCATGACAGAGAAAACAATTTTAATTTATTAATTTTTCTTATTATGAATCATGCTCTTTGCCTAGCCCTAGATCCTAAAGGTTGTTTCTTATGTTTTTTTTCTGGAAAATTTTATATATTTATATTTTCATTTAAATCTGGACTTGGGGAGCCTGGGCAGCTCAGTGGGTTAAGCATCTGACTTCAGCTCAGGTCATGATCTCAGGGTCCTGGAATTGAGCCCCACATCGTGTTACCTGCTCAGTGGGGAGTCTGCTTCTCCCTCTCCCTCTGCCCCTCTGCCCTTCCACCCTCCCACTCATGCCCTCTCTCTCTCTCTCAAATAAATAAATAAATAAATATGGATTCATTTTTTGTTTTGTTTTCCCCGTTTTTATTTAAATTTCAGTTAGTTAACATGCAGTGTAATATTAGTTTCAAGTGTAGAATTTAATGATTCAGCACTTTATGTACAATGCCTGTGTTCGTCACAAGTGCCCCCCTTAATCCCATCACCTGTTTAATCCATCCTTCCACCCCCACCCCTCTGGTAACCATCAGTTTGTTCTCTATAGTTAAGAGTCTGTTTCTTGGTTTGCCTCTTTCTTCTCCCCACCTGTGTCCATTTGTTTTGTTTCTTATATTCTACATATGAGTGAAATCATATGATATTTGTCTTTTTGTTTGTTTCAAGGTTTTGTTTAAATTCCAGTTAAGATATAGCATGTTATTAGTTTCAGGAGTGGAATTGAGTGATTCATCACTTACAAATAACAGCCAGTGGTCATCATAACAAATGCTCTCCTTAATACCCATCATCCATTTAACCTGTTTCCCTCCACCCACCTCCCCTCCAGCAACCTTCAGTTTGTTCTCTACAGTTAAAAGCCTGCTTTATGGTTTGCTTCTCTCTCTTTTCCTCTCTATATTTATCAGTGTTGATTTTGAAATTCCACATATGAGTGAAATCATATGGTATTTGTCTTTCTCTGACTGATTTATTTTGCTTAGTATAATACACTCCAGCTCCAACCACATTGTTGCAAATGGCAAGATTTCATTCTTTTTTATGGCTGTGTAATATTCCAGTATACATATCACCTCTTATATACACCACCTCTTCTTTATCCATTCATTAGTCAATGGACATTTGGGCTCTTTCCATAGTTGGCAGTGCAGGGTGCGTGTATCCCTTTGAATCGGTATTTTTGTATCCTTTGGGTCAGTACCTAGTAGTGCAGTTGCTGGATCATAGGGTAGTTCTATTTTTAACTTTCTGAGGAAACTCCATACTTTTTTCCAGAGTGGCTGCATCAGTTTGCATTCCCACCAACAGTGTGAGAGGGTTTCCCTTTCTTCCCATCCTTGCCAACACCTAGTATACTTTGAATTATATTTTATATAAAGGTCATGATCTGAATCAAGATTTTTTTTTTTTTTTTTGCAGGGGGTTGGGGAGAGCTACAGATGTCAGGTTGTTCTAGCACTGTGTGTTGAAAAGGCTATCCTTTCTCCATTGGATTGCTTTTGCATCTTAATCAAAAATAAATTGAGCATATTTATGTGCCTCTCTTTCAGGATTCACTATTTTGTTTCAATGATCTATGTGTCTATCCTTCTACCACAATATCCTTCTACCACACTTACCTTGTTTACAGTGCCTATATAGCTGGCCTCATCAAGTAGAGTAGCCCCCCCCCCCCGCCCAGTTTATTCTTCAAGATTTTAAATCTATTGTAGAGTCTGTGTCTTTCCACATTAATTTTAGAATAAGTTTGTCTATGTCAACAAAAAAAGCCTTACTAGATTTTTATATGAATTGCATAAGGCTTTAAATCATTTTAGGGAGAAGTGACATCTATACTAGGTTGAATCTTCCAATATTTCTCTCCTTTTATTTTCGTCGTCTTTTATTTTTTTCATCACTATTTTAAAAAAACTCATCATACAGATTCTATACATGTTTTGTTAGGTATATAATGAAGTATTTTATGTTCTTTGGTATAATTATAAATAGTGTAATGTTTTGAATTTTGGTTTTCACATGTTAATTATTTCTATGCAGGAATTTGATTGATTCATCTGTGTCCTTGCATCCTGCAAAATTGCTGAACTAACATATTAGTTCCAGGAGTTTTTTGGGTAGATTTATTGGGATTTTCTATATAGACAATGATCTACAATTATGGACTGTATCATAATCTTTCTTTCCAATCTGTATTCCTTCATTTTTTTCTTATTGTAGTGGTTAGAACTTCTGATGCTAGTTTGGATAAGAGTGGTGAGAGCAAATATCCTTGACTTATTCCAGATCTTAAAAGGAACACATTCAGTCTTTCACCGATATAAAGTAGGTACAAGTTTTCTGTAGATGCTGTTTATCAAGTTGACCTGGTTCCTCTCATTCTTAACTTGGTAGGAGTTTTTAACATTAATGAATATTGGATTATGTCAAGAATTTGTTCTGTATCCATTAATGTGATTATATTATTTTTCTTTATTGGTCTGTTAATTATATTGATTAATTTTCAAATATTGAACCAGCTTTTTTTTTTTAAGATTTTATTTATTTATTCGACAGAGATAGAGACAGCCAGCAAGAGAGGGAACACAAGCAGGGGGAGTGGGAGAGGAAGAAGCAGGCTCATAGCGGAGGAGCCTGATGTGGGGCTCGATCCCACAATGCCGGGATCACGCCCTGAGCCGAAAGCAGACACTTAACCACTGTGCCACCCAGGCGCCCCTGAACCAGCTTTTTAAACTTGGAATAAATCTCCCTTGGTCATGATCTATAATTATTTATGTAATGCTGAATTTTATTTGCTAATACTTTGTTGAGGACTTTTGTATCTATGTTTGTTAGAGATGTCAGTCTATTCTTCTCTTTCTCTTTTTTTGAGACATCAATCTATTTTTGGTTTTTGTACTGTTTATATGGTTTTATATCAAGTACTGTTGTCATCAAAACATCAGGAAGTATTCTCTCTTTCTCAGAGATTTTATAAAATTGGTTTTAATCCTTTAAAATGTTTATGTCCAATGCACCTGGTTGGCTCAGTAAGTTAAGCGTCTGTCTTCAGGTCAGGTCATGATCTCAGGGTCCTGGGATCTGGCTGTGTTGGGGTTCCTGCTCAGTGGGAGTCTGCTTCTCCCCCTCTCTCTGCCCCCCCTTCTCTCTCAAATAAATACATAAAATCTTTAAAAATATAAAATGTTTGTGTCTATTAGAACAAATTAATCAATTCCATCTTTTCTTTTTTTGCTTAGTGTGTACTTTTAGAGATTTTTTTAAAAAAGAAATATTTTCCAATCTGTGATTCAAAAAGATATACTGTAAAACTTTACTTTTCATACTTAAGCTTTTACCCACCATGATTCCTAGTTTGTATGTTGTATTAGGAAATATTTCATTTTTTATAGTGTGAGCTAGTTTACCCAACCCTATTTACTATTCTTTTTTTTTTCAACTTTTTTCCTTAAATTCTAGTTAGTTAACACATGGTATAATACTGGTTTCAGGAGTAGAATTTAGTGATTCATCTCTTACATATAACACCCAGTGCTAACTACAAGTGCCCTTCTTAATACCCATCACCCAATTAGCCCATCCCCCTTTCATTATTAATTTGCCATTCTGTGTTAACACCGTCAAGTTTCCATATAAATCTGGACCTATTCCATTGATATATTTATGCTTCTATTGTAATGGTGTTTTATGACTTATTATAATAACATTTACATCTTCATAAATAAATAGGTCAATTCCAGCTTCTCTGATATTTATTTAAGCTTTAGATATTCATCTATTGTTAGCCTTTCCTTTAAATTTTAAGATACAGAGTTTTCAAAATGTCCAAGTTAAAATTTTGTGGCCTTTATATTAATATTGAAATAATTGATAACATTGCCCCATTCCTCAGCATATTATGTATTTCTATTTATTCAAATCTTCTTCTATGTTCTTTAAGAAAGGTTTAAAGTTATCTCTAAAAAAAATTGCCTGTAATGGGGATTTGTCCTTTCCCCCCCCCATTTATTTATTCAATAATTAATTTATATACATCTTTTTTCAAAAAATATAAGTGGGCAAATGTTGGTTGTTTTCTTATATAAGTTACACATTCAAGCTTCAAGATATTGCTGATGATTCTTTTACTGATTAGGTTGGGTAAAACTTGCTTATTTTATAAAATAAAGAACTTTTCTAAAAGGGAGAGGGGGGATGGGAAAGGATCAAGAGAAGAAAGTATGGAGATTAATTTAATGCAAAGATAATTGTTAACTGGTATTTCTATGATTTATTGCTTGATACAATTGGCTCAACTTACCTATGTCACAGGGATTTCCACTCCATTTAACCTAAAAAGCCATTTAACCTGAGCTATTATTCCTCTTCATTTCAGGCTAAGCTCAGAAATAGCTTTGATTTGTCCTCCCTCCCATAATTGCTATATGAAGACCTCAGTGCTTATTTTAAAAATCAATTAAGGGAATTAGTTATGTGGAAGAAATGTGAAATGTGAAGTTTGGCTTTAAACTGATGTTGTATAGTCAGTGTTAATGCTGCTGTTCCTATGACTCATTTGAATTACAGTTGCCAGGCCAGTCTCTATAAGTCTCCATATCATCTGACTCTCCTTATTTATATGACCTCTTGTTTTGTTTCTCTTAACCCTTACTAACTTGTTACATCAGTCTTGCATTTACTTGAACACTCCATGCTTGCACCTGTGTTAGGATTTTTGCACTTACTCTCTCCCCTTCCGAAATGGTGTTCTTAGGTAATGTTGCTGTTCACCATCTCTTTCCCCCTTCTGTGTATATTCTAAGGTATTTTCTCAGTGAGTCCTTCTTCCTTTATTACCCTAGATTATAATAACTCTCCCCTTTATTAACAGTTTCTAAATTATTTCCTGCTTTATATCTCATCATATAATTTATTACCATGTAACATACTGTATATGTTTGTTGACTATTTCTTCTCACTAGAATGTAAGCTACATGAGGGCATAAATTAGTATTTGTTTCACCTGTGTATCTATAACACCTGGAGTAGCTCTGCATACTTAGAAGGCACTCAATAAATGTTAGCCATTTTTTAAAGGCTTATAATCAAATAATTATTTATATGGCTTTTCTAGATTTATACTACTTTGCAACAAAATTTATATATATATATATATATCTTTGATAGTATCATAAATGTACTTATAATTTTGCACACCAATAAGAGATAAATTGAAGTGAATGCATATCCTTTATATTTCCTAAGTGTGTGCATATACGTGTGTATGTGTAGTTATAATAGATCAAACTAGCAATGGTTACTTATTTTTACACTGGTAATTCCCATTAGAGATGAATGTAGCATAAGCTATGAACCTTTTGGGGTGCCTGAGTGGCTTAGTCGGTTAAACATCCAATTCTTGGTTTTGACTCGGGTCATGATCTCAGGGTCATGAGATCGAGCCCCATGTCCAGCCCCACGTCAGGCTCCGTGCTGGGCAGGAGCCTGCTTGAGAGTCTCTCTCTCCCACTGCCCCTCCCTCCACTGAGCCTTGCTCTCTCACACTCTGTCTCTCTAAAAAAAGAATATATAAAAATGAACACTTTCAGCATAAAGATGAGCTCTGAAAAGAAAAAAATCCTCTGCAGAAATTCTCATCTTTTCTCTCTTCCAGTTTGCTTTCACCTGAAACTAAAGACCATAATTTTTGGTCAAAAATTCTGTGATAGTTCCTAACTGCTAAAAAAATTAAAAAGTGTAGAAGAAATGCTCATAGCTTATAAGCAAATATGACTGCCTTTCTAGGTTGTAATTTTAATATGAAAACCAAATATATTTTGGATAAATCTAGATAAGATTTCAAGGAATTGTGGGGCAAATAAATAGTTGGTTTATGTTATATCTAACAGAAGTTTTCTCTTTATAAACATAAGTAAGCACAGGATACTCTCCCAGGGACCATAAACATACATTGTACCTAGCTGTTGAGAAATCTGACTCTTGTGTCTTTCTGATGGTAAGAATGCAAAGTTGTCCTTTTCTTTAATTCATTTAACCATCTTTTATCGTAGACATGACCTTCCTACTTTCTATGTGTGTATTGGAGGATAGACAAGTATGAATATTATTCTTTTTTACAGTTTTGGTAATATTTTTTATTTTCCTTTGCTGAGGTTCAAATTCGTTGTATCTTTCAAAAGAACTTAGTTATGAATACCACTCAACAGCTTCTTTGGATAGTCTCCAAATCTCAGCGTATTGTGTCCTCTTTAAGATTTAGAGCAGGTCAACAAAACTTGCTGTCTCAATTTGATTTCACAATTTTAAAATTTATCCAAAACATTGCCATCATTAGTGCTCAGTTAGGCAAGTTATTAAGCTAGTTTTCTTCACTTGTAACCCAACCTTCTGTACAGTGATTTGTGATATGGGGGCTAGAACTCTGCAAACTACAGTTCTGCTTTGTCAGCTTGTTTCCCATTAGGATCTGCCAACAGAGGGAAGATTGGGAGGCTGGAAGAGAAATTTCTCTCTCTCTGCTTCTTTAGACTTCCCACTCCTGTTAAAGGCAGACAGCCTGGTTCTTCAAAACAGCAACAGCGGGTTCATTGCAGTTGCAACCGTTGGGAATTTTTCCAATACTTGCACTTATGACCTTTTAATTACACTGGCATGAAGTGGCCAGTGTTCCTCCTCAGAAGTCTGATTTCCATTCCTTAGAGCTCCTCTTCCAAGCTCTGAAGATACAGCACCAGACAGATAGCACTACTGGGACATTGGAGTGCAGGTTAGGAGGACCCCTCTTCAAACTTCAAGGGTTTAGTAATCCCAATCTCCCCAATCTCTTCCCTTCATTGCCCTAGTTCTAGGGGTGATATCTGCTTCCTACAGTGGTTTCCAACATAATACCTTAGTTTCTCTTTTAATATGTCTCAATTTTTCAACAGCTATTTAACCATTCTTTATATGAAGTTCTTTCTGTTAAAAGAACTGGAATGGTAATAATTTGGTATGGTGACAGATGGTAACCAGTTATTGTGGGGATCACTTTGTAGTATATAAACATGTTGACTCACTATGATGTACACCTGAAACTCCTAGAATATTATAGATCAATCATACTTCAAAAAAAAACTGTTGTGATTTATGTCTCTTGACTAGACTATCACTAATACAAGTGTCCTTTAGTATCTTCCTCTCCATTTCTTTATGGATATTACTGAATGTCTCTTTAAGATATTATAGTAAACATCAATGATTTTTTAAAAGAATAGACAAACTAAAGAACAGAAGGGCATTCTTTTCTGGTTTCTTCCTCAATGAGATTCTATGAAACCTTTATTGTATTTTAGTCTATGTAGGTGTATCTATTTTAAGATTATGAGCTATTGTAAACATCTCCTTTTTAACTTATTGCACTTGTTCTAAATTGATAATGATTTTAAATAATGAAATAGTATATCTTCTCTCAGTAGATATTGAAATTAAGTGGTATTTATTATTTTAGTGTCATGGTATAAACATATCATATGCCAACCCCATTCTACCACTACATACTGAAATATAACTAATAGCTCATTTGTGAATATCCACTCTCAAGGAAAAAAGATGTAGGTTAATAGAAGGAAAATGGTGTATTGGTATCTCCAGATGAATTTCCTTTGGAACAAACTAGTTTTCGTGAGGAAATAAACTTTGAAATTAGATTATGCTTTTTCCTAGATCGAACTACATAAGAATAAATTTTCCAGTGTTGACCCAAAGGACTTAATTAAAGTCAGAAGCACACAGTTTTTTAAAGCATGAATCAGTAATCAGATAATTAAAATATTTAAAAGAATCTGAAAACTCATTCTGGGCCAGCCAAAGAGAAAAAAAAAAAAACAAAAAAAAAAAAAACCATGGCACAAAACAATGAAGTTCAAAATGTTCCCAACTTTCTCTACTAGAGAGTCTTCAGCTATTTCAAAAGCATTTATGTTTCAATAACATAGCTCTGGGTTAATGCATCAATAATTTTTAGTAAGTAAATATCTGTATTCAGAGGCTGCCCTCCACTGAGCAATGATAGTTCTTCTGCTTATAAAGAATACCTTCAATACACTATAAAATCAAGTAGTTCTAAAAGTGTCTTAATATATGATTTGTTCTTTACCAATTATGCTTAAAAGGTACTCATGTTTAGGAAAACTTACATCAACATCAAGTTATAAATTGAATATTTGAATTAACCACATTTATCTTTATGATAGTTCATTAAGAATACATTAGGAAAAATGAAACTACTGTATCATTTTAAAGACTTTCCTTTATAATATAATTGCCTGGGAATAATCATATATAGAGTTTATATCAGTCATATATCTCAAATATACAATAAAGAGCACAATGGAAAAATTATTCTTTAAAGACAATTCTTTAAAGGCAAAAATTATTTTGGCAATTCAGTTATTGACAAATGATTAGAAAAAATGAGGTTTGGCTGAGTTTGAATCAAGTGTACTCAAAGTACATTCTCTTTAGAATAAGATCTTTCTTCTTCCATGCTGTACTCTTAATTTTATCTCTTGAGAACATGTTTCAGTTAATAAAAAGTGGAAATAAGACAGAAACAAAATAAGTTGTGAATCAAATTGGAAAATGAGAGAAGTCTTTTTCAAACCATGTTATAAGATATAATATTTGAACCTCCAGTTGAGGTATACAGCATTTGAAGATTTTAGGGGAGAAGGCTTAGTTAGATTATAGATTTCATAGCTTGATGTTATTTGAAATAAATTGAAAATATAAGGAGCAGACAAAATGACTCAGGAAGAAAGCATAGAGACAAGTAGAGGGCAAAGCATAAAACTTCAGGGAATGCAAATATTTATAAGGTTAGAGAAGGAGGGAAATCAACATACAATGGGAAAGGGCAGTCAAGGAGGAACAAATGTAGATAATCCAGGAGGAGCATTGAGTTCAAAATGATTTAAATGGAGTGCATGTTGAATGGTTTTCTCAAGACTTTTTCCTCAAATAAATACATCCCAAATTTGAACTTTGAGACATGGGGAAATCCTGAATAGAGTGGAATTATCGCTAGTCGCAGTACTTTGGAGACTCTTGTTCACCTCTGTTTGTTGTATTCATGGCTAGAAGCTGGTGGAATTGTAACAAAAGATGGAGCCACTTTGAGGGTGATGCTTTCTAGTTTGTACTGTGTAACATCTGAAAGCACTGCAGTGTTGTTTATTGTGAAGTTTCTGGCATTTTCTTCTTGGAATTGGTTATAGAGACAATGGATAAAGACATTAAAAGAACTCTGATAATCCCTATTTTTATCTCCCCAAAGAAATGTTAAAAAGGACTTGGTAGAAAAAAACACCAAAGATAATGCTTGCTAATATGGCAATAAAGCCTTACCTGGCATCCAAACCCATGATGAAATTAAATAATTGTATCTACTGGCTAACCTCATTTTAAATAATATTTTTTCTTCTCCATGGGAGGAATATATAAAACGTAATCATTTTTTTTATTATGACATTGCAGGTTGTATGTCTTATGAATCCCTAGTGTAAGTGTTCTAGAGCCCTATATATCAAAGAAAAATAATTGAAATATTTTTGCTCCTGGTATCTTCTCCTCTCATCCTTAATAATAATTTCAGTAAGGGTAGTAAGAATTCTCTCTTACCAGTCTTGGGAAAGGGTTGCTGTTCTAGCATGAGACGTCATTTTAAAAAGAACATCAAATTCTTTTTTTTTTTTTTAAGATTTTATTTATTTATTCAACAGTGATAGAGACAGCCAGCAAGAGAGGGAACACAAGCAGGGGGAGTGGGAGAGGGGAAGCAGGCTCATAGCGGAGGAGCCTGATGTGGGGCTCGATCCCATAACGCCCGGATCACGCCCTGAGCCGAAGGCAGACACCCAACCGCTGTGCCACCCAGGCGCCCCAGAACATCAAATTATTAAATCCATTTTATTATGTCTCAGGTTTTAATTTTGGAAACGTTTTCAAACATAATGTTTAGGCTTGGTCTACTTTCAAATCTACTTGCTTTTTGGTGGTACTAACTGAGGCTTGTGAGTATTACTTTATAGCTTTTATCACATTTCTTAGAGTTTTTCTTTCTTTTTCACTTCACAAGACTAAGAGCAGCTTGGGCAAAAAGGCTGTGATTATTCATATTTGTATATTCATGAGCTACCATAAGCCCAGTATATGTTGAAGAAAGAGTAAATGTAGAAATAAATTGTGGATTGAGATGGAGCTCTAATTTATAGATAGATAGATGGTAGATAGATAGATAGAAACATTTGTTTTTTAACAAAACACAGTTTTAATAAAATGGAGTTTTACAGTTTCTACGAATGATTAAAAAACAAATACACACAATGTGTTTAGAATTTTCCTTAGAGAAGTACAACTACTCCATGTACATTCTTGTTGGAAAGGCTATTCTTTTGTTGGAAAGACCATTCTCATTAATTAAACACTCTGGAAGGCAATGTGGAAGGGAATAATATAACCAACTAGCCAGTCCAATCAACTAAATAAACGTTGGCTATAAGCAAGATGGTGAGTGTACCAACAAACAAAGACTTTTGAGTAAATGGTTATTTCAAATTACAGTAAAACACCCACAGTATCAAAAAATAGATTATGTGGTATTGGTGAATAAGTCCAACTCTCTGACCAGCCCAAATTCTGAAAAAGGGGCAGGGTGAGTGAAAGCTGATTTCTTCTTGGTGGTGATGGGGACAATAGAAGGAAGTGTTAAATGGTTGTCTGGTGATCATTTCAGTCTTCGTAGGTTCAGTGTAGGGTGTATACATTGTAACATCAGTCCTTTTCCTACTTGGCCTAGTAAATAAAAACAAATAAATGACAAAATTTTCCCTATGTCTTTGACCACACAGTAACTGGAAGGGCAACCAAAAAAGGATTGTTTTTTGTTAACCTTGCAGTACCATGACCCCACATTTTGTAGAGCCATTTTTTTGGACTTGACTTATTGAGTTATGGCAGGGTTTCGTCGTTTACACAATTTAAAATAAATTCCAATCATGCCTAGATTATTTCATGGGTAAACTGTATTTTAACTTGCAATATGTCTTTGTAAATTACAGAAATGTCATACTATCCTCAATGTCTTAAAAGTAAACAATACTGTGATTGAAACAACCTTTAACAAATTGAAACTTAAACAAGTATTTCCCCCAGAAACAAACGTTAGTCTGATTGAATGTACCCAAATATAATTTTGGTTTACTTAAATAAATATTTTAATTTGAAAATTTTTTCCAGGGCACATGTGGTCATATAGCAATTAACATATAACGCTGTTCGTCATAACAAAGACTTCTTTTCAATAAATATCATGTTACTGAAAGAGTAAGAATTAGAAAATTTAATTTTATGTGGGGATTTTAAGAAGTAAATTTTGAGAGTATTAAATCCACATATCAGCACTGAAAGAATAAAAACTTAACTTCAATTATATCCTTGAAGATATTCATTAAAGGAAAACAAACCAATAAACAGTAAGCACTACACAGGTGAGGTTTTTCCTTAAATGGCGAAAATAATTTTTCATTATTTTTTATCACACATCAGTTTCACATTTAAAATTATTGGCCCAAATGTAGCCTACTATTGAATTTTCAATATATCTAAGACAAAACTAATTGACAATACTAATTCTGTGACGTGATAAAACTGCATTACAATGTTTGCCCAAGGGCTGAATGGGCAATTATTTAATATGTTTACTACAAAGTTTAATTTCTTTTAGTGTGTGTCAAATGGGTTTCATGTTAATTTTCACTTTTATGTAAGGAAACTTTAAAATAATTCATTATTTTAAAAATTATCTACATATATCTACAAGTTTTGTTCTGAGATTTAGTTTTAAGTAGACAGTTAACACAACAACAGGAAACCACAAAAGAAAAACCTAGATTATCATTAGTTTTTTGTTATGCTAATACAAAACAATTCTTTCATAAGCAAGACAGCCTGTAAAATTAGCTACTGACCAAGCAGAAACTTACACAGAGAACACAGCTTTTGTGTATTTAAGAGAATACATTTTGACTGGATTTGGAATGTTTTTCTGGGCAGTCATTACAGTTAAGCATATTAAACTCTTTCTCCTTTATGTCAAAGTTAATTTATAGTTCACTTGCAAAAGGATCTTTATAGTTAAATACAACTTTGTGAAAGCTGCTGATGGCTATTGCTTAGTCATTTGTTTTTATAGAGATCTCGTGTTGTATTTCAACAACACTGCGCTATTCAAAAATCAACTGTATTCCTTTTTAATCAAGAGAGGGATTTTTTCATCATAACAGGAAAAAATTCATATTGAATGATTTAGAAACGTCTTTGTCTCTATCTTCCAAATCTGAAACATCTTCATTTGGCTCCCTCTTTTGTTCTCTCTCTTTTCCCTGGAAAGTTTTCTTAGTCTCCTTTCCGGATCCTCCTCATCATTCCAGCATCTAAATACCGGATTAACTCTAAGTGTTGGCTTCATTCCTGGCTTTCTTGTCTTGCCTTAACCCTCACCCCTGTCCAATCCTGTGAAGTGAATATGTCCAAATTTACATTTTTCCTCCAATCTCCTCACTAACCTCATAGATCTAAATCTATACTTGACATCACATGAGGTGTTTAATGCACAGCTCAAACTAAACTCACTCCAAACAAAACTTCCATTTCTCTACCCTCCAAATCAACCCCTCTCTTATTTTGGAAAAATAGTTCATTTTTCATGCATTAACTCTGGTAAAAAAAAAAAAAAATCTAATCTAGGAGTCTTCCGGACAACTACTTTCCTCATTGCACACATTTAATCCATTAGGATATTTTCCCAGCCCTACCTTCAGACTGTATCCAAAATCCGAAGCTTGCTACACTCTGTTGTGACCTGCCACTCTTGCGGTAGAAGTGTAAATCTACTGCCTGAATTTCAATCCTGAGGAGGACTCTTTAGGAAATGGCAAAAAGGATAGTCAGCAGACAGCCTCTGCCTGTCAGCAATCTCAGGATGTGTCTCTGCTTCAGGGAGCCAAGCCCTAAGGACACTCCCTTCCCAGGGACGCTCTTTTCTTCATCAGGTGGCTGAGTGAATGAGAGCTATAAAGCCTAATCGTTTGGCCTTGTCATCTAAATGCAGGATGCTGTGTTACATACATTCCAGAGCATTTTAATGAGAGACTACACTGAATAATGAATAATAAAATGAAAAGTGCTCATTGATATGTTCTTTGAATTATCCAAATTTTAATGATATTTATGACTGTGTGTGTATTATAGACTCCTGAGAGTTTTGTCCCTAAGACTATAGCAAGGTGCTGATATTATTTTGGTGATGTTTTAGCTTCCATTACTTGCAAAATCATGTCAGTCATCACCAGTAATAGAAATAGCATTGCCACTACCATCTCTAGAAGGCTTATTTTGTGGCGATTTTGAAAGATGCATTGGTATAAAATAATAGAAAGATATGTGCTAGTTTTATAAAATGATTAGTTTGAAAAATAATTATTCCAAGTAACTTCACTCGCATTACTTCTATGAGGTTGTTCCTAAAATTATAAAACATTTGGATTGTCTCATTTGTTTATTAAATCTTATTTCCTTAAAAAATACTGTAACTAGAAGCCCAACAGGGTTAGACTGCCAGGAATAAACTGTCAAATTGGATAGTTAACTATTTTTATCTTACTTGAAAGTCTAAAACTTCTATTCCCTGAAGCCATTTCCTTTAATAGCTGACATGCTTCTGTAGCTACCATGTCATGCCAGAGGGAGAAACTACACCTAAAACAGAACATGGAAAAAAAAAATAATCGTTTGAGGTATAAGAATTTTCTAAATCTGAGTTCAAACAGCTAAAATGAAAAGAGAAAAAGAACAGAATTATAATCACTTGTGTGAGGTTTTAAAAAATATGTCTTAAATATCTCCTTATTTAATTAATACTTTAAATTTATAACTGTGGGAAAATATAAACTATTTACAAGAAGCTCATTATCAAGTAAATGGGATGTTTATCATATTGTTTCAGTCAATCGACCAGATGAGCAATATATAGTTGCAATTATAGGTTTTCAGATAATCAAAATATTTTTATAATCAGTGTTCTTATAATCACATGCTCTGTGATAAATTGCTTTATGAACTATATATTTCAGCTTCATTTTTTTCTGCAGTTAATCCTTAAGTCTATTCAATAACATTTTTACCTCTTGAGTTCTACATGAATTGTTGGGGGCTGGTGGGAAGTAAATGAAGGACGAGAAAACTTCCCTTATTTTATTGATGTTTTTTGTACTTCTAAGATTTTTGTTGAGCTCGTTCACAATTACATAAAAGCATCTATGTGAAACTATCCCATATACTTCAAGGCAAAAACTATCCCATATACTTCCCTGGCAAAAATATCCTGCAAGTATACCCTGAAAAGAAAACCCTGCTAAAGAAATTTAGAAAACATAGATTGCAGAATATCAAAACTTTTATTTAGGGATGACCTCTTCCTGTAATAGCTATGGGATCCACTCCTGACACCCACCCCTAAGTGAGGAAGAATGTTTTTTCTGTCTTCCTTCTTCCCCAGTCTGTGTCCCAGACTGATGGACTCCCTCTTCAAGGAGATTCCCCCTCCCAGGGGAAAGATTAAGTTCAACATGTGTACCTCCAGTGGTGCCCCAGTAACATTCTTGTCTTATCATACAATTTTAAATTGCTTATTTCTGTTCAGAGTTTAGCTGTTCAGATGTTTGGGTTTCCAGAGAAGCAGTTTTCCTTATTAATGACTTCAGTTTCTTTTGTTAACTAGATACTTTGTCATTTATAAAATGGTATCTTGGAAACTACTACAGTGAAAGAATAGTTTACTCTTTATCTATACAAGGCATAAATCAGAACTAATGATTGTTTTAAACCACTTAAGGATATGTATCACAAAACGAAGAAAAAATGTCCAGTTCCAAATGTTATACAGTTAAAAACTGTGCTCTTTGCTTCCATTGGGGTAGTAGGAAAGGGGAGGTTGAAAACAATACTATTAAATCCAATCAATTTATGGCATCTTTGATTGAGTCACTTAAATGAAAAATATATACAAAATAGGCAATCTATCTAAGCAATTCTGTGGCTGGTGATATTCATATGGGGATTCTCTCCTTCACTCCACAGGATTTTATTGACATTGAATTTAGAAATTTAATGTGCCGTAGTATTTATCTGTAATATTTCCAGATGATGATACCTCATCCCAGTGATATATAACCATGCCTTGTTTTATTGACCTTTATTGCACTTTTCAGATGCTGCGTTTTTATAAATTGAAGGTTTGTGGCAATCCTGCATCAAGCAGGTCTATTGGTGACATTTTTCCAACAACATTTGCTCACTTTACCACAGCATGGTAATTCTCACAATATTTCTCACTTTTTCATTGTTATTATATTTGTTATGATCTGTGATCAGTGATTTTAGTTGTTATTATTGTACTATTTTGGGGGTGCCACAAATGACACACGTATCCGACTGTGAACCTAATGTTTTATGTGTTCTGACTGCTCCACCAACTGGTTGTTCCCCCATTTTTCTCCCTCTATTTGGGCCTCCCTCTTCCCTGAGACATAACAATCGTGAAATTAGGCCAATTAATAATCTTACAGTGGCCTCTAAAGTATTCAAGCAAAAGGAAGATTTTCACCCCTCTCACTTTAAATCAAAAGCTAGAAATGATTAAGCTTACTGAGGAAAACATGTTGAAAGCCAAGATAGGCTGAAAGCAAGGCCTCTTGCACCAAACAGTCAAGTCGTGAATGCGAAGGAAAAGTTCCTGAAGGAAATTAAAAGTGCTACTCCAGTGAACACAAGAATAATAAAAAAGCAAAACACCCTTATGCTGATATGGAGAAAGTTTTAGTGGTTTGGATAGAAGATCAAACCAGCCACAACATTTTCTTAAGCCAAAGCCTAATCCAGAAAACTCTCTTCATTTCTGTGAAGGCCAAGAGAAGTGAGGAAGCTACAGAAGGAAAGTGTGAAGCTAGCAGAGGAAAAGAAAGAAACAAAGAAGCTGTCTCTATAGCATAAACGTACCCTTCTTATCACCCTATATTATGTATTATTTTTAAACATTTCAAATCCTGTAAATGTCTAATCATCATTCCATTGCATATTTAATTGTTAAGGGTTTTTGTTTTTTGGGGGTTTTTTGCAACAAAAACTTCGGCAGATGATTGTGAGACAGATATAAGAAACAAGGTAGATAAATGAATATTGTACAGCTGAGCAGTGAGGGTAGGGGCAGAGAAGGTAGTGAAAGTGGGACTTGCTTAGGAAAGATATGCCAGTTGTTTCCCAAGTCATTTAAAAATGTTTGAGTTATCCACACAGCAGTTTAAAAACGTACAACCGTTCTGCAATTGCAGAGGGGAAGAAAAGTGTTGATGTACAAGCTGCAGCAAGTTATCTGGGGATCTAGTGAAGATCGTCAGTGAAGGTGACTGTAATGAACAATAGGTTTTCAGTGTAGATGTAACCTTCTATTGGAAGAAGATACCATCGAGGACTGTCTTAGCTCGAGAGGAGAAGCCAATGCCTGGCTTCAAAGCTTCAAAGGAGGGAGGACTCTCTTCGAGGCGAATGGAGCTGGTGAAAGGAGTTGATGTTCTATGTCAGACCACTTAATATACAGCCTGTTCTACCTCATGGAGTGCTTGCTTTTTAGAATGCCAAGAAAGGTACCGAATGTATCCTATAGTGTATTACATGTTAATATTATGGCTAAAGCGAGTAGTTAAATCTAGTTCTGACCTATAGTTTCTTGGCTGAAACTTGGAAGTAGCAGACTGTATTGTCTCATAGAGCATTTTAAGAGATTATTTTTTCTGCCCCGTTCATTGCATTTGGAAAGGGCTTATTGCTCCAGTAATTTAAGGTTCATGTGCAATTTCTTTCTCTTTTTTAAATTATCAGTTCTTTTATCTAATGAGTTAATTGTTTATAGTTGGTAATTTTATAAAACTACCGTTGTGTTCTTTATTTACTGGTTTAAAACACACTGTGTGGGTGGGCAAAACAATATTGCGGAGCCGCCACCATGCCAGCTGGCCACCTCAGTGTCTCATGGTGGGTGTTCAGCTTTGTTCAATTGCCATATGACATGAAACAGGGCTTTGACCCTTGCAGCACTTCTGCTTGTAAAAGTGAGCTAAGCTATAAAAATCACGATGATTTCATCAACAGTAGGTCCTCCAATGATACATTCCATGCTTTTGGTTATTTACTGTACATGGTCAGCAGAGTAATGCCTTGTCAAATTGAGCAGTTTGAGAGATGTTTAAAAAGCCTAGAAGTCGATGGTGGTTTCTAAAGATTTTCTTCAGACACTACAACCAGAAAGTTATTATTAGTTGTCACATCTTCTAACACATACTACACCAGTGTGATATCAGCCTCATTGTGTGGGGTTTCATATCTAAGCTCATTTCAGAGTCTGTAGTTACTAGAATATACAGTGTCAGGATAAAATTTTATAGTCTGGATTTTAGTTTTATTCTTCTTTGACTATCTGAACCATATTTCCATGCAATGCTAATTCCAATTATGCATCTTGAATGTGGAGCTCTTTTAAAGACAAATGCATCCGTGCATGATAATTGGAGTACTGAAGTACTACGGATTGATTCTTCCCTTTGGTTTTTATGGATTTACATGTGCAAACATAAACAGCAGACAAAAAGCAGTGCAAGAATGTGATAATACCAGCTTATTCGACAGAGACTAGAAAACTTCTGGTTTGTCCCACCAGGATGAAGGAGACCCTAATGACCTTCTGATGAACTGAAAATAAATACAAAATGTTCCTTTATATGAGTGCAGAGCAAAATCACTATATCACAAAACCTGTTTAGAAACTTGAAAGCATTATTCTGGTTTAGATGTAGGAAGAATGAGCTAAGGAAAGGGCACAAATGCACTGAGAAAATAGTGTATATAGTTGTATAGCACTGAACCAAATTCCTGCCAGAAGGGTAGAATAAACTGGCCTTCAAAGTCCCTTTGAGTCCTAAGCACCTGATTCTAGGATTTGACCACTATAGATGAAATTTTCTGTGTTTTGATATCAAAGTCAAAAATTTTTTAGTCTTTAAGTATCATCATCATCATTTGATTTTCTGAAAGAGCCAGGTTCTACTTATTTACAAGGAAACAGTAAAACCCAAGAAGTAGAAATCTGCTTAGTTTTGTCATGATAAGATAGTTACTGGCATATTTCCACCTTTTTATCCAAGACACATTTTTTTCTCATTATACCCTGAAAGTGTAAATCAGTGGAATCTCCACGTTTGGTTCACAAGTAGTCAAATTTCGGGATGTTCCTTTACTAGAGTACCTCTGTTACTCATCCTAATCATTTCAGATTTTAATGAATCAGTTTTCAAGAATATATGGAGTACATAAATAAAGGGTAACAAGATGTTGTGCCAAGGGGCGCCTGGGTGGCACAGCGGTTGGGCGTCTGCCTTCGGCTCAGGGCGTGATCCCGGCGTTGTGGGATAGCCCCACATCAGGCTCCTCTGCTGTGAGCCTGCTTCTTCCTCTCCCACTCCCCCTGCTTGTGTTCCCTCTCTCGCTGGCTGTCTCTGTCTCTGTCGAATAAATAAATAAAATCTTAAAAAAAAAAAGATGTGCCAAATAAGAACACTAGTAAGTCTACCTTATACTCGACTTGATGTATTTTATTTTGTATCAGTTTTCTATGGGCTAATACAAAGAACACCAACAAGCTTCCTTCAGAGCTCCAGCAAGACTGAGAGTCCCCTCACCCTTACCCCTGCTACCCTACAACACTAGACCAATCAGGAATACGCTGACCAGAGCAGGTTACCAAATGTTTTTAGTATCTTGTAGATGACCCTTCTAAATGGGTCCATAGAGATAGGCTTAGTGGATGGGAGAAAAACAGTATAAAACATTGCACACCTCCTTAAAATCATCACTTTTATTTTCAGATTAGTCAATTTTTAAATAAATATTTCCATATGTTGGTTTTAAAAGATTATTTACATCTATTTTTTTGCAGATTCTGACATACTATTGATAAAAGAAATATAAAGACTCAAAGACATATTAAGGTTGAGAGGAATTTACTACTACTGAACTAGGGAAAATCTGATTTAATGCAGATGAATTATGCTGTAGAGAATGAGAACTTCAGGTTAATGTCAAAGACTAACTCAAGGAGTTTATTTAAAGCATTTGCTTATATATAAATATAGATGAGAGAAACGAGCCCATGTGAAGGCAATCTTAGACCAAAGGCAAGGATGGGGCTCACAGAGGTAAAAACCACAATATTTTACAGGGAGAAGTGATTAGGAAAATGAAAAAAAAACACTCTGCTGTATTCAGAATTGGTGATTATAGCATTTCTTGGTGTGGCGTTGTTGACTAAATGGATGATTTCTAACACCTGACTTTCCTCTTGGACAAAGAGAACTTTAGGAGGAAAATAGCTGAAGAAAGAAAAAAAATCCCACTGCTAAACCAGAACCGAAGCTAAAAACAATATCATGAAGTTTAAAGAAAATGCAAGTGTGTTAATCTTTCAGATTACTGAATAGACTCGAGAGGGATGCAAAAGCACCGCAGATACAAATTTCATTACCTCTGCTCATTTCAGTCCCTCCCCTGAAAACTTGCTCGTAATGACTAGAGCAGTGTATATCCCCAAGAAAGTAGAGTGGCAAATTGCTTAGAAACAAAATTCTGAGTTGATTAGTTTAAATAGGGAATATTCACTCTGCTTGGTTTTAGGACTAGTTCAGAACATTTAAAGGATGTTCTGGCAGAACTAATAAACTGCTAATTAATAAAATCAGCATCATCACCCTTGGTGACCATCAGAGCAATAACTGATTCACATTAATGGGTGCTTGATATTAGGAGATGAAAGCTCGAGAAGAAAGCGGATATTGTCTCAAAGTGTCTGCCCACAATATACTTATTGATTACAAAAGAAATACAGTAACTTCATAGTGGACAAATCTTGCCAGATGCCACCATCACCAACTGATCAATTTCATATCATTACTAATGGGACAAATCACCATCATGTGGTTCCTGATATATACTCAGAAGAATACACAATCACTTTTGTGATATTCCATCAAAATACACAATCTGAATAGAACCATGAGGAAATACCAGACAAAGCTAAACCAAGACACATTCTGTAAGCCTTATAAGTGTCAAGGTCATGAAAGAAAGAGGAAAGACCTATTCCAAATTAAAGGAGATTAAAGAGCATCACGGCTAAAGGCAACATGTAATTGAATTGGATCCTTGACCAGGTAAATAACATTAGTGGAGAAATTATCAAAATTTGAAAAAGATCTGGGGATCAGGTAATTTTATTATGTTGGTGGTGGCTTCCTGATTTTTATAATCATACTGTGGTTATGTGATTATGTAGAGAGTCCTTGTTTTTAGGAAATTATTTAGGGGCAGAAGGAGTCATGTCCATCATTTATTTTCAAATGGTTCAGAAAGTTTCATAGACTATATATATTTTATGTGGTAAGCTATTCACATTTGGGCAATCTGAGTGTGAAGTGTATACAGGAATTCTATTTTGCAATGTTCTGTAAGTCTGTTTTTATTTCTAAATGAAATGATAGGAAAATACAAAGAAAGCCAGTCTCAAAATCCATGATATTCAGAAGTTGCTAGTCATTTCTGAATGATCCGTACTTTTAAATCTACCGTAACCATAGTAGTTTTGCCCAGACTTTGCTGATTTGTTCCCAAGAAATCCTGAATAATGTTTTTGTCAGTCACACCTCACACGGTTTTGTCAGTCATGGTTCACATGTTTTGCTTCTATAAAATTTTATTCTAGCTATTGATTTTATTAGAAATTCCTTAGGTGCAAAATAGTTTGACCTTATCCAGAAGAACACATTTACTAAACGTTTTCTGAACGCCTTCATCTGGAAGTCTTGAAATACTGCTTGTGTCTACTGACACAAAAGTGAAGAGAAGAGATCAAGTAGGTATGTGGATAATGTATCCTCTTAGGGAAAATAAATATCTAAATAAATTTTTCTCAACTCTAGCAAAATTTCACAATCCTTCATATAACTGTCTCAGCAAATTCTTTATAGTAAGTATGCTGGGACACCCGTATTTGTATTATTGGATTCATCCTTCTGGCCATTATGAGGTTAGACCAGAGTATATATTTGAGTGAAACAGAATCAATAAATTGGCTATGAAACAGACTGATCTTTTTAATTATTATTATTATTATTTTGTTTGTTAATTGAACTCAAAGACACATACCGTAGGCTCTGGAGCTAAAGTTTCATTTAGAGTTGAGGTCTGAAGCAACACCATAATAAACTAAGTTAAGGACAAACACAGACTATGAACCAATAGAAAAATCAAATCCACAGATTGGAGACTCAAGTAGGAAAGAGTGTTTCTTCTGAGAGCAACTGAAAGGGAGCGGACACAGAGTCACCACCTAACATCCTGGTAACACATTAAATCCTAGGTTTGCATCACCAAAGTCACAGACTTCTTTCCTGTGAACTTCCCTGTGAACTTCCCATTGCCTTTTCAGTAAATTCTATATTTGGGCTGGTCTTAGTTTCTGTTCTTTGAAACAACAGACAGCTAGTTGTTTCTACTCCTATTGCCCAAAACGAATTCCTAAAGGACTGAACAGTTAATAGACAGCAGACTTTTAAAAAAAATGAAACAAAAACAAAAACTTCATGAGACTCTTAAATACAATACATTTGCATGTGTTTAGGTAGAGAGAATAACAGTCAGGATTAGAATATTTGGACTATGGTTCCGGTTCTGTCACTTGCCGGCTAAATTGCTTTGAGTAATCAATTTTTAAACATATGGGTACTAATGTCTTTGTTTTCTATAAATTGAAGAAAACTTCTGTCCATGTTACCGAGCTAGAGTACCATTACATGATAAAGTTGACAATCCTTTTAATACCTGTCACGTTCCAAAGTTTTGTATAACTGTTAATGCCAATTGCATTTTATATGGGTAGAGAAGTTAACTTTTGGAGCAAATTCCCCGTTATGTTTGCATTAAGATTTAAAAAATAGAAGTCTTATTGGAAGCAAAGGGGAAGAGTCATGCAAAGTACAGTAAGAGTACGATAACAAGTAGAATATAATCCCCATTTCCTTTCTGCCTACAATATTTATAGAATAGCCCAAATGCCAACTTCCCCTTTTTCTAAACTGTTAACAGCATTGTCGTTATTATTACTGTTTCTCTTCTTTGACTTTTACATAAATATTTCTAGAATTTAAAAAATGAATAAACAATAATTATTTTTTCAAATTTTGGCAACCTAAGAATCATTACTATTATAATTTTGATAGTTTAGCTTTGGAGTCTCAGGTTGAATCATGATTCTGCAGCTTAATTGTATGGATTTCGGAAGTCATTGAGTCAAAGTAAGCTACATTCGAGTTTTGCAAGGATTAAATTAGATTGTTTATGTGATAGTGAATGCTCTCTGCTTTAGATCTGTGATTAAATCAGGTTTCCCTGGAATAATTTTGAGGCATCTTAACAGTGTTTACTTTATATATCCTACCACAGTGTCTGTTACATAATTGATTGTGTTACTTAAAATTATTTTTTAGAAGTTCCATAAATTCAGCTTCAACCAGGGCACACCAAAAAAGGACGAGATATAATGTATATACATATAAACTTGGCTGTAGTTGTTGTGCTCTGCGTATCACCATTGTGCTGACCCAAGGACACTGAGAACCTTTCCTCAGATCTATGGTTAAAATCTCCGAGAAGGCATGTGATTGGCCAGGCTTTGGCTGAAACTTAATCCTGGGTCCATCATTTTTGGACTCAGAAATATGGATTAGAATTCAGAAAGAAAAGGTAGCTGGTCTCAGAAAGGAAAAAAATGGTGAGAAATTTGCCAAGAAAACTATAGAAATCCACTTAGGAATGATATACCAAATATTTAATAGCTCTGAATTCATGGCTTTTAATCACTCAGAGCAGAGACATGAAACTGCTGGAACAAATGTTGGAGACTCACTATTGGACAGACACGACAGGCACATTAGATGCAGGCTGACTCTCTCCTTTCCTTAGAATTTTGTTAAAATGTCAACTTCCCACTGAGTCTTTCTTTGGTCACTCTTAATTCAATAGTAGCATACATATAATATATTTAATCTTTTAAAATTTATTGTTAGGTATCTATTCCAACTCAAACGTAACCTCCATCTATAAAGATTTGGTTCTATAATGCTAAATTTCTAGAGTCTGGAAGAGTACAATTATACATAATAATTAAATGAATGACCCATGCTCTTTGTTTAGAATGTTGTTGACACTTTTTTTGCTTTATGACTATTGGGGTCCCGTAAAGACTGGCATTACACAGATGGCTACATTCATGAAGCTTATTTATGGAAAGTGCCTAAAATCCATGGGAAACTGAAAATAAAGATATCAAACTGAAAATAAAGATATCAAACATTACCATACTTCCATGTGAAGTAACTTGTTACATTTGTAAATTTAAAAAAAAACACACATTTTCAAATAGGCTTGTATTTTGGAATTTAAATGCATAGAGATGTTTATTTCTCAAATTGCTCTTTAAGTCTGGATGTTAGAATTCTGACCTATTAAATGGGTGTTTGTTGTAATGAAAGCAAAACGCATTCAGGCTTGTCTTTTGGATCTGTAATGAAAGTCATCAGGGTGGAGTCTCCTGGAGCAGAGTTGAATAATTTTTCAAAGCAGGTGTCTGTAGTCCCTAGGAGAGAATGGTCACTGAGCACTGAGGAAGCCCAAGTGAATAAGGCACAGAGACTAAGCTATAGTTCTATGTACATATTTTCTTTACCTCTGCTTTCTCTAGTTCCCCAGCATGTGATTCTGTGATCAATGGGTGCTAGCCTATTCCAGTTTCCAAGCCAACATAACATATTCCCTAAAAGAATTATATTAATAATGTTCACTTATTTTTAGCTCCAATTTCTCTCATGGTGGGGCAGTCTTGAGGATAGTATTTGCAGGGTGAGGGAATTTAAAATAATAATTTTGTTGGTTTGTTTTTAGATCAGTGATTTTTTTGTGTTCTGGGTGGTGGGTGGGTGGATAACAACCACAGCTGTGAAATTTCTCAGGTTTCAGTCCCCTACTGGACCATCCAACCAGACTCATAGCTAATGTCTGGTATATAGTGATGAACTCGGTTTCTGTGTAATGTCAAGACACTGGACTCCTTATTATAGCTCTTTTCACAGTAATTTATGAAATCAGCCTATCTGTTAAATCTTCTTCTTAATGCTACTCCCTTTAACTCATGCCCATTGCTACCTAATGTGCGGAGATTCTAGAACCAAGTTCCTGATATCAAGCCCACACCTTTTGTCCGAGTCTCTTACATACTGCTAATTCCTTCTTAGACATGGAGTCAGTTGCACTAAAAACAAAACAAAACAATCTCTGAGAGTGAATCTTTTGTATACCTTGCTATTGAGTCTTTAGTTCAAACCTACATTTTCTGAGCATTTCCATAGTGCAGTGCTTATCACTTTCACCTTATAGTTTGAACCTATTTTTTTTTTGTTTCAGGTTTTTATTTAAATACCAGTTAGTTAACATATAGTGTAATATTAGTTTCAGGAGGAGAATTTAGTGTTGAATCTACATTTTCTTATTCTTAATGTGTCTTTATGGCTATAGAGGGATTTAGGACTTACCCAAATGCTACACCCAAGGACAGCAGCATAAATTGAAGTTTTAAGAAGATAACCAAGGGCAATTGCTAAGACTGCTGCTCATTAATACAGCAGAAAGAAAGGCAAATTGCCCAGGTGTAAACTTTATAAGATTATTATAAGATGCGACTGATGAGTATGAGATATGAATAAATTGAAAGATAAATGTGTTCTTGGAATGGAGGACTTAGAATTTTACAGATGACGCTTTTTCCTGAATTACTTTAAGAGTTAATGAAATAGGGGTGCCTGGGTAGCTCAGTTGGTTAAGCACCTGACTTTTGATTTTGGCTCAGGTCCTGATCTTATGGTGTGAGATTGAGCCCCGTGTTGGGCTCTGCCTTGGGCATGGAGCCTGCTTAAAATTTTCTCTCTCCCTCTGCCCCTCCCCCTTCAAAAATGGATGAAATTTTGGATTAACTATACAATTTCTTTTGAAAGACGAGATACTTCTAACGTTACTTTGAAAAATCTGTAAGAATAACCAGAAAAATTCTAAAAAATAAATGAGAATAAAAGGTAAAGAGGGGTAATACACTCTATCTGATATAAATATTATAAAGCAAAAGTAATTAAAATTGCTTGTTCCTGGCACAGAAATAGAGTGACAAAGACTGGAAATAGACCCAAATGTATGAGTAAATATAAAATAAAAGAGGTACTTCAAAATAGCACAGAAATAGTATAGGGAACAACTGTATAATCATAGGAAATAAATATACTTGGCTAGCTGGTTCATTCCTTATACAAAAGAAATTCTAGAAAAAATAAAAATTTTAGTGTAACTAAAGAAAAAATAAAAGGAAATACTGAAAACTTACATTTCATGTAATGACAGCAAAGATGACCTTGTTAGTGATGATACCTAAAAATTCATAGCAAAAAGATGGATAAGTGTAATTGTATAAATATTTTAAAATTCTCCGTAGAAGATACTATGTATACAATTAAAAACCTAAAGACCAAGTTAAAAATATTTGTGATATGAGATTGAGGAAGACTAATATCAGTGAAATATACTTAAAATATAAAGAATTCAAAATAAGAAAATATGTATTGACAAAGAATATAAAATGGGCAAAAGGCATGAATAAAGATTCCCCCAAAAGGAAATAGAAATGCTAGTTTTTAAATTAGTGGACAGAAATGAATGAATTTTATGAATTTAAAAAGAATAGCATTATCTCCTCCAGTGCCGTCCATGTTGCAGCAAATGTTGAGAAATCATTCTTTCTGATAGCTGAGTAATATTCCATTGTATATATGGACCACAGCTTCTTAATCCAGTCATCTGTTGAAGGGCATCTCGGTTCCTTCCACGATTTAGCTATTGTGGACAATGCTGCTATGAACATTGGGGTGCATATAATGCTAAGTGAAATAAGTAAGCAGAGAAAGGCAATTATCATATGATTTCTCTCATCTATGGAACATAAGAACTAGGAAGATCGGTAGGGGAAGAAAGGGATAAAGAAAGGATGGGGTAATCAGAAAGGGGAATGAAGCATGAGAGACTATGGACTCTGAGAAACAAACGGAGGGCTTCAGAGGGGAGGGGGATGAGGGAATGGGGGAATGGGATAGGCTGGTGATGGGTAGTAAGGAGGGCATGTATTGCATGGTGCACTGGGTGTTATACACAACTAATGAATCATCGAACTTTACATCAGAAACCAGGGATGTACTGTATGGTGACTAACATAATATAGTAAAAAAAACATTAAAAAAACAATAATAAAAAATAAAAAGAATAGCAGATTAAAAATATAATGAGGGGCGCCTGGATGGCTCAGTTGGTTGCATGTCTGGCTCTTGATTTTGTCTCAGGTTGTGATCTTGGGGTTGTTAGATCGAGCCCTGAGTTTGGCTCCACACTCAACACAGAGTCTGCTTGAGATTCTCTCTCTTGCTCTCCATCTCCCCCTCACACCACTCACTCTAAATAAATAAATAAATAAAATCTTTAAAAAAACTACAATGAAAATAATTTTCCATATCAATTTGTGAAAATAAGCTTGATAATATTGGGTTTTTATGAGTGGAGAAACACGCATTCTTAAACATTTTTTGGACATATTAAATAGTACATTGCCTTTAGCAGACATTTTGATAATATTAAACTACAAAAGCATATTTTTTTGAGCAAGAAATTCTTTTTTTTTTAAGATTTTTTATTTATTTGTTTGACAGAGAGAGACAGCCAGTGAGAGTGGGAACACAAGCAGGGGGAGTGGGAGAGGAAGAAGCAGGCTCCCAGTGGAGGAGCCTGATGTGGGGCTCGATCCCACAACGCTGGGATCACGCCCTGAGAAGAAGGCAGACGCTTAGCGACTGAGCCACCCAGGTGCCCCTGAGCAAGAAATTCTAATTGCAGAATATATTTTATACAAGTACTCATATGTGTACACATATAAAAAATATATATGGGGGCACTTGGGTGGCTCAGTTGGTTAAGTGCCTGCCTTTGGCTCAGGTCATGATCCCAGGGTCCTAAGTTCAAGTTTCACATGGGGCTTCCTGTTCAGCAGGGAGTCTGCTTCTCTCTCTATCCCTCCCCTCTGCTCATGATCTCTTTTTTCTCTTTCTCTCGGATAAATAAATAAGATCTTAAATATATAGATATAGATATAGATATAGATATAGATGATATAGATAGATAGATATAGGTAGATAGATGATAGATAGATAGATGATAGATAGATAGATGATAGATAGATAGATAGATGATAGATAGATGATAGATAGATGATAGATAGATGATAGATGGATAGATAGATGATAGATAGATAGATAGATAGATAGATAGATAGATAGATGATAGAATGAGGATTCTCACTGTAGTTGTTTGATTCCAAAAGTGTGGGAACAACTGAATGGATATCAACTGGAGGTCTAGTATTTTAAAATATGGAATGTAATACATACCGATTAATAGTTACAGAATATACCACTGAAATATAAATTAAAATATATTGTTAGGTAAGAAAAAAGGGGAGATCAAGAACCATGATTTACCTTCTATGTAAATAAGTAAAAGTGATATGTACATATATGTTTACATATGGTTAGAATATCTCTGGGAATATAAATTAATAAGAAGTATGGACCAGAAAAAAGAAAGAAAGAAATATGGACCAGAGTGTGGAGAGATGGTACTCTTCATTTTAGATACTTTAATACTTTTTTGACTTATATTTAAAAAAAAATGAATGTGAATGATATATTCAAATAATGTTTGTAAAATATATTAAAATATATACATCTATCAGTTTAAAAATTCCTTGTTGAAGTATGGATAAAACATGAATTTTGGAGTCAGAAGCACTTGGATTCATTTGCTCGCTACAAACTAATTTATAAACTGTGGCTTTGGACAGTATACTCAATCTTTATGAATTCACTTTTCAATCCAAAATTTGGGTAACAAAATATAATCTAAGGATTTTTATGAGCATTAAATGTAATAATACAGATACTATCCCTAGTCTGTTTGCTTGCTTTCTCTCTTTCTTTCTTTCCTTCCTTTCCTTCTTTCTTTCCTCCTTTCTCTCTCTTTCTCTCTCTCTCTCTCCCTTCCTTCCTTCCTCCTCCCTCCCTTTTCTTTCTTTCTTTCTTTCTTTCTTTCTTTCTTTCTTTCTTTCTTTCTTTCTTTCTTTCTTTTCTTTCTCTTTCTTTCTTTCTTTCTTTCTTTCTTTCTTTCTTTCTTTCTTTTTCTTTTTCTTTCTTCTTGTTTCCCCTTAAAACCCTTTTTTTCCTACAGTAATACTTTCAGAGAAATCTGTTAAATAAGTGGTAACAGTAATGCTTTCAGAGAAATCTGTTAAATAAGTGGTAAATTTGGAAATAGATTTATCTTGCTTCTAGAAAAAACTTTAAACTTCTTCATGTATGTAATACACTTTGCATTTTCTCCTGCACAGTTAAATTTTACACACCAAAAATTATAGCATATTTTTGGCATTCCCAGGTTTTTGGAGATTTAAAACAACTAAGTAGTGTAATTTTTGTTCATAGATTTTAATTATGCCATATCTTCAAACTTTACAGAAAAATCATAGTAAGAATACAAAGAACTCCTATATACACCTCACCTTGATTCACCAAATGTTTACCCTTTCTCCCATTTATCATTCTTTCTTCCTACCTATGTGTTCATCTACTCACAATGCCTATGTCTGTCCATCTATCATTATTTATTCTTTTCTGAATATTTTGAGAGTAAGTTGAAGACATTCTGCCTCTTTATCCCTAAATCTTCTGTGTGTATTTTCTTAGACCCAAGACTCTCTCTTATACATTTTATCTCCACATTATCAAAATCTGAAAATTTAACATTTCACAATATTATTGCAATTCAAATTCAAATTCATTAGCTGTGCAAATAGTAGCTATTTTAAAGTAGCTTTTATAGCTTCTTTTTTCCTCCAGTTTCATGATCCATTTTATATTCACACATTGAATTTAGTGGTCTAGTGTATAGTTCTTCAGCTCTTTTTGACTTTTTGTCATTGAGTATCCCTCAGCTTGAGTTGGTCTGAAGCTATCTCATAAAGGTATTCAGGTTATACATTTTTGGCAGAAATATTGTGAAATTGATAACATGTTATTCTTGGTCCATCATTATCAGGAAGCATATGATGTCAGTTTATCACAATAAAGCAGATTTTAACTTTTATTATTCTGCTATGATGGTTTCTCACACTATAAAGTTATTTTTTTATTTTAGTTAATAATTTAACTAAATTTACTATTTAGCCAAATTTAATAATTTAAATCAGAGCGATACCTTAAGATCATGTAAATATCTTGTTCCTAATCAAATTTTCATCAGCCATATTTAAAACCCATTGATGGTTTTATAACTCCATCATATCCTTACTATCTGTTGAGCACACCTGCAGGAAAGAGCCTTCTATTTCCTGGCATTCATTTGTTCATTTATTTCTTCATTTCTATCAGTATAGACTCATAGTTATTTTATTCAGATATAAATATTATAAAGCAAAAGTCATTAAAATTGTTCCATTTTTATGTATTTCACTTTTTATTTTTTTAACATTTTCAGTGATTCCATTGAGTTTACAGTTTATCTTTATTTCAAATTCAAAGAACACCATACCACATCATGTGTAGTCTAAGTTCCTTACAACAGTATTCCCAGTTCCTCCCATTCATCCTTTACGAATTTGCTGTTATTCATTGTACTTATCCATAAGCTATAATCACCAAATACATTGTTGCTATTATCACTTTGAACAGTGTTATCTGTCATATCAATTAAGACTAAGAAAAATAAAAGATTTTATCTTCCTGTTTTTCTCTAAAGTTCTTCCTTTATTTATGTAGATCTGTTTCTGACCCATTATCATTTTTGTTCTTTCAGATGGATATCTTTTAATATTTCTTGCCCAGGAAATCTGCTGGTGACAAATTTCATCAATTGCTATTTATTTGAGGATGTTTTCATTTCTTCTTCACTCCAAAGTGCTTGTCTCAGGTACACTCCTGTCAGCAAGTTGCTACATCTTTCTCACCACCATTTGGTCTTGTGAATCATTTTAATTTTTCCATTTTAGTAGACAGGATATGTAGCAGTACATTCTTACAATTTAAAAAATATGCATTTCCACAATGTGTAATGATAGCTATTTTCAGATTCTAATTTGTCATTTACTTTTTCTTTTTTCTTTTTTTTTTTTATTATTATGATGTGTTAGTCACCATACAGTATATCATTAGTTTTTGATGTAGTGTTCCATGATTCATTGTTTGCGTATAACACCCAGTGCTCATTGCAATACATGCCCTCCTTAATACCCATCACCGGGCTAATCCATCCCCTTCATCCCCTTCCCTTTAAAACCCTCAGTTTGTTTTCCAGAGTCCATAGTCTCTCATGGTTCTTCTCCATCTCTCATCCCCCCTTCACTTTTCCCTTCCTTCTCCTAATGTTCTCCATGCTATTCCTTATGTTCCACAAATAAGTGAAACCATATGATAATTGTCTTTCTCTGCTTAACTTATTTCACTTAGCATAGTCTCCTCCATTTCCACCCATGTTGGTGCAAATGTTGGGTAATCATCCTTTCTGATGGCTGAGTAATATTGCATTGTATATATGGAACACATCTTATTTATCCATTCATCTGTTGAAGGGCATCTCAGCTGCTTCTTGGCTGTTGTGGACATTGCTGCTATGGACATTGGGGTACATGTGGCCATTATTTTCACTACATCTGTATCTTTGGTGTAAATACCCAGTAGTACAATTGCTGGATCATAGGATAGATCTATTTTTAACTTTTTGAGGAACCCCCAGACTGTTTTCCAAAGTAGCTGTACCAACTTGTATTCCCACCAACAGTATAGAGGGTTCCCCTTTCTCTACAACCTCTCCAACATTTGTTGTTTGTTGCCTTGTCGTTTTTTGCCATTCTAACTGGTGTAAGGTGGTATCTCAGTGCAGTTTTGATTTGAATTTCCCTGACGACTAATGATGATGAACATTTTTTCATGTGTCTGTTAGCCATCTGTATGTCCTCTTTGGAAAAGTGACTGTTCATGTCTTTCACCCATTTTTTGACTTGATTATTTGTTTTTTGGTTGTTGAGTTTGAGACGTTCTTTATAAATCTTGGATATCAGCCCTTTATCTGTGGCGTCATTTGCAGATATCTTCTCCCATTCCATGGGTTGCCTCTTAGATTTGTTGACTGTTTCCTTGGCTGTGCAGAAGCTTTTTATCTTGATGAAGTCCCAATAGTTCATTTTCACTTTTGTTTCCCTTGCCTTTGGAGATGTGTCTTGAAAGAAGTTGCTGTGGGCAATGTCAAAGAGGTTACTGCCTATGTTCTCTAGGATTTTGATGGATTCCTGTCTCACATTGAGGTCTTTCATCCATTTAGAGTTTATCTTTGTGTATGGTGTAAGAGAATGGTTGAGTTTCATTCTTCTGTATATAGCTGTCCAATTTTCTCAGCACCATTTATTGAAGAGGCTGTCTTTTTCCCATTGGCTATGTTTTCCTGCTTTGTCAAAGATTAGTTGACCATAGGGTTGAGGGTCCATATCTGGGCTCTCTGTTCTGCTCCAGGAATACAGTAGAGCAGATCAACAAAACTAGAAGCTTGTTCTTTGAATGAATTAGTAAGATCAATAAACCACTGGCCAGATTTATCCAAAGGAAAAGAGAAAGGACCCAAATTAATAAAATTATGAATGAAAGGGGAGAGATCATGACTAACACTGAGGAAATAGAAACAGTTATTAGAAATTATTATCAACAACTATATGCCAATATATTAAGCAACCTGGAAGAAATGGATGACTTTCTGGAAACCTATAAACTACCAAGACCGAAATAGGAAGAAACTGACAACCTTAAAAGACCAATAACCAGTAATAAGACTGAAGCAGTGATCAAAAACCTCCCAAAAAACAAGATCCAGGGCCTGGTGGATTCCCTGGGGAACTTTTTTTTTTAAAGATTTTATTTATTATTTGGCAGAGACAGAGACAGCCAGCAAGAGAGGGAACACAAGCAGGGGGAGTGGGAGAGGAAAAAACAGGCTCATAGCGGAGGAGCTAGATGTGGGGCTCGACCCCCCAATGCCGGGATCACGCCCTGAGCCGAAGGCAGATGCCTAACTGCTTTGCCACCCAGGGGCCCCTCCCTGGGGAATTCTACCAAACATTCAAAAAAGAAATAATACTTATTATCCTGAAGCTGTTTCAAAAAATAGAGAACATAAGGAAAACTTCGAAACTCATTCTGTGAGGCCAGCATTACCTTGATCCCAAAACCAGGCAAAGACCCCATCAAAAAGGAGAATTACAGAACAATATCCCTGATGAATATGAATATGCCAAAATTCTCAACCAGATTCTAGCTAATTGGTCATTTAAAAATATTCCTAGTTAAATGACTGTTTCAGTCTTTCTCATGTCTTTATGGGGATGTTCCTCTTTTATTTTTAATCATGCATGTGTGTGTGCATATGCGTGTGTGCATTTAATCAGCATATAAATTTTTTCTCAGTTATTTTCTCCTAGTCTATGTATTGCTTCATTTTTTTTTAAATTTGCCATTAGATTATGTCTAATTATACATCTTTCTTTAATTGTTATTGATTTGTGTGCTTTGTCAAAGATTTTTGTGTATTCATTCATTAGGGTTATAGCTCTGTAATTTCCTTTTTTCTTTAATGTCTTTATCAGATTGTGATGTTAGAATTTTGCTCACCTCATATGACCATGCTAAATATATATATATATATATACATACACATATATATACATATACATAACAAATATATATATGTTATTTGTAGTTTCTATTTCACCTTGTTTCTAAGTTGGGTTTATGAAAGAATTTCCATATTTTATCTAATATTTCTAATTTGTTGGCATAAAATTATTTATGAAATACCTTATCTTTTAATGTCTGTTATCTATGGCAGTAACTTTCAGTGTTTCTCTTTTTTATAGAAGTGTAGCTAAGATACAATATTATATTAGTTTTAAATGTACAACATAATGATTCAACATTTATATACATTATGAAGTCATCACCACAATCAATCTAGTTACCCTCTGTCACCATACAACTTTTTTACAGTATTGTAAACTATATTCCCTATGCCATACATTGCATCCCCATGTCTTATTTATTTTTATAACTGAACGTTTGCACCTTTTAATACTTTTCCCTTATTTTACCAGTCCCCCATCCCTTTTGTAACCACCAGATTGTGTTTTTTGTTTGTTCATTGTTTTGTTTTTTAGATTCCACATACAAGTGAAATCATACAGTATTTGTTTTTGTCTGACTAATTTTACCTACATAATTCGCTCTATGCCCATTCACACTGCTGTAAAAGGCAAGGATTTATTCTTTTTTATGGCTAAGTAATATTCCATTATTTATATATATTTATCTTTTTTATCCATGAATCTATCAATGAACATTTAGGTTACTTCCATATTTTGGCTATCATAAATAATGCTAAAATGAATGTAGGCATGCATACATCTTTTCAAATTAATATTTTCATTGTCCTTGGATAAATACCGAGAAGTGCAATTCTGAGTTATATGGTAGTTCTGTTTTTAATTTTTTGAGGAACCTCCATATTGCTTTTCATATGGCTGTACCATTTCCACCAACAGTACACAAGGGCTCTTTTCTCTGCATTTTCACCAACACTTGCTATTTTTTGGGGTTTTTTTGTGGGTTCTTGTTTTGTTTTGTTTTGTTTTGTTTTTTTGGATGCTAACCATTTGGATAAGTGTGAGGTAATATCTCATTTTGTTTTGTTCTGGTTTAGTTTGTTTTTCTTTCTTATAGTGGTCATTTGTGTTTCTCTCTTATTTACTATCATTCCTTTTAGTGATTTCTCATTTTTAAAAATAGTCTTAAATAACCAATTTTTTACTTTAACTTTTTCCTTATTCCACTGGTATATCCTCATATCTTTATTTTGTTTCTTATTATTTGAGTGGTATCTTTTTTCTAGTTTTTTTTTTTTATTTTGTTTGTTTATTTGGCAGAGAGAGACAGAGAGAATGGGAACACAAGCAAGGGGAGTGGGAGAGGGAGAAGCAGGCTCCCAGTGGAAGAGCCCAATATGGGGCTCGATCCCAGGACTCTGGGATCACACCCTGAGCCGAAAGCAGATGCTTAATGACTGAGCCACCTAGGTGCCCCACTTTTTTCTAGTTTTTTTAAATTGAAATATTAGAAGACTGATAGTAAACATCCTCATTTCTAAATTAACCATTATATTAATTTCCTAGGACTGTCATTACAAAGTACCACTAATTGAGTGGCTTTAAAACAATAGAAATTTATTCTTTCATGGTTCTGGAGGTTAAGGGTCTAAAATTCAGGAGTTTGCAGGGTCTAAAATTCAAGGGTTTGCAGTGCTGCCTCTGAAGTCTCTTTATCTTGCTTTGCCTCTGAAGTTTTTGGTGTCGCCATGCATTCCTTGGCTTGTGGCAGAATAATTGCAGTTTCTGCATGTATCCTCACATGGCCATCTGCTTTGTGTGTCTCTCTCTCTTCTCTTTATAAGGATTCCAGTCATATGGGATTAAAGATCCAGCCTGCACATGGGAGGTTAAGCAGAAATTTATGAAGAGAAAATTATCACCTTGTTTTTAGAGGAGAAATAAAATTTGATTAAGTAAAGAAGAAAGTTTACGGTGACTTTCATCTTGAGAAGTTAAAGTAATAAATAGTATCAGAGATAAATTACTGATTTTGTTTGTAATTTACTAACAGAATATAGGGCTAAAAAATACTCTGTGGACAATACTATATTACTTTTAAGAATTGGTTTCAGGCATTATGCATCAGACAACACATACATCATGAATAAGTACTCAACATAGATGTTATCATAATTTAAAAAATGAGGGAATTAAACATCAGTAATACAAACATTTCTGCAAAAGTCTAATCCAGTGTACTTCAATTACAACTACGGTGTCTTTTGCAGTTAAACTAGTGATAATATCATGCATTAATTACACTAAGTATAAATTTTATAAATAATTTTGACAACTAATAAATTGAAATAAGACCTACATCAATTTTTGCATCAACTTGTTTCTTTTAAAAGGCAAAAATTATGGATACAACAAATAAAGTGTGGTTATTTGTGAGGGGTGAAATTTTGAATGATTTAAAATCTATAATTCTAAATTTTGACATGTCTTTCCCAGTATTTCTTATGGTGAAGATATCTTATCTACTTTTTTAAAGGAAATATGAATTAAGGACTAGCATCTCTATTACCAATTACCAATGAATGTACATTTCTTGATATAGTTGACTTTTTCTTGATATTAATTCCATTGATTGCAATGCACATTGCAGCAGAAATCATATCACAGAATTTGGTTTTTATCTTCTCTGTACTCAGGGCCAGGTAATTGAATGACATTAATGAAGTTTAAAATGTGGAAATTAATATCTTAATAATACTAATTTTCTATATTATTAATTTATACTGAAATTGTAGTTTAAACAAAGTCATAAGTTCATTATAGACTATTTCCCATCTTTCAGTTATGCTCCTCAGAGACATGAAAATTATTTGTGATGAAACTCAATAGCCAATAGTTACACTACACCAATCGTATTTCACAAAAACAAGCTTTTGTGATATTGTAGCCTCAGAGGTGAAACAACTGTAAGTCTACTCTGAAAGCTCCTCATAGTATATAAAACAACTTGAAACTGATGAAAGCCAAAACACTATTTGTTCATTTCATAACTCTAGACATACATCTTTGTAACTGAAAAATGGTGTTGGATGAAAGATTAAGTAGGTATATATTCCCTTGGGATTCTGTCACAGAGCTGGCATTTCTTTCTAGACCCCCCACACTATGTAAAGATATAGATTTAATAAACAAACCATTTCTGATCTCAGCAAGGAACTTAGCAGGGATTTTGAAAGTCAAACACACAGGAGCCATGCTTGACTGTGGTGGTAAAAGTAACATCTGCCTGAGAATTTTAAACAACAGGCTTTTTAAATCACTTTTAAAGCCACAGTAGGAGATGTGACAACCATAAGCAATGCCTCAAAAAGACCAGGACTATGAAAGCTGGAAGAAGTCAATTGCACTCAAATACTGAAATAATCCCTATTGGGAGAAACAAATGGAATAACTTAAAGTTCCTGTTTATTTCTGTCTACCCATGCTTTTTAGTACTCTTTCTTAGTCTTCATTAATGAATGTAAACTGACGTAAAAGAAAAAAAAATAACACTGAAAAGAGTTAACTTTATACTAAAGTTAAAATAGTAGATTATTTCAAAGTCAAACTTAATTTCTAAGGCAGCGATTTTGCATAGGATATATAAGATATCAAGTAATATGTACCAATTAGTGCTGGCCTGGATGATAAAGTTGCAAAAAGGAATCTTGCAGTGGAATAACAACAAAATTCTGGGAAACCAGGGTGAAAATATAACACAAAGTACCTTAGTTCTTTGAAACTCATTTAAATGCATTGTGCTTTCTCTATTGTACCTGCAAAATAAGGAAAAACTCGTGAAGATCTCATATGTATTTTTACTTTACCTGCTATGTTGTACTAAGTCTGTTACTGAATAATTCACTTGATTAAATACAGCAATTAAAGCTTAGGGCATGGTGTAGACTCCAAAGAATAAAATAGTATTCTTTAGTTTCTCTTATACATGTCAATAAAAAGAAAGAAAATCATTTTTTATGTTGATATAAATAAACTGTATGTTCAGATCTCAAGACACTGTATCACATTTCCATTTATTAAAAATCATCGAGGTGCCTGGATGGTTCAGTTGGTTGACCATGGACTCTTGATTTCGGCTCAGGTCATGTTCTCAAGATCATGATATGGAGACTGGACCCACTTCAGGCTCTGCCTCAGTGGGGAGTCCACTTGAGATTCTCTCCCTCTGCCCCTCCCACTGTCTGTATCTCTCTCTAAAATAAGTAAATAAATCTTTTTAAAAAATCACAGATCAGTGAATGAAAGCTGAAGAAAATTTGAGACTGAAGAGAGAGGAATAAAGGGGGAGACTGTTCCTCAGTAAATAAAAAAAAATGTGGTTAATATATGCATTCCCTTTATCCTGTTCTGTTGTAAGATATTTAATAATAACTCAGACATTCACAATGGTAGCTCATTAAATCTTGCCAAAAATGACCCATGCAATGGCATAAAAATAAGTGTTAAAAATATTTTTATAGGAAAGAAATCACTACTGAGCCAACTATGAGAATATTGTTAAAAGGCAATAGATGTATTATAATACATGATAATTTAATAGATGATAATTTGAAAGCCCTCCTTATGATCATCCACCAATCTGAGGAAAGTAAAACATAGAAACAAAGTTTCACCACAAATGGTCAAGAATTCTTCCAAGAAATATTTTGAAGTGTTTTTCCCTGTTATCTGTACTAGTGTCCAGATACATTATTCCCCAGATATCTAAATGTAGCATCTTCAATTCATTTGCATTTTACTGAGAGTTGACTCAGTGCAAAGCAGTGTCATGAAGTAGTTTACTAAAAATTATTACTTTAGAATGAAGTATTACCAAAATAAGGAACACAATCAGTAAGTGATCATGTGATAAGACTGGAACAAATTTGGATAGTTATGACACCAAATTCAGTAATATTTCTGCTATATCACAAATGACAATTTGACAACTAAAATTAAATTTCTTAAAATACTTTAATGTACTATATTTCTATGGGAAAATGTCCGAAAGAGCGACCTGAGTACCAAATCAATGGAAATATATTTTATAATTTATTTTCTTCTTCTCCATGGTATTTACTGAGATCAATTTATTGATACATTGATAAATCACTAAAGAATACGTGTAATTAATTTATTCCTAGAAAAAAATCAACTGAAATTAAAACTTGAGGAAATATTATGAAATTTCCACTCCTATGAATTTTTAGAAGAATTCTTAAATCTTAGAATTTCCAGCTGTGTATAAAATCAGAATAATTTTGTCTCTATCCAGTAATTGATAGCTATGTATTTCATATTCAACATACAACTCTTTTTTACTAAATTCTGATAAAATAAAATCCAGATGCAATGAAACAATACACTCATTTATTTTCATGTATCTTGAGCTTGTTAGAGATGCCCTTTAGATGAAGTTTCTCTTTTCAGAGAAATTAGCTTTGTTGAACATACGTTATCCTCTATATATTGCAACATTTTATAAAGCATGATTGATTTAAAACTTGATTAAGTAGAAAAAGGTGAGGAAAAACTACAACTTGTGAATCATTTCATGGTTGTAAATAAACCCTGTTGACTTTACAAACTACAAAAAAAGTTGTAAAGAATATTTATTTGAAAATATTTTCTTCTCTAATATGAAACATAAACATGAAACAATAGTTGTCCTTGCTTCTACTAGTCTGAAAATTTCAAAGTTATTTGAAGCATATCTAACTGTCTGAGAATGCAGGAATCATAACATGAATCTGGGTACCTTATAACCACAACTAATGATGTAAGATTTGGCAACAAATAACACCTGCATTTTTATAGAATACAAATATATTCATACATTTTTCTTGCTCTCTCTCTGTCTCTCTCCCTTTCTTTCTCCCTCTCTCCTCTATATTGGAGTATATGTACATCTGAAGGGCTTGATGATTTCTAAAGAAACAGACATATTCTAATCATCATTTCCATTACATGCTTTTCTTTCAAAAATGAAATAAGCTATCAAAGCTCTAGGAACAGCAGCAACGATAATTCACATGAAAATGAAATAATGTAAAATGTGTTGTTGGATAACCTCTCCTAAATAACCATCTGCATAATCATCTATTTAGCAAATATTCATAAAAACCTATGAAGAGAAAACTGTTGGTTACCAATTCAGGTTTATGAATAACTTCCTTTTTTAGACTAGGCATGAAAAATGATGCAACTAACAGTTTATTTAATAAAAAATAATCTTTGTTGTCTCCATTTTTGTATAAGTTTATTTAATTAAATATATACTTAACATGTTTTGAAACATTATTTAGGCCCTTATATAGGTATCTGACTATTTGACAATCAAATACAGTAGTTGGGTCAAAATATTTTTTAAGAGATTGTCACGAGTTTTCTTTTATTCAAAAGAATTTCCACACAAAAGTTGAATATATAAGACAGTAAATGGTTACTAATTTATCATAGAAAGCACAATGATTCCTCTGTATTCCCCCTATATATTTAGCATCTTGTCCTGCTCTTTAAATTTAAATTATATTAGAAATGTTAATTTTGAAGAGACAGAATCGCATCCACTATGAAGAAGTGAGAAGAGGTGCAGTACACACATAAAGGTGGGCCATTTGTTTTAATCTGATGGCTTTTGGACGTTCTAAGAAGGAGTGGAATTACTCTGAAGTTTGAAGTGGACTGAATCTGGACAGTGAAATAATGTTATGTAGAAGACTTGACACGTACCTAATAGCTCATGAATATTTGTTAACGTTTCAAAGTGACTTTGAAATTAATATTAATATCTTATGAATACATTGCCTGTGAGTCAAGACAGTGTACTCTTTGTTGTCAAGATCACAATAGTGTTAAAATTATTTTTGGTCTATATTATACTTGTAGACTCTGACATATGATAGAGGGATGTGGACGAGAGAGATGGCCCTTAGAAAAGATCACTTTTAGTATAACAAAAGGAATTTCAAGGAAAAAGCTGCCAGATAGAAAGCCCGCAATAATGGATAAAATTGAATGCCATAGACCATTTTTATTCAAATCACCATCAAACATAGATTTGTTGAGAATGATGAAAGAAAACACGGGGTTTGGGGTATTAAAAGTTATAAGAACTTTGAGGATGAGCTAGAATTAGTGGTTCAGATAAACCCCAACTTCACGTACAGCCCTTTTGGGCTTGATGTGTTTCCATATCAAGAAACACTAGAAACACTGTAGGAAGCACTTCAAGTTCATTACATGTAACTTTCTCATATCTTTAATTTGAATGTTTAAAAACATGAAAGTCTAGGTATATTTTAATTTGTTACTGGGTTAAGTATTACTTTTTAATTTTGCACCACATTTTGATTTTAATTTCAGACTTTTTTTTGAAAGCATTATTTTTTATAGCTGCTACTTGGGTGGTGTAGTCTTCATATGATCATTTCCATGTGCAAATATTATATAACATCAAAGGCCATGAATTTATGAGCTTTTACTTTCTGCCAAAGTTTGGTGAAAAATTCCAATTAGAGATTAAGTAGGCAACCCCCAAAATACGTTTGTTATTATTATTATATAAGTTTCAGGTGTACGGCTTTATAATTCGCCATCTGTATACATTACATAAGTGATGATTACCACAGTTCTGGTTACCATCAATCACCATACAGTTGACTCCCTTCACGCATTGTGCCCACCCCCCAAACTGCTTTCCCTCTGCTGACCACTAGTCTGTTCTCAGTATCCATGAGTTTTCTTTGTTTTATTTTGTTTTAGATTTCCATATATGACTGAAATCAATGGTATTTGTTTTTATCCGCCTGACTTACTATGCTTAGGATAATACCCTCAAAGTCCATTGATGTTGTTGCAAATAGCAAGATTTTATTTTTTATGACTGGGTAGTATCCCATTGTATAAATATACCACATTTTCTTCAACCATTTATATACTGATGGACATTTAGGTTGCTTCCATATCTTAGCTATTGTAAATAATGCTGCAATAAGCATAAGGATGCATGTCTTTTTGAATACTGCTTCATAGGTTTCAGACAGATGACCCAAAGTGAAACAGCTGGGTTATATGGCAATTCTAGTCCTAATATTTTGAGGAATCTCCATGCTATTTTCCGTAGAGCTATAACAATTTACAATTCCACGAACAGTGTATGAAATTTCCCTTTTCTCCATATTGTCCAAAACACTTGTTATTTCTTGTCTTTCTGATGATAACCTTTCTAACATTGTTAGGTGATATCTCCTTGTGGTTTTGATTTGCATTTCCTAATAATTAGTGATGTTGAGCATCTTTTCATTTGCCTGTTGGTCATCTGTAGATGTTCTTTGGAGAAATATCTCTTCAGATCCTCTGCCCATTTTTCAATTGAGTTGCTTGCCTTTTTGTTGTGGAGTTGCACAATATATATTTTGGATATTAAGTCCTTGACAGGTATGCGGTCTGCAAATATCTTCCCCCATTCAGTAGGTTGTCTTTTCATTTTGATGACGGTTTCCTTAGCTGTGCAGAAGCTTTTTAGTTTGATGTAGTTCTGTTTGCTTATTTTTATTTTTGGTCCCCTTGCCTTTGGAGTCAAATCCACACGCATATCATTAAGACCAATGTCAAGGAGTCTACTGCTTATGCTTTCTTCCAGGATTTTATGGTTTTAGGTCTTACATTCAAATCTTTGTTTTGAGTTTATTTTTGTGTATGGTGTAAGACAGTGGTCTAGTTTTATTCCTTGGCATGTGGCTATCCAATTTCTCTAACACCATTTTTTTAAAAGATTTTATTTTTTTATTTGACAGAGAGACAGCCAGAGAGAGAGGGAACACAAGCAGGGGGAGTGGGAGAGGAAGAAGCAGGCTCCCAGCAGAGCAGGGAGCCCAATGCAGGGCTCAATCCCAGAACCCTGGGATCATGCCCTGGGCCGAAGGCAGATGCTTAACAACTGAGCCACCCAGGTGCCCCTAACACCATTTATTGAAAAGACTATCTTTCCTCATTGTATGCTTTTGGCTCCTTTGTCATGAATTAATTATCTATATATGTGTGGGTTTATTTCTGGGCTTTCAGTTCTGTTCTTTTGATCTATGGGACTTTTTTTTTTTTTTGGTACCAATATCATTCTGTTTTTATTGCTGTAGTTTGCAGCATAGCTTGAAATCAGGCAGCATGATACCTCCTGCTTTATTATTCTTTTTGAAGATTGCTTTAGCTATTTTGGATCTTTTGTGGTTCCATAAAAATATTAGAATTATTTGCTCTAGTTCTGTGAAGTATACCATTGGAATTTTGACAGGTATTGCATTGAATGTGTAGATTGCTTTGGCTACTATGGTCTTTTCATAATATTAATTCTTCTAATCACAGAGCATAGAATATCTTTCCGTTTGTTTGTGTCATCTTCAGTTTCTTTCATCAGTATCTTATAGTGGTCAGTGCACAGGTCTTTCACCTCCTTGGTTAAATTTAAGCCTAGGTATTATTTTTCATGCAATATATTGATTACCCTACACCTTAATCTGTTGTATCCTTGTTCACTTATTAACATTTATAATTGTCCAGCGTCTCTATTTGACATTGTCACCATGAGATAAGGATAAGAATGAACCCAGATAGATTTATGGGGAGCCAGTTTTGAAGGAAAGCCAGGAATGTGCCAAAAGGTGAAATTGCTGGCTGGGGATCAAAGGCTTAGTGGGTTTGAAAATCAGTAATGAGGTTTGGGAGCTAGGCTATCAATGTGACCAATTTATTTAAAATATAATTAATGAGACTGTTTTAAAACTTGTGAATACAAAAAGATAAATGTGAATGACCTTTGCCTTTATTCTGAATAATTTCCTATCTAAATGTGAGCTGAACTTTCAAGGATGACAAAGTGTAGCAGGTGGACACAGGGATGAAAAAAATGCAAACTGCTGCCAAAATCCACTACCTTCCCAATTTACCCCCACTGTATTCTTCAGCATCAGTTGGCTCTGTTAAAATTATCGTAATTTAGAAAAGAATAGTTACAAAGAAAAATAAAACAGTGCTCTTGGAACATTAAAATGAAGAAAAAGAGAGGGAAGGCATAGCAACAACAACAACAGCACAAGACAAATGAAGTATTTTAATTAGAAGAATTGCCCTTGGAAAATTTCAGGAAAAAAATACCTCTCCATGATCACAAAGTAAGATGTACATGAATTATTTTAAAGAGCTCAAAAAGTGAGACATGATTAATGAAAGAAGAGATAATTACCCCCTTCAAAAGAGATTAAAAAATGAGTGAACAGAACTTGGGGGAAATTTATGGTAAAATCAAATCATTTCAAAAAATAATGCCACTTTAGAGGGAAAAAATATTCTTTTGAAAATGAATTGGGGCATGGATAAGAAAATTCACATTAAGTGAAGTTGAAAAGTATTTAAGAATTAAAAACACAATTATGATAGATATCAGAGTTAAAGGAAATCTAATCCATATAATTGGCATTCTAAATAAGAGAAGAGATTTGAAAAAAATCTAAGCTATAGAAATAATTGCTTTCTTAAATCAAAATGGAATGTTGGAATGTATAAATAAGAATGTATTTGTACTGGGAAACATCACTAAGAAATAATCCTCACACATTTGTATCTTGGTAAATATTATGAATTTATGGCAAAGTCAACAAAAAAATCTTCAGTCAAGATGTAAAAACATCTAAGGGAGAGGGAAATAAGGCTAACTTCAGACTTCACAGAGCTTTGTTCACTGATAGAAAAATGTGCAACTATGTGTTTAAGTTTTTGGGGAAAAGAAATATAAGTGTTTAATGTCCTCAAACATGTATGAACTTAAAGATTATAGCTGGACTAGTTAGTTTTCGGAAAAACTATTAAAACAATGAAGAATTATTTAGCCAATGAAAAATGAATGAACATGAAGAACTCAGGAATGGATAAGTAATTTTTTCAGGTGGTGAGCACAGAATATCACTAATTAAAGATTCAACAACGGAGGTAATTATTAAAATAATTTGAAAAATGTTAAAAATCTTTTCAAAGGTAAATTCAGAATAAAGATGATAAGAAAAGGCGTTCAAATTTTCTCTTTTCCTAGTGAAGTGTTATGGTTTATTAGCTAAAATGGATAAATTGGGAAATATAAGTTTTAAGTATACAATTAGTTGTGAAAAGTAGAGACTATAATATGTGTATCTTCTAAAACCAGATATTAACAAACGAAACAGAGCTTCTAGCAAAATGTAGAAAACAAACAATAATAAAATATCAAGTGTAATTTAAAATAAGTTGACAATACTAGAAACAATAATATCTAAATTACATTTTTATAGGGTAAAGTTAAACATGTGTATTAAAAACGATGTGTGATAAATCTAAAATAGTTAAAACACAATTGTGAAGCTTGACGATGGGTATGCGAATGTTCACTGCAAAATTCTTAAGACTTTTCTGTATGTTTGATAATTTTCATAGTAAAATGTTTAGAAAATCTACTTCATTTATTAAACTGAAAAAACCTAGTTAGATGAAATATGTAAATATTTGGGAAAAAGTAGAAGACTAGAAGAAACCGTGATGAATTACCCAAAAAAGATAAGATCTTTTCATGCATGGTACAGAACACAGAAGCCATACAAAAGTTTGAAGAATTGCTACTTTAATTTAAACCAAAATATTCATGGAAAAATAAATGATAGATCCAATTTTTGGAAAAAAAAGTGCAATTGACAAAACATGACAAATCACTAATGTGGTTATGCAATATTATCTTATAAATCAATAAGGAGAAAGACTACAACTCCAAAATCAATCAACAAAAGATAAGAACAGACATTTCACAACAAAGTATATAAAAATGCCTATAAGCAAATTCTCAATCTCAGTCAGAAGTGAAGAATTACAAAGAAAAGCCCAGTTAGAGACTTTAACTTCCACATCAGTTTAATAAAGTTTAAAAAGTGTGATGATGCCTGTTTTTGGCCAAGGCAAAGAGCAACAGGCAGTGTCATACATTGTTGACAGAGTGTAAAGAGTTGTATCGATTTTGGCAGGAAATTTGGCAGAATCTGCTCAACATAAACTTGGGTAAGCTCTTAGACCCAGAAATTCCACTTCTAGGAGTTTACACTAGGAAAATATTAACACAATGTGTAACGCCAGGGAAAGGTATTTGTTGTAGCAGTGTTTATAATAGCCAATTAGAACAACTTAATTTTCTACCAAAAGAAGATAGGCTGACTATCTTGAAACTAAATAATGTGCAGTTAGAAAAATAATGAATCAGATCTCACGTGGTAATATCCATAGAAAACACTATAACGAGAAAAACAGCACTGAACACAAAAATCCTAATGAACAAAATGTGACCCTGGAAAGAAAGCAAATATATCTTAAACTGTTCATAAAATAATCCACGGAGGATATACAAAAATGACATTACGAATGGACTTGGGACATATAAATGAGATAAAATTTTAGTTTTTACTCTATGTACTTCAGTTGGGTCCAGACCTGCGTTGTTGCTGCTGCTGTTGTTGTTTTTAATGAAGTTTCCCAGATAATGTGGTTATACTACTGATTAAGATCAGTAGCATCTGTCAGTAGCATTGAGTAGTTTACACGGAAGATTTAGAAATCATTCAACATGATGATAAGTTAGGGTTACAAGAAAGATTGTGAACCACCTCATAATAATCGTCTGTAATAAGCAACAATTCTGGGAATGGGAATGTGGTAAACTAATCAGATTTCAAAGAACAAGAAAGGCAAATGTGAGTATGTCAAGACTTCAGGTGGCTGTCCCAGATACAGAGCCAAAAATAGCTGCTCACAAGTAAATCTAATGAAAGAACATTGTTCCACTTTCTGATTATAAGCAGAGCCAGCTTTCTTTCTGATTAGTACAACGCCTTTGTTAGTGTAGGCAAGAGATAATTACATCTAAGGGAACTGTGTCAGTGGATATGTTCTCATATCACCAATTCTAATCATATTTGAGGCAGAAGTAGAAAGATATTATAGTTATGAGTGTGCGTTTATAGATACCAATAATTTTTAGGCCACAGTCCCTCAGCCTGAGACACTGGTTAATGTAAAATCTTTGATAGCACATATTTCAGCCCAATCCTCAAATGAATCAGACTTTTACCTAACAATTGCAGTAAGGATCCTGCTGCTCTCTACCAAGTGACTTATTGCCTTACTGGGTAAATGTGCTGGCAAAGCAAGCACGTTGCCTTAGTGTGACTTACCCACACTCACCCCTATAGATTTAACCAACCGATAAGTTTAATCATTGTTGAGATAGGCATAAAAAGTGTATTATTATCTCTTATTTAAGCCAGAATTGGTACTTCTTCACACATAAAATAGCTGAACATTTTAAATCACAATAAAGATATACAGACTTGTTTTGACAAACACGTTACTAAAGTATGTCATCAAAATGGACATTTGTGTCTACATTCTGTTTCCACAAATTTAAGTCATAAGAATGTGTTGGCTGAGAAAGCTCTCATGTCCTTTTTTGAGTAACTCTGTATGGACCCAAAAGGTAAGCATCACATCTAAATCTAGGAGAATATTTAAAAGATGTCCAGCCACATATGAGCCATCATGAGGAAGACTTAGAACCTTGTCCACAATTTGGATTTCATACTGGAGAAAAAAAGGAATCATATCAAATACCGTAAAGATGTAAAAGAAAGAAAAAAAAAAGTTTAGCACTGTGAAATAGACCAGAGGCCAAAGCCCAGAAGTTTAAAAAGAAAATGATTTCAAATTCAGTATAAAATGGAATGTCTCCTACCTGATTCCCCTCAATGAGGGTTCTTATGCAAACCTAGGAAAGACAGGTACATGATAAACTGATGAAACTTTTTCTCTAGAGACTCCAATTCCTTTTATGTGGATTCTCCTTTGGAAAAGCTGGACAATAGAAAAGGAAGAATTTTGTCTCTTCTTTGGAGAAAGAGCAATAGAAGTGACTGGGGCCATAGTTCTAGATAGCTACATTTGAGAGTGCACAAATGCCCCGCAGATGTGGGAGATAAATTTTAATTAGTGCCCCCTTTCCCAGCACATGACTTGAGTAAACATTTTGTTACTTTGAAAAGGAAAAGGAAAAAAAGAGACCAAAAGAAAGAGGGGAAACTAAGGAGCACATAACCACCAACCAGATGCTGTAAACAGTATCTCTAATTAAGTGAGAAACACACTGCTGTCCAATCAGAGCTCCTGAAAAGAAAAAAAGAAGGTACAGTCAATAGGTAGAAGCTATTAATTATCAGGCCAAAGCTAAAGGACTTGATAGTCAGGTTTTATTCTTATGATAGAGAAAAATCATGCCAGCATGATAGTGTAATATTGTCTACATTTTCATCAAACAAATGATTGAACAACTTCTGGTAAGAGGATGTGATTCCTAATACTTGATTTGATTCAATTTTATTTTGTGTTACATGAATAGGACTACTTTCAGGAACTTTTCTTCTATTGATAGATAGCATAGATGAAATCAAAGTACTTATCCTTGTTTGCATAAATAGCTGAGTTTATTTTTTTTATTTATTTGGGAGAGAGTAAGAGAGAGAGCATGTGCATGCAGATGGGGGAGAAGCAGAGGGGGGAGAGAGAGAATCTTAACCAGTCTCCATGCCTGACACAGGGCTAAATCTCAGGACCCTGAAATCATGACTTGAGCCAATATCAAGAGTCGGATGCTCAACCGATGGAGCCACCTAGGCGCCCCTGATCACATTTAAATCATGAAGATAAAAAGATATTCATTTCACATTAGTGAAAAGCAAACAGATAAAAAAAATGGATTTACTCCATATAAATATAAATAAATATACCCTTAGAATTTAGTAAATAATCTTACTTTATATGATCTACTCCTTAGTCTTCATTTTTTTCTGGACTTCCATGGCTTCTAGAACAATTTAAACTTTTGCATTCAGCTCTTGATATTTGTGTTTATCTCTCCATTAATTTTTACAATTTCAGGTGGGCTGGGTTCATGTTTATAATCATATTATATCACACTGGATTTGGTCTAGATTTTTACATACTTACATATCTGTTGACTTGCATTATCATTAATAATTTACCATGCCCCTGATATAGGAATGATGTTAGGATTTGAAGTTGATGGCCAAGAAAGAATTATTGAGATGTCTTTTGTGCAAACAGATGGTTTTATTAAGCATAGGAACAGGACTCATGGGCAGAAGGAGCTGCACTGGGGTTCTGAGGTGTGGCCCATTAAACACTTTCAAGTTGGGAGGGGGTTAGGGATAGCATAAGCTTCTCAGGTATTTTGGAAACAAGGTTTCCAGGATCCGGAGGGAGCTAGCTGCTGTTGGGAAAGGTCATTTATTACTGTTTAGTAAAAGTTCAGTCATGAGACCCTTCAAATGTGTACCATTGGGTCATATGCTTGGAGGATGATTACCAACATGTATCTTGGGGGGTTTAGAGATAAAGGAAGTTTCCAAAAGAATTTTTATATGTTAAAGTAGACTTACAGGATCCTGGGGTTTGGGCTAAGATTGCCTTTTGCCTTTAGCAAAGTATTAACATCCAGGCATCTGAATTCCTAGAGGAATGTCACTCTGCCTTGTTTCAAGAACTCGTCAGTGGGTTATAAGTAGTAAGGAAATTTAATTTCTTTTTTGCCTTTGTTTCCCACCATGTTCCCAAAGTGGAATCCATGAAACGCTTTGGGCCCCAGATCTGGCGATCCTATTAAGTGGAAGTCCTCTCAATGTAGCAAAAGCATTTTCTAAAAACCTAGTTCCCTCACCCTGGACAACAGGCTGCCTGTCTGAAGAAGGCCTGTGAAAAGTATCCAGAGGTTTCCTTCCAAGATCTCAGCAAGGTTTCTGCCAGTGACTGACCGGGAAATAAATGCAGTTTGCATTATTCTATAATGGCACCTTATTTGGATTGCTTTTCCAAACCATTAGTCTAAATTACTTTTAGTGAACTCCATAGTTTACTGATTGTGGGAAGCAATGGACTGTGAAGCAAGAATTGCTAGGGGGCTCCTTTTCCTAATAGAACTTTTTTTCTTTTTTTCTTTTTGTTATTGTTTTTGTTTTAACAGCATCTTGGAAACGAGTTCATTTATACAAGCAGTAAATAAGGCAAGATGAATGACATTTCAGCATGTAAAACATAGGCTCTTCACCAGAAGAATGTAGATAATGGCATGTGTTTTAATTTAAACAGACTGAATCGTGTTGAGGATCCGTGACAAGAAGCAAAGTACTTGGAGACAGGGAGCAGAAGGCTGGTGAAGAGGCACCCTTTTCCCTTTCATGGTAATGTTAACTCAGGAAAGCAGTGAAACAATACCATAGGCAACGCTTTGGACCAGTGGCACGAGAGAGTTAAACATTTGTCTTGAACTTTTAGAACAAACTGTGATGGTCAAAGAGACAGCTGGAACAACTCCATAACCATTTTAAGGATACTTCACGGCAAAGGAAGGATTGTTTAAAGAAGATTCCAAAGTATTTTTCGTAAGATTTAGAGAAAACAGCAGTTTTTTCCATTTGATTAATAATTCAAATAAGCAAAATAATGATCAAATATAATTTCAGAAAATATTTAGAGAATATTTGCAGTGATAATCCCTATATTCTAGGTAATAAGATACAATAATTGATGATGGGAGTGTAGCAGCTTGTTGGACATCATTTGGTAGTTCAGGTGGATCCATGGAGGGAGTTAGAAGGTAAGAAGATCTGGTTGTTAGCTTTACAGATCAAGAATTTTCGTACTGTCTGTGATCCACGTTACATTAAACTCAAAGAGACTAACAGCAACTAAATGTGAAAGGCTTTGACAGGTACACAGTTTAAAATTTATAGTGAGAAACACCAGTTTTAAATAGACTAGACCTGCCCCATCCAGTATAGAAGCCACTAGCCACACAGGCCTATTGAACACTTGAAATGTGGCTAGTCCAAACTGAGATGTGCTGTAAATGAAAAATACTCAGTGGATTTCAAGATTTAGTCAGAAACAAACTGCAAATATAATCATTAATTGATTACATGGTAAAATTATCTTTACATATTAGGATAAAATATATAATTACAACTAATTTTACCTGTTTCCTTTTCTTTTTTTTCAAAATGGCACGGGGAAAATTTTTAATTACACATTATATTTCTATTGCACAGTGCTAGACCAGACAATTTTATGAATTTGCCTAGTGCAGACCTTCCATTTAGAATTTAAGTTGCTCGGTGATTTCATACAGAGCAAAGCTAGTTATATATTTGAAATATTTACCGGTTTTAGGCTAAGTTTATCTTTATCTATCTCTCTATTAGGTATATACTTGCCAGGTACGTGAGTTTGCTATGAGGGTGACTCCCTTTTTTAGAACATGCTGAAAAAATGCTGCTGGATTTTGTTCTAATAGCCATTTTTATCTTTATCCCTCTATGTGAGCTGCTCTTCTTTCCTGACTTACTCTTTGCTTTAATATCAGTGTCACAATAATTAGATGTCTATGGATGCTGACACAGTCACCTATAGGGAAATAACTCAATAAATGAGAAGGCCCATGTGGAAACTGGGAAACTGCTATGATCTAGAGAATTTATCCCCCGCCCCCACCAAATGTGGATGCAGTCATATAGATGCTATATTTTTTGAGTGGACACATGGTGGATGAATGCAAGAATGCAGTCAAAGTATTGTCAGCTTTTTTGTTTTCAATAGATGTGTGTTGGATAATTCTCCATGATCTCTCCCCCCATACTTCCTTCTGATGCCACAATTCATTCTCCACCCTTCTCCAACCATGTTCTGGAGGGCTGATATATACACAGACTTCAACACTAGAGTTGAGATGGAAGGCAGTACAAAGAGAAGGAGAACTGGGAGAGAGGCCTAGGTATTAGAGTATTTATTTCCTACATTCATAGTCCTCCTTCCAAGGAAGGAGATCTCTAACCATGATCCCAAAGCTTCTTCTACAAGTATAGGCCTTCTTCCATAACTACATTTCTTTTTCTAGTTTCAAGCAGAATGTCCATGCATTGCAATTTGCCTAGAAAAATCCTGGTTGTGCTCCTAATAGATGAATCAAGGGCTGTTAATCATTTTTAGTATCACCTTTCACTATCAAATGTGCCTCTATTTGATGATAAATTATATGGTCACCTTACTTATTTCTTTAAGGTTGGACTTTCTGCATTTCCTGTTCATCTAATCTTTTCTTTTTCCTCAATTTCAAGGCTGGAGACACACTGGACTATTTTCTTCCTTCTTGAAACAATGAAGGTAGTTCTTCCTAGAATTAAGGAAATTCTTCAAAGTCATGGCAAGGGATGTATCTTTGGAATTCTAGCCCTGCAGAATTCTAGCATTCTTATAAACCTGTGACTCTTTGGTCTTTTTAATTATTTCCATTTCTGAATGGAATATTTTATTGCTGCTGAACTTGCCTTTATTAGGTGTGCATATATGTCTTGGGGGACGGAAGAATTAGATAACATGGACTTTAGTTTGCAAGTCACTAAGGAACCTCATTTGTAACTGATGGAGAATATAGTCCTTTACCCCCAAATCCCAAATTTCAGTCAGAGGTAGTATCTGTATGTATTATTGAGTTGTCTCCCGTGTAGAGGGAGTGCCTATGTCTACATATGGAAGGACAGTGAACGTGGAAGCTTAAGTGACTAAAGATGGGGGCCATGGCAGACCAGCAGTCGCACATCCCAAATCATTTTCCCCTTGTTCCATGGCAATAGAGTATGACTGGCAGCCACGTACCCTTCCTTGCAGCTAGGTATAGCCACATGGCTAAGTTCTTACCCGCAGAATGTGAGCAGATGTGTTATCTACTGTTTTTTGATCTAGGTTTAAACATTAGACATATGCTCAGTCATGCTCTTTTCCTTCCCTGCCCTTTGGAATACAGAACCTGGCAGAGACACGGTGATACGAATTTGACAATTTTAAGAAACGATGCCTCTAACATATGTTGGAGCAAAACAGAAGGGGCTGATGTCCCTAAATGATACATTAGGGTAGAGTTACTGCACCTTTGTATACTGAAAGGACTAAATATGAAAGAGAATCAACTTATATTCTTCGTTAAATTACTGAATTAAGGAAGAGTCTTGCTATATAACAAATACAAGATTCAAATATCAAGATTTTCTACTATGGTCAGTATAAAATAAACCGTAGGCTAGTGACAGGTCAGACTATGCAGTAAGTGGTAGCTTCATCATGGGCAGACCTTTTAAATTTTGTGGTTGTGAGTCAGAACAATGTTTTCTCAAGTAAATATCAATGTGAATGTTTTTCCTACATACATACAAATGTTAGTGAACATTTTCCATATAGGCATTGAATTAGTAACATTATCTATAATTGCTACTGCAGAAATTTCTTAATATTACTCAGTGTATACACAGAATTAAATTGAATTACTGCTGTATGAAAAATATGTAAATCAAATATTTGTTTAGACAAAATCATAAAGTTTGATTATTATCTTTATACCTATGGAAATTTTGAAATTTCTTACTAAATTAGATAGGCAATTTGATGTTAAGTTATACAAATGTTTTATTCAAAACAGTATTATAATTAAATGTATTAATTTTTGTGGGTAAACGTATTTTTTAAATAAAAATGGTGAAAGTAATGTACATGTGAATTTATTTTTGAGCTTTGCACATTATATTGTATCTAGAAAGGTACAACAGGTGAGTCAGCTGTGATGAGAGAGGATGGAATTGAAAAGCTGTTTGCTTCCTACTCCTGCTGTTTGGTCTTAGTGTGCTATTGGTCAAATTAATTGACCTACCTGGAATAGCTCTAAAATGAGGATAATAATGAGCTATTCATGGAGTTGTAATGAGAATTCAATGATAAATGGGACAAGAAGAAAAGATAAATTCTATGTGACATAAAATAATACACAAATATAAGCTAATCAGGTATATACCTACATATGTACAGGTTACAATCACCATAAATCTTTGATCAATTCATTAATTTCAATCTTGGACTAGTGTATTCCAGTTGTTTCTATGTCATTTCACTTTGTTACATACCTATCTGGAAGAAACATTCCAATAGATGTAAAGATCTATGACTGTTTTGTTTTTCATCACTTTCAAAGGCCATTCTTCAATTAGCAGGTAATAGGTGAATGCTATGAATAAGTTATTTATTATTTATTAATTATATTCAGTGGAAATTAGTAGTTTCAAGATGTTTTCTGAATTACATTTTAAGAGTTCAGAACATACAATTGTGAGTTGTTTAAGAGCACAGGATTTAAAGCCAGAGAGATCTGAATTTGTAGTTACTTTTGCCATTTTTTGATTTTGTAAATTAGAGTGTTTCTTAATCTCTTAGGGCTCAGTTTTTCAAAATGTTGATTTAAATATTGAATTAAGCCAATGAAATCTATGAACCAAGCTTAGCAAGGACTTAACCAGAAAGCATGGATCTTTGCAAATTCTCAATTAGTAATAGCTGCTTCTAGTTTAAGAAGAGTTAGTATGAAAATAAATGTAATCTAAGTCCAATACATGCTAATTACTATTTTTCTTTTTAAAAATTAAAAATACAACTTTTATAAAGATGTAACATTTTTTATTTCATTTCTTTCTAGCATATTTTCCAGTGCAGTTCTCTAAGATGTACTCTGGAAATAAATGAGTAACGTCTTTGTCATAAACAAAGTTGTTTTATTATTAGAAGGAATATGCCAAATTATAAAGATTAAGTTTTCCCATTCTAATTACATTAAGTGATTTTAGGTCATGATAATAATTCGAATTATTTTCACGAGTTTTCAATTTAAACCATGTCATATTATTAAGTATCTTTACATACAGTGCTTTTACCTTAAAGATGGAAAATACCAGTAGAGTTTTGCCCTCACCCATATTTTTTTTTAACTCTTTCTTCATAAGAAATGCACACAATTATTTTTGAGGAAAAAAATCAAAACAATATTTTTTATTTGTTTAGACTGATTACTCCTTAAGTATCTTTACTAAATTGTCTTGAACATAACAGAATGAATAAATTTGTAAAATGTTAATTTAAAAAAAAAAGACAGATTTGACATTTTTGCCTCGGGCTTGGAAATTGTAAAATAATCACCAGATTGAAGACTTTGTGTTGAGTATTTTAACCATTTAGTCTGAAGATAAAAATATATGAATAACCAAGTAAATTAAATTTTTCAACTCACCACCAATTTATTGAAACTCACCACCGTGGAGTTTGCCTGGTATATCTTATACAAGATGATTTTTCTGTTACTTTACAGTTCCTGAGCTGAATCTCTCTCAGTGGTTTTCATTCTCTACTACATCTGTGGTCCTGTTCAACTTCTCAGGAGCTTTCTGAGGATGGCATGGCCCACACAAGAGAACCTTGCCTCTCCACATGTGCTTCAACCACCGGACTATGTTTTTGTTTTTTTTTAAGATTGATTTATTTATTTTAGAGCAAGAGAGAGAGAGAGAGAACACAAGCAGGAGGGGCAGGAAAGGGAAAGAGAATTTCAAGCAGACTAAGTGAGGCTCGATCTCATGACCCTGATTTCATGACCTGAGCAGAAACCAAGAGTTGGTTGCTTAACCAACTGCACCACCCAGTAGCCTCAAGAACTATGTTTTTTATGTTCGACAAGTTTAGTTTCTAAGAAGAATTTACTTGAAGAAAGAGTTGGGGGCAAAAGATAAATAAATACCTTCAAAATTATGGTTATAACACAATTGACTTTTTTTGTGTGTGTAATAATTAGTCAATAGGGGGCGCCTGGGTGGCACAGCGGTTAAGCGTCTGCCTTCGGCTCAGGGCGTGATCCCAGCGTTATGGGATCGAGCCCCACATCAGGCTCTTCTGCTGTGAGCCTGCTTCTTCCTCTCCCACTCCCCCTGCTTGTGTTCCCTCTCTCGCTGGCTGTCTCTAT
>NC_048222.1:125876176-125940394 GCF_002007445.2 Ailuropoda melanoleuca
AAAAAAAAAAAAAAAAAAAAAAAAAAAAAAAAAAAAAAAAAAATCTTAAAAATAAAAAAAAGACTAAGAAATTAAAAAAAAAAAAAATAATTAGTCAATAGGTTTAGTTTTGGCTCCCAAACAAATTATAAATTCTGTTAATGCAAAGATCCTATTTTCTACTTTTTCATCATATTTATCGTGTGTATACAAATGTACACCATATATATGATGTGAGTGCTTGTACATGAATGTGCGTGTGTGTTAAGAAGGGGCTATTTCAAACTTTTTTACCCAGAGATTCTACTTGCCACAGAGTAGAGTTGTAGAAATTTCCATTGAATTGAATTTTCTAAAGCACTTAGGAGGCTAGACATCATTTTGAAATCTGAGAAGTTATTATGCTTTCATGGTTGAGAAAACTATAGCAAAGTTAGGTATTAAAGAATGTATTTGAGTTAACTCGAGCCCAGAAATGTCTTAAAATTTCCATTTTTAGTAGTGTTATTTGAAGTGATTGTGAAGACCATCTCTCTCCTTTCTGTACTGTATCTCCTATATTGAGATGCTGTGATAACACCGGCAGCCATTTTTATTTTCTGCTTCTAGTGTAACCACACTTCGTAAATTTCTAGAATAAACCCTAGAGTTATTCACTGCATTGAAGAATTTTGTGGTAGCTCATGTTAGAAATTCCCTGGACTTTCTCAGCGTCTCTCTAAAAATAGAATATATTTTAACTTCAGTCTTGGTCAACAACAAATAAAGAACAATAGAACAGCTCTGCAACTTTTTAGCTCACTAAACTGTGTCAAGTTACCTAACTATTCTTACTTCAGTTTCTTCATTATAAAGTAGAAATAATAGTGATTCCAACCTCAGAATTGTTATGAAAACAAGGAAGTTAATATTGTCAAAGCACAGAGAATAGTGCTTGACACATAATAAGTGGTATGTATGTGTCAATTAAATAGCTAATCTTTGGGAATTTGCCTCCAAATACTTTTTTTTATTATAACTTCTATTCAATAAACTTCCATATGTAATACCTTACACAGCTGGTTATTCAAAACTACCTCTCCCTACCAGCTTATCCATCCCCACCAAATGCAAACATCAGATTGAAAATAGACTTTTCCACTGTTTTCAAGCGACACTTTGATATATACTATCCCAATACAGGCAACAGATAGACATGCTTAAATGCCCCTCCCCCCCCCAGAAAGAAGTCTTCAATTTTTGTACATTTACCCCAAATAAGTTGGTATTTTATATAAGAGAGAAGAAAATATTATCCCATAGCAAAGTAATAAAATGAAATAAACCTCCATAGGTAAGACTCTGTGGGGCCCTCAGATAAAAATCTTAAAAAGTGAAGCAACTTTAAGTAGACTGACTTCATCTAATATCCATAAATTCAAACTTTAGATTCCTTTTTCTCTTTTGGAGGGTGAAAAGCTGTGATTGAATTCCATATGCTTTGCGGTAAAATCTTTCCAGTAGTTCTGCATTCTGAAACAATTTTGTCAAACCTAGTTTACCTACACACATACACATTCATAACCAAATTTGCATATAATTCCTTATGGTTTATAATCTAGTGTAAAATAACTATTAATTAATTTCACTAATTTTTATATGGCAATTATTATACTATTAATTTTATTTTATATAAATTAATAAGAGGTTGGGATGTTGAGATCACTGAATTAAGACTTAAGTAAAAATCCTAAATTCATTAGGGGCAAGGCCGAGTTTAATTTTTCTCTCATGGGGTACTATATTACCAGGCTATTGTTCTGGATACTGATTCTCAATTATTCTGAGCCAGAATAGTTGAATTGATGCCATTTATTTTAGCCTGTCAAGAATCTTGGATAAAAATCAACTCTGACTTTGATTTCAGATCAGCAAGTCAAACAATTGCTCATCAGACAGTATATAATCCAGGTATTTAAATTAATTCTATGATTCTTTTTTTCAAAGAACCTCAAAAAAATAATGATTCCTATCTTTCTGTAGCCCAATTCATCCATTTTATGCATTCCATTTATTAAAATTAATAAGAAGTGCTTTTTTACATATCTGCACATCTAGACCCCACCATTCTGGAATGTCCTCTGGACATCATTAAAACCAGATGTTTCTAAATGTCATCATGCGTATACTGAAATGATTATAAAATAAGAGTTTTTTTTCCAGGCTGTTTCTGTTCAGACAAGAATGCCAGTTTCCATTGGTTTGGAGGACACTTTTATTTCTAATAGCATGAAGTTGGTTCATGATTCAAAATATAGATTTTTTTCATGTCAGGAACCGTACAACATTGCCTTAGAGGATGTGTTTTTTAATAGCACAGACTTTATTAGAATTCATTTGTTTTGTGCGTATATTTTAGTGTTTGATTTTTATTTATAAAATTATAATTTTAATTTGATTTATACATTCAGGGATTTAACTAAGAAAGATCACAAATCATAATGTTTGTTATGTTATGGGGAGTTATATAGGTTGACCATAGCAATATGTCTAAAAGAAACTTGGTGTGATTACTTTCTACTTACGTGATCAATCTTATCATACTCAATGGAATATACTACTTAAGTGTTTATAAATTCTCACTGTTGGCCAAGCTAGGGAAGTAACCAGTTTGATTTCTTTTCTGTCTGTTATGCAAGTACTGTTAGCTAATGATTGGTTTTCGTTCATCCCACGTGTAGCAATGGATCATTAAAATATAATTAGGTATAAAATAGAGAAATATAATCTTATAAAATATTTGAAATGATTAATAGACATACCTATTAGTCATCCTTTTCATACCAAATTGAAGGTAAATTAGTCTAAAAGATTATCTTTCTATCCATTTTGGGGAAAATGGAACAAAGTTTCCTTCTTAGGGAAAAGAAAATAAGATCCAAGTCTAGACTAGCAATATGAAAAATGAAAGTATTATTTTTGAATAATTGCTCTGAATGTATTATTTTAGTGCATTGGATGATCAACATACTAATTATCTTTTTCATTTTATTTTAATCTATGGGTAAATCCTTTGTGAATAAACTGCTAAGTTACCATTAATGTTTTTCCAAAATTTTTCATCCATGACATTAGAGAAGAAAAACAGGACAGCTGGAAATTTTAGATCAAAATTTTTATTTCAGGACACCTGGGTGGCTCAGTTGGTTAAAAGCATCTGCCTCTGGCTCAGGTCAAGATCCCAGTGTCCTAGGATGAAGTCCCGCATCTCAGTGGGGAACCTGTTTCTCCCTCTGTCTACTTCTCCCTCTGCTTGCTTCTCCCCCTGCTTGTGCTCTCATTCTCTCTCTATCAAATAAATAAATAAAATCTTTTAAAAAATTTTATTTGAAATATTTTGGGAAATAAAGACATTCTTTATAAGCAATCCAATGTCATTGTAGAAAAAAAGAAAAATACGTATGATATAAAGAAAATGAAAAAAATCACTATTTTACTATATAGAAATTATCATTATTATCATTTTGCAACTGGTTACTTGTACACATATCTAATATTTGTGTAAGAATATTTATATAGAAATCCATATGAAAATATGTTTTTAAGTTTAATTCCTTTTTGGTTGCTATATCTTGAATAGAAATGCAAATAAAAGCCCAATTGCTCATATATTAGATTATGCATAGTTCAGGTAAGATTGGGAAAATTCAGACAAAAATGATTTTTTAAAAGTTTCATTCATTTATTTGAGACAGAGAGAGAGAGAGAGAGAGCGAGGTGATTGGCAGAGGGAGGGGGAGAGAATCTCAAGCCAACTCCCTGCTGAGCACAGAGCCCAATGCAGGGCTCAATCTCACAACCCTGAGATAATGACCAGAGCCAAAATCAAAAGTACAACGCTTAACTGACTGAGCCATCTGGACACCCCTAGACAAAAATTATTCTGAGCACTACCGACATGATCTTTTTGGGGGAGGGGGCTCTAAGTACTCTTTATTTTAATTTTTTTAAAGTTTTTATTTAAGTTCCAGTTATTTAACTTACAGTGTAATATTAGTTTCAGGTGTATAGTAAAGTGATTCAGCACTTCCATGCAATACCCATTGCTATCACAACATGTGCCCCCCTTAACCCATCACCTATTTAACCCATCCCTCCACCTACCTTAACCTCTGGTAACCGTCAGTTTGCTCTCTGTAGTTAAGAGTCTGTTTCTTGGTTTGTCTCTCTCTCTCTTTTTCCCCTTTGCTTGTTTGTTTTGTTTCTTAAATTCCACATGTGAGTGAAATCATGGTATTCGTCTTTTCTGACTGACTTATTTTGCTTAGCATAATACTCTCTAGCTCTATCCATATTGTTGCAAATGGCAGGATTTCATTCTTTTCATGGCTGAATAATATTCCATTATATATATATATCCATTATATATATATTACATAAAGAATATGTGAATATATATATCATAAAGAATATGTGAATATATATATATATGTATATATATATATATTCATCAGTCAATGGACACTTAAGCTATGTCCATAGTTTGGCTATTATAGGTAATGTTTTTGTAAACATCGGGGTGCATGTATCCCTTTGAATTAGTATTTTCATAATCTTTAGGTGAATACCTAGTAGTGCAATTGCTTGATTGTAGAGTAGTTGTATTTTAGACTTTTTGAGGAAGTTCCATACTGTTTCCCAGAGTGGCTGCACAAGTTTGCACTCCCACCAACAGGACAAGAGGGTTCCCCTTTCTCTGCATCCTTACCAACACCTGTTGTTTTTTGTGTAGTTGATGTTAGCTATGCTGACAGGTGTGAGGTGATATCTCATGGTAGTTTTGATTTGTATTTCCCTGAAGATGAGTGATGCTGAACATTTTTTCATATGTCTATTGGCTATCTGTATGTCTCCTTTGGAAAAATGTCTATTATGACTTCTGCCCAATTTTATTTATTTTTTTATTATATTCAGTTAGCCAACATATAGTACATCATAAGTTTTTGATGTAGTGTTCAGTGATTCATTAGTTGCATATAACACCCAGGGCTCATCACAACATGTGCTCTCCTTAATACCCATCACCCAGTTACCCCCTCCTCCAACCTCTCTGTAACCCTCACTTTGTTTCCCAGACTCCAGAGTCTCTCATGGTTTGTCTCCCTCTCTAATTTCTTCCCATTCAGTTTTCTCTCCCTTCCCCTATGGTCCTCCTCAGTATTCCTTATGTTCCTCATATGAGTGAAACCATATAATAATTGTCTTTCTCTGCTTGACTTATTTCACTTAGCATAATCCCCTCCAGTTCCATCCATGTCAATGTAAATGGTGGGTGTTTATCCTTTCTGATGGCTGAATAATATTCCATTGTATATATGGACCATACCTTCTTTATCCATTCATCTGTTGAAGGGCATCTCAGCTCCTTCCACAGTTTGGCTATTGTGGACATTGCTGCTATAAGCATTGGGGTGCATGTGCCCCTTCTTTTTACTACATCTGTATCTTTGTGTTAAATACCTAGTAGTGCAATTGCTGTACTGTAGGGTAGCTCTATTTTAAATGTCTTGAGGAAACGCCATACTGTTTTCCAGAGGGGCTGTATTGGATTTTTCATTTTTTAGGTGTTGAATTCTATAAGTTCTTTATATATTTTGGATATTAACCCTTTATCAGAAATGTCATTTGCAAATATCTTCTCTGATTCTGTAGCCAACATGATCCTTTTTTTATCAAACTTCCCAGATTACTTATTTAGACCTCCTTCTGTAATTATTTTTTTTATTCTAGTTTAAAAAAAAGATCTCATGCAAGTGGTTAGTATGTATTTTAAAAATGGCATGGGTAAAACTGTCCTTGTTTTACTTGTATTAAATATTTAATAAATTTTATACACTTTTACTGAAGTATTTCATAAATTTTATTCACTTAGTATTGATCTCATTTCTTCCTACTAACTTCTTTGTTTACATGACCTTCCATGAAGATAGTCAACATGTGTAAATACTATAAACAGCTATTGTTCAGGAAAGCCTACATTCAAAAATAATAATTCATCTATGTTCTTCAACAACTGGGATGTAGACAAAAAAATCATACTTACTATGTATGGGGCCATAAAAAAGGTGAGATCATCAATAATTACTACTACTACAGATTCACATTAAAAAATTACAAGGCATACTGCAAATCCAGAGATATTTAATAGGAATATTATTTTTTTAAATATTTTATTTATTTATTTGACAGAGAGAGAGAGAGAGCCACCCAGGTGCCCCCACATACTATTTAAAGACTGTCACATTGGAGATCACTGATTAGACTTTCTGATGTTCATTCAGTTATGTTAGAACAAAAGGTGGAATATTTCAGAAAAACGGATTTCCTAACCATGATAATTGTTTAAAAATGGAATGAATGGCTTTGATAAAATGGAAGGACACCCTTGAAGAATGGAAATGCTTACATTGTACATGATTTAGAGTCATGAAATTCTTTATGGCCAATTCTCAATAATGTTTGAGAGGGTATTACTGATTTATGTAAGAACAAGGAATCAAAAAAACATTGCCCCTCTTAACTAACATTTTAGGGCATATCTGTAATTCATAAATTACTTAAGGAAAAAACACATATTGTTTTTCATACCATTTCCTCTACTTTCAACAGTTCAGTGTGAAATCACTAGATTTATTAATGACCTCTGTAATGCTGGCCAAGAGGAAAAATAGAATGCGTTTGGAGAAGAAAATTCACACAAAAAGTTGAATAGACTCTTTAAGATGAAGTCAAATATTTCCTCAAGAGGAAAGTTACTTGCTTTTTCCTTCCTATTTCCTGGCAGTGCCTGATTGCTTACAGTGGAGACCTGTATTTGCTTATAGCAAATTGTTCTTTTGGGGGGAGTTTTGAATGGACTTATTTTGATACTTGCTGCAGGATTGCTTCATTTTACATGTTTAAATTATATAATCCCTGGCAGTCAACATAGCACATTGGACTTTCTCATTCATTTTACTTAAGACCCAGTATCAGAGATGGGTTAGTATCTCCTGGATAACTAAAGTCGAAATATTTTGTATCCTCTGGTAAAATTTGTCAAACAGATGTTAAACATGTAATTCTCTATGGGTCTGGAAACATTGGTTTATCCTTTAAAATCTAGAGATTGTATTATTTGTTAAGTTTTTTATATGTATGCAGATATTTCTCTTTAAAGATATATATGAAATTTTAAAAGAAATAATTTGTTAAATTTTTGCTGAAATATGTTGGAATAGTCACGTTTTACAATGCACTAGATTCAATGCCTCCTTTTCTTTTTCTTTTTTTTTTTTTTGCTAATGGTTTTCATTAAACACAGTGTTTCTCATTTCATGTCATTATGTATTTTTTGATAGGCTGCATAATGTAAAAAGTACATTTCAGTTCTTTGTTTGCATTATGGTTTGCAAGAACACTTCACATACTAGAGGGTACTTTAGTAGTACATTTAAAGAAAAAGGTCTAAATTTTTTCCAAATATTTCAAATACAAAATGTCTACATTTGGGGCACCTGAGTGGCTCAGTCTGTTAAGTGTCTGCCTTCAGCTCCGGTCATGATCCTGAGATCGAGCTTCCCCATATGACCACTTGCTCAGCAGGGAGCCTGCTTCTCCCTCTCCCTCTCCGCCTGCTTGTGCGTGCTCTCCCTCTCTCTCTCTGTGTCAAACAAATGAACAAAATCTTTTTAAAAAATCTGCATGTTATGATAAGTTAAAAAGAAAGACAACGGTAGTGGATTTTGAGTAAATTACTAAGAAGCAGCTAGTAATAAATGATGGACCTCCAGGAGCTATTAAATTATTTTTAATCAAAATTTTCAAATTATATATTATAAAATATTTTATTTGGACAGAACTTAAGATTTAAACCCACTTCAGTGGATATTTTATTTGAACTTTAAGGCATCAGGTTGAATGAAGATATTTCAATAAATATATTTTTGAGTGGTTGTGATAAAAGCTGTAGTAGCCTTCCTCAAGTAAGCATTGACGTTTACTGGATCTTATCTAGAATTTTTTGGCATTGTGTAGCAGTGAATATGCTACTCATTGTAGTGACTTATGCTACCTTTTGTGGATACAAAATTCTGAATGGTTCCCATTTTTTTGGATTCTTCATGCCTCCTTTTCAGTGATGCTTACAAGTTAATATAGGTGACCTAGTTTTTGTAACTGTGTAGAACATATTTTTATAACTATGTAGAATATATTTGTAGCTCCAGGTCTTTACAGACTATTGTTTCTCATCCCATGTTTTACTTACCAAATGCATGATGCCAAAGGCTGCACTTAATCCAGTGCCTGGAGGCAATTTCTAAACATACAGAATTCTTCGGTGATCATCTGAATTTATGTTAGAATATTTTGAATTAATCTGTAGAAGAAAAAAACTAGCAATACTCAATAAAAGTGAAATAGTTCAAATTCTTTAGGGACACTCTAGTGAGTTAAAAACATACTAGATGCTAAAGTCTTTGATACAATGGTATTTATTCTGGCTATCATAGCCAATATGGAAATAACTCATCAAATAGATAATATGCATTTTTGTTTAATAAATGGAGTTTGAAAGAGGTGTCAAAATGATTTGAAATTGATATAGTAATTACTATGACCTTAAGGTTAAAAAAGAAATTGGGTATAGAAAAATACTGAGACTTCACCACCCAGGAGTACCAATAAGTTAATTTCCATAGTGTTGTTAAGTTTTATTTTAGCAAACTATCCTACATACTCCTCAGTTTGAAATGTGGTTTGTCCCCAGTCTAAAAAGGAGACATGTTTTATCTATCCATTCAATATGTACTAGAAAACAAAGAGATTGTGATTGCAATTTTTATATTAAAATAATAGAGCCAATCTTAGGCAGAATTTTGAATCAGGCAAGATTTTCCCTTGATGGCTTTTCTACCTTCCATCCCAGCTCATGCATTACACTGGTTTGTATAGAAACCCAAGACCTTGAAATTCTTTCCATAAACAAAAGGTAAAGTCTCTGTTTCCAGTTATGTGTTCAGGGGAAGTAAATGGACAACTAGGTGAATTAACTATTCAAACTGATAGGAAGAAAGAGCTTACTATCCTAGAGAAAGCAATATTTCCACATCAGGAACATGCGAAGCTTTTATTAACATTTCTGCACAGTGAGACAAGAAAAGAAAGAGTACGATGATGTGAGTGTGAGCAATGGCACAAGGAAGACCATTTTCTATTCTGACTGTACTCATGACCAATTCTAACCATATGAGCTAAATTTTTATATATTGATAAATTACATTTTTAACAAGTGCTTAAAAAACGAGTAAATCTGATCTTTATAAATGACTGTCTTAACACATTAAAATTAACCCCATTCATTGATAATATTGTTCAACATGTCAAAGCCATTTCTTTTGGCAGATTGAACAATAATATATGTTAGATCAAGTTCTGATCAGTTGATTTTATACATCTGCATTTGAGTTCAACAAGGTAGCTTGTAAACAGATGTTGGTTATGATTAATCTGATCCTCTGGGAACCGTTTAACTTCATGAGCCAGAACAAATATGAAGACAGTTATGCAGGTGCTGATTAATTAGTTTTGAAAGCACACAAACAAGAATCCATACAAAGAGACAATAGACCATTTGCACAATTAGCTCAAATGATGATAAATTTGAGAAAAGCAGGCACAAACAGGACCAGAACTTAAAATGACAGAATAATAGAAAACATTCATGAATATGCAGCTATGCTTTAGGAAGACTGACAGTAACATATGGCATCATTCTTTGTATCATTTCCTGAGAGTCCAGTGGAATCTAAATCAGCACCCAGTTGTTTTCCTTATGACTGTCCAAGTGAACAGCAGTCCAGATCAGCTAACATGTTACCTAACCTATTGATCTTTGTTGCTCTTGCTTCTTGATCTCTTTTAACTCCTTTCTCTCTGCTTTCATTAGACTTTTTTATTTTATTTTATTTTATTTATATATTTTTTTATATTTTTGAGCCTGGGATAGGATGTGAATACTTCATAGGTGTGCATTAAGGTTTTTTTTCTTTCAATTTGAGTAGTAAATGTAAAAATTAATAAACGTTTTCACTGTCAATTTTCAGTTTCTTTTTGGCATATTTCCCCCTAAGGATATGGGAGAATGAAGGTTATCAAGAAATGAGTGAAGAAATTAGTGAGTCCAGATGAGGGAAAACACAGCAAATGATACTCTGAAGAATAGTACCATAATATACGTCAACTGTTCTAAAAACTGCACCCTGTTGAGAATGCTTCAGAAGATCCCCTTAGACTTAGATTAAGCCTTACAAAATTCTTGGATTGATTATCTTGATCTAACTGGTATTCAGGCTGGGGATTATTCATACATGGAGAGGCTAATAACCTCTTGGTTCCTCACTTCTAAATAGTGGAGGCTACTGAATGATGTTGATTCTTATTCCTACACATATGTATTAAGTACAAATAATTGCCACACATTAAGTTAGGTACTAGAGTATAGTGGTGAATTAAACCTTCTTGCCCTCATGTGGCTGCCAATCTAGTTGCAGAGACATGAAAAAAATGTGATATAATGTCCAAAAGTATTATCTTCTATAAAGAAAATTTAAAACAATTAAATCCTAGAAGATAAAAGATGCATCTATTTTATACAGAACAATCAAGGAAAATTGAAGAGATATTTGAACACATCATTTTTTAAAGATTTATTTATTTAAGAGAAAGAAAATGAGGAAGAGAGAGCACAAATAGAGGGAGGGGCAGAGAGAGAGGGAGAGATCTCAATCAGACTCCATGCTGAGCACAGAGACCAATGCAGGGCTCCATCTCACAAACCTGAGGTCATGACCTGAGCCAAAACCAAGAGTTGGGCGCTCAACCACTGTGCCACCCATGCACCCCTGTTTGAACATAGATCTTATAAATAAGATTAATCAAAAACTAAAAAATATGTTGGCAAAAGACGTAACTAATCCTTAACCATCTAGAAGTCTCAGTTCTAGGGTAATTGATGTAATGAAGACTTCTGAAAAAAAAAATTCCCCATTCTTAATGAAATTCAAGGGAGCTCTAAAACCATTAATACACTCTTAAGGAGACTGCCTTTTCATCGGAATATATCTTCTGGGACATAAAACCTTAGAATTAGTCAACATTAGTTAACTGCCATAGGGCATAAATCTTCTAGCAGCAACTGAATAGAAATATGTTAGACTAGAAATTGGTAAGCCTGGGTTCTATGGTAGCATGCCCCAGGTTCATGTACTTAATGAAAGCATTCTTAGGTGACTATTAGGATGTTGTTCTTTATTTACTTGAAAAACTAGGTCAGTGTTCTCAAACTGTAGTGTACAAACATCAACTGGGATCTTGTTCAAATGTGGATTCTGATTTCATTGGTCAAGGATGGATGCTGAGATCCTTCATTTCTAACAAATTGCCAGAGGATAACAATGCTGCAGGTCCCTGAATTATACTTTGTGTAACAAAGATGTAGGTAATGTGAAGTAAAGCTGATTCAGAGTCTCAGAAATGTGGAGTGAGAAATAGGCCATGTGGTTCATGGTTCAGGCCTATAGACAATTCTAGGCAGATTGATGTCTTAATCATTAGGGTTGCTATAACTAGGTACCCTAGTATAGACTAGGTGGCTGCTTTAGTTCTCCCACTTTAGGAAGCTGGAAGCCTGATGTCAGCGTGCCAGTATAGTTAAATTTTGATGAGAGTTCGGTTCCAGGTTGCAGACTGTGGACATTTTGTTTTAGCCTCTCAAGGGCATTATTCATATATCATGGTAAAATTTTCAAAGGTGTACCTAGAGCTGAATATGTCCATCTAAATTATCAGTCATACCTTCTTCTATTGAGCTTTGCCTTACTACACTTTGCAGATATTATGTCTTTTGCAAATTGAAGGCTTACGGCAACACTGCGTCAAGGAAGTCTATTGGTACAATTTTTTTTTCAATAACATTTATTCAGTTCATGTCTCTGTGTCACTTTTGGTAGTCATCACAATATTTCAGACTTTATCACCATTATATTTTTATGATGATCAGCGATCTTTGATGTTACTATTGCAATTATTTGGGGGCATCATGACTCACATCCATATACAATGGCAAACTTAATAGATAAAAATTGTGTGTGTTCTCAGTACTCCAACCCAACCAAACCAGAATTTGCTTATTTCTCTCTGTTCTGTAACAAGCAAAAAAGTTTTGAAAAATGAAGCCAATTAATAAGCCTACAATGGTTTCTGCATTCAAGTGAAAGGAAGAGTCCTATGTCTCGTCAAATCACAAGCTAGAAATGATTACACTTAGTGAGGAAGGCAGGTCAAAAACTGAGATAGCCCAAAGGCTGGCCTCATGTGCCAAATAGCTAGCCAACATGTGAGCGCAAAGGAAAAGTTCCTGAAGAAAATTAAAAGTGCTACTCAGTGAACACACCAAAGATAAGAAAGCAAAACAGACTCACGATGACATGGAGAGAGTTTTAGTGGTTTGTGTGGAAGATCAAACCAGCCACAGCATTCCCTTAAGCCAAAGCCGCCTCCAGAGCAAGGCTCTAACTCTCTTCATTTCTGTTAAGGCTCCGCGAGCTGAGGAAGCTGCAGAAGGAAAGGATGAAGCTAGCAGAGGGCGGTTTATGAGGCTTAAGGAGAAGAGATGTCTCCGTAACACAAGAGCACACAGTGAAGCAGCAGGCGCTGATGTAGACACTGCGTCCAGGAGATCTAGTTCAGATCGTCAGTGAAGGGGGCTGCACTAAACAACAGATGCTCAGTGTAGACGAAACAGGCTGCTGCTGGAGAAGATACCATCTCAGACTTTCATAGCCGGAGAGGAGAAGCCAATGCCTGGCTTCGAAGCTTCAAAGGAGGGCTGACTCTCTTGTTGGGGTGAATGCAGCTGGTGACAAGAAGTTGAAGCCAGGGCTCATCTACCATGCTGAAAATCCCAGGGTCCTCAAGAGTTGTGCTAAATCTATTCTGCCTGTGCTCCATAAATGGCACAGCAAAGACTGGATGACAGACCATCTGTTTAAAGCATGGTTTACAGAATTGGTTAAGCCCACTGTTGAGACCTACTGCCGTACACTGTGATTCCTCTGATGGATCGGGGAAGGGAGATGGAAAACTTTCTGCAAAGGAGTCACCATTCTAGATGCCATTGAGAACATTTTGTGATGCATGGGAAGTTTCATATCAGACCTTCACAGGAGTTTGGAAGAAGTTGATTCCCACCCTCGTGGATGACTTTGAGGGGTTCAAGACCTCGGTGGAGGAAGGGACTGCAGATGTGGTGGAAAGAGCAAGAGAACTACATCTGAAGTGGAGCCTAATGATGTGACCGATTTGCTACAACCTCATGACAAAACCTGAAAGGATGAGGAGTTGTTTCTTATGGACAAGCCAAGAAAGTGGGTTCTTGAGATGCAATGTACTCCTGGTGCAGAGGCTGTGAAGATTCTTGAAACAACAACAAAGGTTTAGACTATTGCATCAATTTAGTGGTAAAACAGTGGCAGGGTTTAAGAAGATTGACTCTTAAGTTTGAACAAAGTTCTTCTGTGGGTAAAATGCTGTCAGACAGCACTGCATGCTACAGAGTAAGCGCTCATGACAGGACAAGTGCATCAATGTGGCAAACTTCACTGTTATCTTATTTTAAGAAATTGTCACCGCCACCCCACTGTTAGCAACTACCACCCTGATCACTCAGCAGCCATCAACATCGAGGCAAGACCCTCAGCAGCAAAAGATTAGCACTGGAGGAAAGTTCAGATGATGGTCAGCATTTCTGAGCAATCAAGAATTTTTTAAATTAAAGTATGTACATGGTTTTTTAGACATAACGCTATTGCACACTTAACAGACTATAGCATGGTGTAAACATAACTTTTATAGGCAGTGAGAAACAAACAAACAAAAAAGATTCATTTGACTCATTTTATTGCTCTATTTGCTTTATTGGGGTGGTCTGTTACCAAATCCACAATGTCTGTGAGGTCGGCCTGTACCCAGAAACTGTAGATATTAACTACAGTGTAGATGGTGGAGCCATTCACTGCAATACAGACTTCGCTCAGGAATCCATGCATCACCTCACCACTGGATACTTTGTTCTAATAAAGAGGTAAGATGGTCTTTTGGTGCCTCCAGCAATAGTGTCAGATGATGTGTTCAATAGCCCTTGAACTATGTGTATGCCTTTTACCCCAGTGTGCATTTACTCAGGTAAATTTCAAGGGCCCTTTCAGAAAAGAATTGGGAAAATATGTATTTTATATTCCTTCTATTGAATTGTAGAGTTCTTTCTCAAGTGGTTCAGATCTCCACTTCCATCAATAGTCTCTGAATCTGAGAATTGGTTCAGTTCTGGAAAGTTAGTGAGGGATAGTAATTTTTCATCACTGTAACTGATATCACTCTTCTGTTGTCCACTTCTTAATCATTTTTTCCTACCTAAGTCAAACAGTAGCAGCACTGGCTTTTATATCAAGCTTTATGAATATCATGATCTGTTAGCCATTGTCAGACATCGTGAAAGATCGAGGTTCCCTAATTCTCATTCTTGTCTCACTCTTCTTTGTGATAATTATAAAACCTTGCCTCTGATGATTAAGTGCTGCCACATGGCTTCTGATTTTTCAAAATCATTGTATTCCTATTGAAACTAGGTAGCCAAGATCAATCACAGTATCTGCCACCATTAATTTTGGCCCACAATGGATCCCTACTCCTGAGTTTCTCAATGATGTCAGTGTCCCCCTTCTCAGAATTTTAGGGAAGGGAGTGTTTTCTGTATTCTCTTGGGAAACATTAACAGCTGCTGGTTATCTAGCCTTACAAAATCAATCACTCTAACATGCCCAGGTTTCTGAACTTTCTGTATTCCTCTTCAGTATTTGGCAAAGCATTTCAACATTGCTTCTCATTAATTCTGTGTCATCTACAAAGTTTAAGAAGTTATTTCTGGAATGTATTAGGGCTAAATCCAGACATTTTTGCCTGTATGTTAAATCCAGATTCATGGGAGAATGCCATCCTGTCAATAAACATTCCCCTATCTGACATCAACTCTGTCCTTGACCTGATCCAATATTCTAACATTTTACTTCCATGTATGTTCTCTCAGTTCCTGTTTTCATATATATTAGCTGGGTTCTGCAATTTTTGATAAATTGTCACATTTTCTCCCAAACAGGAAAAGCTCATGCTGAGATCTGACGCTCACTATTATTGGAGAAGTGATGAGGAGAGTCAGGGTAGTTCTTAGAGAGGACAAACATTATCCTATTGTGGATCTACTTTACATGAGTCTTTTGCAAAATCTTCAGGAAAAGAGAAGCTGGTCTCCACGAGCAAGAGACAAAGAGAACCTAAGGAATCCAGTTTTTTAAACAAATCCATTCAAATGATACCCTCCCAGCTTTCAGGGTCTCTGTCCCTGCATGGTCCCTGCCCTTAACATGAAAGCTTGCTGAAGCTGTGAATTAATTTTCCTTTGAAAATCCACATTTAGGATCATTCTTACTTCTGAATTTCAGCAGTCTGACTTCTGAATATGAGATGATAATCTCCAAATGTTTCCATGGAGACATTCTAGCTTTCCCAGAGTATCTGAGCTGAAGTTAGCTGATTTCAGTCTCTTCCTCATTCTTAATGGTTTCTATGGCATTTAACAAAAGCCAACCAACTCTAACAATCCCTATAATTGCATTCCTTCAATAGCTTTCAAAAGCTCGTGCTTCTCTATTTATGTATTATTACAATCCACCATAAGTGGTAATCTAAACATTACTGTGATACTGCAAGAAATCAGAATTATCACTATCCCACTTTCCATCCACATGATGATCTTCACAGCCATCTGAGTAACAAGCAGTCAAATTTCAGAATTATACTCTGAGGATATAATCTCTAGGTACATTCTGGATGCCAACTGACTTACATTTGGTTGCTCCAAAAGCAGAACCTGAAGTCAGAGTCCAAGGTAGTTTATTTGGAAGGCAAACTCAGGAAGCACCGTAAGGGAGTGGGGAAGTGGAACATAGGAGCGGAGAAAATCAGAAAAGGTGTGCTAGTGGCTGGGTCATACTTATAGGTAATTGAAGCTCAATCTGAATAGAAATCTTCTTAATCATCAGAGGCAAGGTTTAATAATTATCATAAAGAACAGTGAGACAAGAATGAGAATTGGGGAACCTTGATCTTTCACGATGTCTGGCAATGGCTAACGGATCATGATATTCATAAAGCTTGATACAATAGCCAATGCTGTTATTGTTTGACTTAGGTAGGAAAAAATGATTAAGATGGAGCATGCCTCAGAATTTTGCCAAAACTTGTCCCCTCTTGATTTAACATTGCTCCAGAGTGAGCCAAGCACATCTTATAGCAAAGAGCACCCTTATGCAGAGAGCTCCAAGATTTCCATGTCCATGAGAATTGCCTGTAGGCTGCCTCCACATAGGCCAAGTTGGTATAGGTGGGCACTGGCAGAGTCTACTTCAGTAATTCAGCACTTTTTCTACTTGTTAATTCCAATTTCCTTAATTATAAGTTATTAAAAATATTAGTGACTACCTCGTTAGGATGCTGAACAAGAGGTTGAGATATTTCATGGGAGCGCTTTACCAGATGTCTGGGACATAGAACACATTTAATAAATGCTAAGTACTGCTAAGTACCATTACCTTTTGTGTCTCATTTCTGTGCTTTTCCCACAGTGACCATACTTCATGAATGTGCACCCTACAATTCCAATGTATACCTTTCTCAACTCAGCCGTGAATTTTTGTCCAAGTCTTATCCATTTTTTAAGGTCTAACCAAATGTTCTTCTCATCACAAAAATTTCTATTTCCTCAATGAACTATGTTTCATTTTCCTCTCCGCTCTGAAATATTTTTACTTTAGACTCCTGCTCTTCTGCATATTTTGATCATTTTTAGAGTCTCCCTCTTTTTTTCTTATCTATCTGTACCTATCATCTATCTATCTATCTATCATCTATCTATCTAATCATCTATCTACCATCTCTTCTAGACTGATTTGTAAGTTTTTGTGGGCTAAATTTTCTTATTGTTAGTACAAAGCTTAATATCCTGACTTTAGTGGAAATTCTATAGTTATTATCTCACCTAATTAACTCTAGCACAACTAAAACCTGGGTTTCTGACTAAATATTGTGCATTTCAGAAGACAGATCATCACCTCTTTGACAGTATTTCAATTTTAGGTATAGGAAGTGAATATAGTTTTTGAAATTCTATGGATGCCATATTGCGGCTTATGAATGAAATCTTATTTGTAATTAAATATAATTAAACAGAACAGTGATACATCATGGTAATATTTATGTAGAATCATCTAAGAATAGTTCAAAAGCAGACTGTAAATAAATGAAAGCAAAATCCTGCATAAGATTATTATTGAAATTACTGCTCTTTAATAGTGTTGAAGGACTTAACAAGGAAACACTGTGGACATGGAAATATTTTTATGAGAAGGCAAAGAAGCCATGGAAACATTGGAAAGGTAAACCAAATATAAGGCAGAAAAATGAGGGTCAAGTTAATTGTGTCTCAAATCTCTGTGTACCTTTAAATATTCCACCTCTAAATCACATTGAAAAAGGTAGAATGTGATCTAACTGAAGGATTATAAATTCAATCATAAATCTTTACATTTTTGTGGGATCTCTCCTATTTTTAACCTAAGTTTCAAAAAAATTAAAATATTTATATCTTTAAAAGACAAAATGGGGACATTTCAGGAAAATGTAAATATTTTAATGTGTTTTATATAAATGCGAAATGTTGGAATAATCAAAGATGAATACATTGTCACTATATGTAGGTGATTACACCTTACAATATAAATATATTTACCACAGGAATATTTCAATTCTTAAATTTTAAAAATATCCAATGCAGAAGAGTATACTTAGCTACCATCTATTGAAAATTTATTTTTGCCAAGTGTTTCTCATATAACACATTAAATTATTGAAATAATTCCATTAAATAGGTATCAGCGTTCTTATTCTGAAGGTAAGGAATGAAGTTCAGAGACGTTAAGTAACGTTTTTTAAATTGTAGGGGCTGGATTTGAACCGAACTAGTCAGAAGTCAAACAATATACCTATAATCTTTAAGTTGCACATAATCCCAAAAACATCACTATTGACTTTGTTAGTTTAGGAAACTTATTCAATACCATTGTTTTGTGCTTGTTTGTTTCATCAGTCAATTGTTTTTTGTACCTTATCCTATAAAGACAATATAACATAATTATTCAAGCTCAAATTCTGGAACCACACTGCTTGTATCTGCATCTCAGATCTATAGTTATTATCTGAATGACCTTGTATGAAATAGTTAACCTCTAAATTTCTGTTTTCTCATCAGATGAGGATAATGATAATATACTACCTTATGGAACTGTGGGAAGATTAAAGATTTAATACTTTAAAAGTCCTTAAAACAGTTTAGGAACATAGTAGAAACATTAGAAGCATAAGTTATATTTGTTTCTAAAATACAAATCATATGCCTATTTTTACTTAATTCACAGTATTGTAGAGAGAAACAAGTGAATGAGTTAGTGGTTGCAAATGTCTTCATATAATATATTTTATTAATTTAAGATATGAACATGAATTCCTTATATTTATATGCTTGGTTAGAATCATATTTAAATACAGATAGTATATAAGTACTAAACTGACAATGTTCAATATGGGTCTTTTAAAAATACTTAATTAATTTTAAAATTGACTGCCTTGAAGTAAGTTAAGTTGGGTAATATAAAAATTATTTTCTGACTATGGAAAATAAATTTTTTAAATAAATAATGTTATTAAAACTTTCTGATGCAAAACCAGGAAAGATACTAAAATGTAAAGACTTTGACATATTTTTCACCTAATACTTTTATTTATTCCTTCTTAAAGTTTTTTTTTAAGAATTTTTGTACTGCTTGAATGCATTTTAAGATTTTATTTGTACATGTGTGTATTGTTGTATATACACAAACTTCTCTGCTCACACGTGATTTCAACCATTGGATGGATTGTGGGAGTGAGCCACATGGCACACAGTTGAAAATAATTGCCTTTAACAAAAACTGTGGGGATTTAATGGCTTGCAGCACAGGCACTGACTCCAGCTGTACGTAGTGCCTCACGTTGCCCAGCATGCAAGCAAATAAACTATGTTTAGACTTCCTCAAAGTGAATTATTTGAATTCATGACCCTCGATCTGAAAGGTAAGACCACTTCCAGGTTAGACATACACTTAATCTGTGTTTGTTTTTTAAATTTTTGAGTGTATAGGTATAGTCTAATCAACCCGAAATCCAAAATGTTAGACATGGACTCTCTGAGAAAGAGATTGACAGAAAACCGTGATCATGTGTTTGGGTGTGGGGTGCAGGGAGGCAGTGTAAGGGAGAATTAAACTGGAGACTGCCTAATTCAGAATTTCCTATACCTGGATCTTTGGTGTCTGTGACCACCAACAGAGTTTCCTCCAATGAAGCAGTCTGGATTAAATGTGTCTGCTGTACATTTTAGCTGACCTGAGAGTTCTGGTAAAGAGATTTATCTGCTAAACGCCATAGAGACTGCCAGATTCAACATACATCAGTTTAAGTGTATAGCATCATATGCTGCCAGCAGTAGGTTATTTGATTTATTTTCCTTTTAGTCTTTTCTTTTGAGGATGTTCCAAGAATATTGATTACCTGCACTGAAAATCTCTACTCTCCATGGAGAATTTTATTGCCTCCCTCCCACTAGTGATTACATATGTTTAATGGAGGTCTTTATATAAAGTAGGTACAGTATCGCTGTAGGATTGAATAAAATTTTCTCAATGAATCAATAACCTATTGTTTTGCAATGAATTCTTGGCATTCTGACTTACAATAACATTAATAATAAGCCTAACACCTTTCCTTGAAGAGTTCTGAGCAGAGTGAGGAAATTAACATTTTGGAGCTCATGTTATATGCCAGACAATTTGTTAGTGACTCTACATATTTATTTTTTAAATTTATTTTCTCTACAGTCTTGTAAAGTGAGAAAAATAAATCTATGAGTGTTTAGGCTTCCTTGTTTAAAGGTCTGTCTGATGTAAAAATCCATGCACTTTTTGTTTTAAGTTCTTTTTTGGGGGGGTAATAAATATTTTATTTTAAGAGACTTTAAGATTTACAGAAGCTTTGTAAAGAGAGTGGAGAGTATTCCCTTATAACCCACACCCAATTTCTTTTATTAACATATTAAATTATTAGCATGGTATATTTGCCACAACAAATGTATCAGTGCTGTTAAATTTTTCCCAAAAAAGTTCATACGTTATTCAGATTTCTTAGTTTTTACTTAATGTCCCTTTTCTGTATCCAAATCCCAGCTACAATTCCACAAAACATTAAGTCATCATATCTTCTTACATTACTCTAGATTGTGACAGTTTTTTTTTTTTTAACATTTTATTTATTTATTCGACAGAGATAGAGACAGCCAGCGAGAGAGGGAACACAAGCAGGGGGAGTGGGAGAGGAAGAAGCAGGCTCCTAGCGGAGGAGCCTGATGTGGGGCTCGATCCCATAACGCCGGGATCACTCCCTGAGCCGAAGGCAGGCGCTTAACCACTGTGCCACCCAGGCGCCCCTGTGACAGTTTCTAAGATCTTCCCTGTTTTTGAAGAATTTGGCAGTTTTAAAGAATACTGATCAAGTATTTTGTACAATGTTCATCAACGTAGTTTGTCTGAGGTTTCTCTCTTGACTAACCCTAGGTTTTGGGTTTTGTAGGGGAAGGCCACAGAAGAAAGTGCCATAGTTATCACAGCATGTTGACATTACACACATCAGCACCATTTACATTGCTAATATTGACCTTGATCACCTGACAGATAATGTTTTTCAAGTTTTTCCACTGTAAAGTTATTCTTTCCTCTCTTTCCAAACTGTACTTATTGGAAGGAAGTTCCTATGTATAGCCCACATTTAAAGGATCGGAAGTTATCTTTGATCTCCTGAGGAGTGTGACGGTTAATTTTATGTGTCAATTTGGAGAGGCTACAGTGCCTAGATATTTGTTCAAGCATTATTAGGATGTTTTTTGTGAGGCTCTTTTTTGAATGAGATTAACACTGAATTTCTGGACTTTGAGTAAAGCCGATTACCCCCATAATGTGAGTGGGCTCACCCAATCAAATGAGGCCTTCATGAAAAAAGACTGACATCCCCAAACAAAAAGGTTCTGCAAGCTGACTGTCTTTGGACTCAAACTGAAACTCTTCTCTGAGTCTTTAGTCTGCCAGCCTCCCAGGTAAACTTTTCAATTACCAAGCCTCCACAATCACGAGACCATAGGTCAATTTCTTAAAATCTCTCTCTCTCTCTCGATATATATAATATGTTGTTTTGTTTCTCTGAAGAACACTACATAATTCTAGGGAGTACTATCTATAAAATTTATTTGCAATATTTCTTTATATGATATTTACATTTATTTGTTTCTTGGTTTATTGGTTTGTTGTATTTGTTTATTCAGCTACTCACAGGCATACATTAGAGATATTGCCCATTCAGTTCAATGCCACTGCAGTAAAGTGCATATCTCAATAAATGGAATCAAATAATATTTTGGTTTCTCACTGCCTATAAAAGTTATGTTTACACCATGCTATAGTCTGTTAAGTGTGCAATAGCGTTATGTCTAAAAAACCATGTACATACTTTAATAAAAATTCTTGATTGCTCAGAAATGCTGACCATCATCTGAACTTTCCTCCAGTGCTAATCTTTTGCTGCTGAGGGTCTTGCCTCGATGTTGATGGCTGCTGAGTGATCAGGGTGGTAGTTGCTAACAGTGGGGTGGCGGTGACAATTTCTTAAAATAAGATAACAGTGAAGTTTGCCACATTGATGCACTTGTCCTGTCATGAGCGCTTACTCTGTAGCATGCAGTGCTGTCTGACAGCATTTTACCCACAGAAGAACTTTGTTCAAACTTAAGAGTCAATCTTCTTAAACCCTGCCACTGTTTTACCACTAAATTGATGCAATAGTCTAAACCTTTGTTGTCGTTTCAAGAATCTTCACAGCCTCTGCACCAGGAGTACATTGCATCTCAAGAACCCACTTTCTTGGCTTGTCCATAAGAAACAACTCCTCATCCTTTCAGGTTTTGTCATGAGGTTGTAGCAAATCGGTCACATCATTAGGCTCCACTTCAGATGTAGTTCTCTTGCTCTTTCCACCACATCTGCAGTCCCTTCCTCCACCGAGGTCTTGAACCCCTCAAAGTCATCCACGAGGGTGGGAATCAACTTCTTCCAAACTCCTGTGAAGGTCTGATATGAAACTTCCCATGCATCACAAAATGTTCTCAATGGCATCTAGAATGGTGACTCCTTTGCAGAAAGTTTTCCATCTCCCTTCCCCGATCCATCAGAGGAATCACAGTGTACGGCAGTAGGTCTCAACAGTGGGCTTAACCAATTCTGTAAACCATGCTTTAAACAGATGGTCTGTCATCCAGTCTTTGCTGTGCCATTTATGGAGCACAGGCAGAATAGATTTAGCACAACTCTTGAGGACCCTGGGATTTTCAGCATGGTAGATGAGCCCTGGCTTCAACTTCTTGTCACCAGCTGCATTCACCCCAACAAGAGAGTCAGCCCTCCTTCGAAGCTTCGAAGCCAGGCATTGGCTTCTCCTCTCCGGCTATGAAAGTCTGAGATGGTATCTTCTCCAGCAGCAGCCTGTTTCGTCTACACTGAGCATCTGTTGTTTAGTGCAGCCCCCTTCACTGACGATCTGAGCTAGATCTCCTGGATGCAGTGTCTACATCAGCGCCTGCTGCTTCACTGTGCGCTCTTGTGTTACGGAGACATCTCTTCTCCTTAAGCCTCATAAACTGCCCTCTGCTAGCTTCATCCTTTCCTTCTGCAGCTTCCTCAGCTCGCGGAGCCTTAACAGAAATGAAGAGAGTTAGAGCCTTGCTCTGGAGGCGGCTTTGGCTTAAGGGAATGCTGTGGCTGGTTTGATCTTCCACACAAACCACTAAAACTCTCTCCATGTCATCGTGAGTCTGTTTTGCTTTCTTATCTTTGGTGTGTTCACTGAGTAGCACTTTTAATTTTCTTCCAGGAACTTTTCCTTTGCGCTCACATGTTGGCTAGCTATTTGGCACATGAGGCCAGCCTTTGGGCTATCTCAGTTTTTGACCTGCCTTCCTCACTAAGCGTAATCATTTCTGGCTTGTGATTTGAAGAGACGTAGGACTCTTCTTTTCACTCAAGGACAGAGGCCTTTGTAGGCTTATTAACTGCCCTAATTTCAATACTGTGTGGAGGAGAGGGAGAGAGATGGGCAAATGATGGTTTAGTGGAGTCATCAGAACGCACACAGCGGTTCTTGATTAAATTGGCTGGCTTAGATAGGTGCAGTTTGTTGCATCCCAAAACTGTTAAAGTGGTAGCATCAAAATGACTGTTTACTGATTACTGTAAAAAGTATAATATTAGTGAAATTTTGAAATATTGTGAGAAATAACAGAACATGACACAGAGATAGGAAGTGAGCAGAAGCTGTTAGAAAAGTGATACTGACAGACTTGGCTTGACACAGGGTTGCCCATAGCCTCAATTTGTAAAAATGCAGTATCTTTCAAGCTCACTAAAGCAAAGCACAAGAAAATGCGGTATGCCTGTCTATCATTTTAGACTCATGGTTATTATTTTATACTTTAGCTCATAATCCAATAACACTTTATTTTGTTGCTCAAATTGTTCTAGCTTTGGCCATTGAGAGCTCTTATTTGGCTACTGCGTCCCTTTATCATACACTCATCATGGTGTGTGTGTGGTGTGTATGTGTCCATTTTTTTTTTTTTTTGCTTGAATATTTCCTTACTTTCTGGCACTGTAAGGTGTTCCAAGCACATCAGTATATTCCCTGCCCCAGCCATACCACTAACCAGCATTTCATGCATTTTTTGGTATAATACACTGACCAGGTTGGTATTAAGGAAAATGAGTGCATATGTCAGTTAGCTTACCTGAAATATATGTAATTTGAACTATTGTCAGTAATGTTTATTAAGTGGATTTGAGGTGTACACTGTATTTGGCACTATGAGAGAATGGAAATAAACTTGTATGTATTATACTTCTCATATAATTTACAACCATATCTGAAAAATTGATCACATTGAAAAAATATTCACTAGTCAGTGTTTATGGTAAGTTATATGAAACTGACACATAATTTGGGATGCAAGAGCTGGGTCTGGAGCCATTGTCAAGTGTAACAAATCATTAGGTGTTCATGTCTTTAAAGCCTGAGGTTCAGTTGGAAAGGAGTTGAGAAATGTTATCTAACCCTGCCCCTTTGGTATTTTCAACACTCAGTAGATACCAGTTGAATTAATGGATATGTACTTGATTGGACAAACAAAGGGTGTAGGGTAAGCAAATTAATTTGGCTTGGGAAGAGATTGCATATGGAAGTTAAAAAGAAATGAACAGCTAAAATAGTAGAGAGGGAGCATGACATGCATGGGCTGGAGCACTGGCAAGAGCTGGATGAGGTTTGGATTTATAGAGGAATGGCTGTGTGGTGTTTGGAAGGTGGAAGGGGGAAATGTTTCAGCTGGAGTGTAATTTATACATACCTAGGGAATGACTAAGATGATGGACCTGCCAGAAGTCCTTTTCCATATGACATTGAAGAACCTTCTTAGAAAGAACAAATCTAAGTGAAATAAAATGTGAAAAACCCAGGAAGAAAGGTGTAGTTGTGTCCCAAGGGTAGGCTAGTGTTGTGAATGCTGGAACTGGAATTTGTTTCTAAGCCTCTTTCTCTTTGGTCTCAAATATTTGGATTCCTTTTTAAGAACTACAGAGAGATTTAGGCAAGGCAGGGATTGTACAGAGGAGTGGGTAGGTGAGGATAACGAGACAGAAAGATGTGATTGACTCAGTGACCAAATAATCCATATAACTACTTGCCCCAATTATGCTACTTTTGAGAGTAAAAGAGATAGCTGTTAATAATTATTCAGAGACAGCAAGAGTGATCGGCATTTATGAGATTTATTTAATTTAACAACTATCTTCCAGTAGGAGGTTGGGGATAATTCTAATATAAGAGGTCATGAGGAGAACAAAGTATTTGAAGAAGATAATTTCAGCATCTAGATGAGGAAATCTTTGGAACAGAAAGAAAGGCTGGTGTTGTAAGACACCATCTATGTGTATTATAGTTTCCCAGCATTATAAAGATAGAAGGTAAGAATGTTATACAACAAAAAGTAAAGCGTGAATCTGAGACAAAGGAAATTGGAAGAACTTGACAATAATTGGTTACATAAGTAAAAATATAATAATTATAATAATCCTTCATTTTTCAAAACTTGAAAGGCTCAAAATTCAGTAAAAACAATGTGAGTATTCAACAAGTGTGACTAATGGCTTTGTGCCTTCTTTGTGCATTTTAGCTTCTCAGCCTGCCAGAGTGTCATTATTATTGTTACCAATAGACCTTTTGAAAATAGCAGACTACAAGAGTCTCTTTTCATATAATGCTTATCACCAACCCTTTTTCATGTTCCAAAGTTTTCTACATCCAGATGATAAAATGATCTCCCTCAAATACTTCATCTCAACATTCTGCAACTCAAAACTCAAAGCTACCATTCAATTATAACATACATATAGTATATAGTGTATATATAATTATATATTATATATATATTTATGTATAAATATAACTATTATCATGTATGTGGGTTATTTGAAATGTACATTGATTTTTTAAAAGATTTATTTATTTATTTTAGAGAGAGCATGAATTGGGGAAGGGCCAGAGGGAGAGAGAGAATCCTCAAGCAGACTCCCCACTAAGCGTGGAGCCTGATGCAGGCTCACCACGGGGTTCCACATGGCTCTTGATCACAGGACCCTGAGATCATGATCTGAGCTGAAATCAAGAGTCAGCCACTTAACTGACTGAGCCACCAGGTGCCCCAGAAATATACATTAATTTTAAGTGCTCTTTCCCACCTTATTTTACTGAAGGATTTAAGAGTTTATGGTACAAAAAAAGTCAGTTGTTTCAAATCAAAGTCCCCTTTTACTTCTATATTACAGGTGATACTAAACTGTCGTTACTATAAACCATAATATAAATAAGACTTTGTGAATATTTAAATGAAATCAGTATATGGTATTTCTAAATTACCAAATTTTTAAACACATGCTAATTGCCAAAGTTCTATCTGTGGTGCTATTTATTGTGTTTGCAATAATTTGAAATCTTTATTATTTGATAGAATATTATGAAGGAGTAAAATATGAAAGATGGAAAATCCCTGGTATAGTTGATATTTAGGCTTTTACCCTCTAATCCCAGAAGAACATAAATATATAAATGTATTATTTCTACTAAGCATGTCACTATATGTATGGTTGTAGAAATTGTATGCATGTAGCATTCACTGGATATTGGCTTAACAAAGGCACATATTTTCTGCAAATCATTTCAATCTCAAAGCATTTAAAATAATAATCCATTTTGAGTTAGCTTGAAAAAAAAGTTAAGAAACTTTTAAAAAATCATCATTAAAATTGAAGGAACAAAAACAATTGCACTAGTACCATTTTCCCAAATAGTAGAATTACCTTATTGGCTTATAACCAAGCATTATTTCCTAGAGGCTGACATAAGATCTAGTTGTAAGTCTCTACACAAATCCAGCTTGACAAGAAACTGAAGGAAAAAAAAAATAACACAGCTGGGTAATTTTGGTGACAAATTGATTTCTTACAATCAACATAAACAAGTATCTGAATCTAAAAATACTTTATATTACCAACTCAAAAGTAAGTCAAAAGTGAAAAATGAAATAAAAATTTTCTTGTATTTTGATTTGATAGACAGTGGTTCTCAATCCTCAGTGCAAATTACACTCATCTGGAGATGTTTGAAAGAATTTGGAATACCTGGACTCACCCTAGCCAGAACAACTGGATTCTCTTGGGGTTAGGGGTCATGCACAAATTGTTTCTGGTTTTGCTTTTGGTTTTGTTTTGTTTTGATTTTTAAGCTCTCCAAGTGATTCTTCAGGCACCTAAGGTTGAGACTACAAAAGTGGTGTCACAACTTTAACATTGAGGATCTAATGCAATTCCCTGGATAACTGCTGCTTCTTAAAAACCTCCTTGCAGTGGGTTAATCCTGCCCTTTGCTTCAGGGTTCATCTACATTTAATGAGTTTGGTTTTTTTAGAGAGCAAGAGCAGGCAAACTTTGTGGGGAGGGGCAGAGGGAAAGGTAGAGAAAGAATCCCAAGCAGGCTCCACCTTCAGCTTGGACCCTGAGATCATGACCTGAGCTGAAATCAAGAGTCAGATGCTTAACTGAATGAGCCACCCAGGCACCCCTGAGTTTGATCTTAATAATGTACTTAATTGCTTGTCTCTAACCTAAGTGACAGTGTGTTTCTTGAAGGCAAGGGGGATTTTTTTTTCTCTGAATCTAACCTGTGGTACAAACTGTAACACAAACAAAAATTCAATTTTGAAGAAATGAATGCATGAAAAAATAGTTTTTCCTTTAATACTGCCGATCCTCACTTGTAATAATCATGGAGTATTTTCATAATTGCTTCCTTACAAATTTAATACAACTAGAAAACCGAATGCAGTGGGAATGAATAAAGAGTAATAGATACGGGATTTACTTAAGAGAAACCCACTTAGCAAATTAAATGAAAAGTAATATTTAGATTACCTGTTCTTAGCAGTTCAATAAACTGCTTTCCTTAGTTTTAAAAATAGAATTTCTCTCTCTTTACAAGAATAAACTAAACAGAATAGATCTCATTTGTGGCACAAATATCATTTTTATTTGTATATACATAAAATAAAGTGGACATGATATCTCTGCTTAAAATATGCAAGTATATATAGGCGATGAGAAGTGGGCCCAGGGAACATATTAAGTGTCATTACGCTAGGGAAATCACGTATATGCAATTTTGCTTATAACTATAGATTAACACAATGGTAAGTTTTAATATCTAAAAACACAGGAGGAAAATCATTGAATATAATTTCCATCATGCTTCTCCTTCTGCTTTATTTTGGCTGCTTTTTCCAGATGAATACATGCCTACAGGAATACCTGTGTTCCACACTAAATGAGAATTGGGTCAGAAAAAGAGGTAGTCTGATATTTGTTTAACAAATATCTTGTACTTCAGGCAGCAGAAAAAGGGGATACTATAAATGAATATATGTCCTACAAAATGCCATAGGATTTCTCAGCCTAAGCCCTGAAAATTACAGCTGGAATCAGTTAAAAAAAAAAAATACGTTCCATTAATACCATGGAACATTTAGAGGGTTGACCTGCTTCTGTCTAGCCTGTTAACAACTGTGAGCTGGACACATTCAAATGTTCTGTTTATTGTTTTCTTTATTACCTCTTTTCTTAGATGAACATAAAATGTAAGTGGGGAAAACTGGCAATGTACATTTTATTTAAGTACAAAGGGACCATTTAGACAAAAAGAAATACATTTCTTTTGAAAATCTGTATTATTTACATTGGCTTTGTTAAAATTAATTCATTGTTACTGGACATGTTACGTATCATTAAACGGAGGAAAGAATTTAATGCTTAGTTATCAAATGTATTAGCAAGTGTGGGAATATTATTCAGTAAGCATCTGGCCTAGTTATAAAATAAGCATCTGTCTTATATTTACAACATAGAAGATTTGATTTATTTAAACCAGGGTCGCAAGTTCAGATGTTTATCCACGATCTGACTGAACCTACCTGACTTGCAGAGTTGGAATAGAAATCAGATGAGATTAGATTTCACCACCTCCCAGCCACTCTTCCCTCACTGGCCTTCCTTTGGAACTTGCAAACATAGAATATAGCAACAATAATGGAAAGAGAGATAACATGAAAATAACATCACATAAATCGTTACGGATAAAACCTAATTCTCTTAACAATTTTGCTCATCAACCTTGAATGAAATTTCCCTTTAGAGCATCACACTAATATAGAATCATGCATATCTTTCTATTATTAAAGCAAATCATCAAATATCTGCTCTGTATTACACTTTATATTCTGTGGGTTATCATGTCATTTGTCCCTTATAGCAATAATGTTTATAGGCAGAACATGTGCTATTTTACATATATTTTTTATTTTTATATAGTACACTGACAGGTGAAACTCTATTCTCAGATTCCTAAAGTCATGTTTTTACTAACAGTTTAATGCAAGGACTGAATTGATATCTATTGGATTAGATATCATAAAAAATCTGATCTCAGAAGCATTGTTCCTTCAAATTGCCATTTACCATACCAACAACAAACAAATTCCTTGTGTAATGTTCAATTTTGTTTTAAACTAAGTTTCCAGCCTGTTACTCACTTTTGCCCTAGGCACCTGCTACTTCACCCAAATAAGTGCAATTGCAACTTCTCCCCTTCCTCCCTTCTAAGTATTACTCTCCTTTGTCCTGTTTAAAACATATGACGGGTCTTCTGCACATGGAGCACATGCACGCTCCATCCTGCACTAGAACAGTCTATGTGTCGGTCTTACCAGCGGGAAGTGAGTTCACAATGGCAATGAGTTCATTTTATTTCTCTCTGAATATTTATTAAACTCTTGTGCCAAATGGTAGTTAATCTTCACATTAGAATTATACTAAGAATTAGCACTGTTTTGCTGATGAGAAAAAAAATGTGGCTTTTAGAAGTTTAGATCATGACCAGCCTCACATAGCAAATAAATGGGAGCATTAGAATTTGAATTCAGGACTCTCCTAAAGCACATACTGTTAACCACAGTATTTACTGGTTCCCAAATTAAAGGGTGTGAACATGAATAAAAGAAACCAATAAAAGCAAATAAAGCATACAAATAAATATGTATCTGTTTATGTGGCCCAGATGTCCCCAAGCCTGGCACTACAAAACAAGGTCACATTTTCATTTTAGGAAGGAGGAGGCCTCCACTCCCATCTTATACCACCCTGCTTGCTCTGGCCTAAGAGGAAGGACTGTAGAGTATTAGTGGGCGGGATCACTATGCTAAAATGCTCAGTGTGGTTCCTGAATCCATAAGGGCAACGCCAGACATCTGGTCTTCTCTTTGCCTCCGCTCACACTCCGCTGCAGCCTGTTCCTTGCCCCTCTATGGAGGGTGACTCATGGTAAGATTTTAATTTGGGTTCATTAGAGGGTGGAAAGTCCCACTAAGACCTTGCGTTTAGGCCACACACTCACAAGAGATATTTGGCCGTCAGAGTCCTGTTCTCCATTGACTAGAGCTACCTTAGGGACCATGGAAGAAGTAGTGAGATAGGGCAGATGGGATTTTGGTTCTTTTGTTTATTTATTTATATTTTGAGTCACATCTTTCTTTATTATTCCAACCACAGACAAACTTCATAGAGTATGAGTTTTCCTTGTGTACAAAACTGGGCTAACAATATCTATCTTACAGCTGCCTTACAGTAATCACAGAACATTGCGTGCAGTTCTAACCGCTCCATAACAATAGCTAACATATACGGAGTACTTACTATGTGCCAGACATGGTTCTGTGTGCTTTGATAAATTAATACCTTAATCCTCAAAGAGATCCTGAGATATGTGTATTAATTGTCCCATTTTATGAAGGACAAATTTGAGACTGAAAGATTAAGTAACCTGCCTACTGTCAGAGTCTGCCACATGCAAAGCCAGGCAATCTGGCTCCATGGTCCACCCTGCTGGCCTCTGGCTGACTTTTCCTTTGTATTTTTTTTAATTTAAATTCAATCAATTAACATAATGTGCTATTCATTTCAGGGGTAGAGGTCAGTGATTCGTCAGACTTATATAATACCCAGTGCTCATTACATCACATGCCCTCCGTAATGACCATCACCCAGTTACCCCCTCCCCTCCAGCAGCCCTCAGTTTGTTTCCTATGATTAGTAAGAGTCTCTTCTGGTTTGTCTCCCTCTCTGATTTAATCTTGTTTTATTTTTTTCTCTCTTCCCCTGTGATCCTGTTTTGTTTCTTAAATTCCACACCAGTAAGATCATATGATAATTGTCTTTCTCTGATTGACTTATGTATTTTGCTTAACATAATACCCTCTAGTTCCTCCATATCGTTGCAAATGGCAAGATTTCATTTTTAATGGCTCAGTAGTATTCCATTGTATATATACACCACATCTTCTTTACCTGTTCATCCATGGATGGACGTCTGGACTCTTTCCATAGTTTGGCTATTGTGGACATTGCTACTATAAACTTTGGGGTGCAGGTGCCCCTTCGGAGGTGCAGGCACCTCTACATTTGTATCTTTGGGGTAAATCCCTAGAAGTGCAATTGCTGGGTCGTAAGGTAGCTCTATTTTCAACTTTTTGAGGAATCTCCATACTGTTTTCCTGGGAGGCTGCACCAGCTTGCATTCCCACCAACAGTATAGAGGGTTCTCCTTTCTCCACATCTTCGCCAACATCTGTGGTTTCCTGCCTTGTTAATTTTAGCCATTCTGACTGATGTGAGGTGAGCCTCTTGGGGAGGGGCCTGTTGTGCTGATTCTCAGGCGTCTTTGCCCCAGGCAGAATTGCCCCGCCCTTGCCAGGGGGCAGGCTAAGTAATCTACTCTGGACTGCTCTATGTGGCTTTTGTTCCCTGAAGGCTTTCCACACAGCTTTAGAGGATGAGAATGAAAATGGTGGCCTCCCAGTCACCAGCCCCAGAGCCAAGAGCTCTGGGGCCCCAGTCCTTAATGCGCCCTCAGGGAAAAACAGTCAGTCACTCCTGTCTCCCTGGTCTCTAGCCACACCCAGTGCTCACCAGGTTTGTGACCAAGCATTTCTACCTCAGGCACACAACCCCGTTTCAAGTCTCCAAATCCTGCAAACTCCTGGTTTGTACCTGCGTGGCTCCTCTGGCGGGGCAAGGGGGGTCTCCTGGCAGTTATGCCACTTGCGGGGCCCCTGCTTGGACAGCGGGGCCCCTGCTTGGACAGCGGTTGCCGGACCCTGCTGCAGTTTGTGGTTTATGGCAATGCCTAGCTGAGAGCCCACTCCTGGGCTCCCTGATTGCAGCCGGCTTCCCCACTCAATGCCTGGGAACTCTGCTGCACTCAGTCACCCCAGGTCTTCCTGAGACCACACTGTCCCAGTGAGGGTTCCGCCCTGCTTTGCCACCTGAGCTCCTTTCAGGCAGGGACATCCCTCACCCAAGCAGACTTCTAAAAGTTCGATTTTGCATTCCAGGGCTGGCTGTATCACTTTCTCACATAGTTACCAATTTGTGTGTGTGTGTGTGTTTGCAGTGAAGACCCTTAAGATTTATTCTCTTGGCAAATTTCAAGAATTTAGTAGAGTATTATTAATATAATTACCATATTATACATTATGTATCTAAAGTATGTTCATCTTATAATGAAAGTCCTTACTTTTTAACCAACATTCCCCCATTTGCCCCCCCCCAGCCCGTGACAACACTGTTCTACTCTGATTTTATAAGTTTGACATTTTTAGATTTGACATATATTTGTCTTTCTGTGTCTGGCTTATTTTACTTGCATACTGTCCTCCAAGTTCATCCACATTTTCCAAAAGGCAAGATTTCCTTTTTTCAAAAGTCTGAATAATATTCTGTAATACAAATGTACATAGATTTATTATTATACTAATATAATTTTATACACAGGTAATATACATGTATGTGTATCTATATCTATATTGAATCTCTAAATTTCTTTATTCATTCATTCGCCAACATTTTGTTTAGTTCCATATCTTAGCTATTGTGAATAATGCTCAATGAACATGGGAGGGCAGTTATCTCTTTCAGATACTAGTTTCATTTGTATATACATATATAAACACACATATATACATGCACATACACATATGTATATAAGATGCTAATTCACGTATATACTCATACATATATTTGTGTATGTATATTCATATATGCATGTACATGAATATATTTATACACACACAAGGATAATCAGAAATAGGATTGCTGGATCATACAGCAGTTCTATTTTTATTTTTTTGAGGAACTGCCATACTATTTTCCATAATGGCTGTACTAATTTACATTTCCATCAAAGGTGTACAAGGGGTCCTTTTTCTTCACATCCTTGCCAGCACTTGTTATCTCCTATCTTTTTTGTACTAGCTATTCTTGTTAACATGACTGAGGTTATATCTTTTGGGGGTTTTTTGAATTTTTTATTTAAGTATAGTTGACACAAATGTTACATTAGTTCCAGGTGTACAACATAGTGATTCAACTTCCCTGTATATTATGCTATGCTCACCACAAGTGTAGCTACCGTCTGTCACCACAATGATATATTATAATATCATTGACTATATTTCTTATGATGTGTCTTTTATTTCCATGACTTATTTATTCCATAACCAGAGGCTTATATCTTCCACTCTTCTTCACCCATTTTGCCCAGCTCCCCACCCCTTCCCTCTAGCAACCATCAGTTTATTCTCTGTATTTATAGACCTGACTCTGCTTTTTGTCTGTTTATTCATTTGTTTTTTTAGATTCCACATATGAGTGAAATCACATGGTATTTGTCTTTCTGAGTCTGATTTTTTTCATTTAGCTTTGTACCCTCTAGGTGCATTCATGTTTTCACAAATGGCAAGATCTCATCCTTTTTAAGGCTGTATAATATTCCATTGTGTATCTACGCCACATTTTCCTTATCCATTTATCTGTTGATGGACACTCACTACTCCTTGTGGTTTTGATTTGTATTTCCTTGATTAGTAGTGATGTTGAGCGCTTTTTCATGTACATTTTAGCCATTTACATGTCTTCTTTGGAAAAATGAATCAATTCCTTTGCCCATTTTTTAATTGGTTATTTGTGTGTCTGCTATCAAGTGGAATATATTGTGGATAATAACCCCTTATCAGATGGATGGCTTGCAAATACTTTCTTTCACACTGTAGGCTGCCTTTTCATTTTATTGTTTTCTTAACTAAGCAGAAGCTTTTTAGATTGATGTAGTTCCACTTGTTTATTTCTGTTTGTGTTGCCCGTACTTTGGTATCATATCCAAAAAATTACAACCAAGACCAATGTCAAGGAGCTTATTTTCTACATTTTCTTCTAGGAATTTTACAACTTTAGGTCTTATGTTTAAGGCTTTAATCCATTTTGAGTTGATTTTTGTGTGTGGTATAAGAAAAGGACCCAATTTCACTCTTTGTATATGGATATCCAATTTTCACAGCATCATTTACTGAGGAGACTATGCTTTCCCCACTGTGAATTCTTGGCACCTTTGTCAAAGATTAGTTGGCTACAGAGATGTGTGTTTATTCTAAGATCTCTGTGTTACTGGTTTGTGATTCTATTTTTATGCCCATACCATACTGCTTTGATTACTATAGCTTTGTAATATGTTTTGCAATCAGGCAATATGATGCCTCTACCTTTGTTCTTGCTCAAGATTATGTTGGCTATTTGGAGTATTGTGTGGTTCCATATGAAATTTAGTTTTGTTTTGTTTTTTCATTTTTGAAAAATTTGTAGATCTTTAGGAAGTGTAGATATTTTAACAATATGAATTATCTAACCCATGAACACAGAATACTTTCCATTGATGTGTGTGTTCTTTAATGTATTTCAGCAGTCTTTTATTTTTTAACATACAGATCTTTCACCTTTTAGGTAATTTATAAGTATTATTTTTGATGCTTAGCGTTTTCTTCTTTTTCTAGTTCTTGAGGTGTAAAGTAAGATTGTTTGAGATCTTTCTTTTTTCTTAATGTAGGCGTTTGTTGCTATAAACTTCCCTCTTAGAACAACTTTTGCTAATCCCATAAGTTTTGGTATGCTGTGTTTTCATTTTCATTTGTCTCAAGATACTTTCTGATTTTTCTTTTAATTTCATCTTTGACGCATATGTTACTCAGAAGTGTGTTGTTTAATTTTCACATATTTGTGAATTTTCCAATTTCCCTATTGTTATTGATTTCTAGCTTTATACCACTGTGGTGAGAAAAAGCACTTGATATGATTTCAATCTTAAATTTGTTAAAACTTGTTTTGTGGTGTAACATACGATCTATCCTTATGCACTTGAGAAAAATATGCATTATGTAACTATGATAGTTTATTTCTGGACTCTCAGTTCTATTTCACTGATTTGTAGGACTTACCTTACGCCCGCACCACACTGTTTTGATTACTGTACATTGTAGTAAGTTTTGAAATCAGGATGCATAAGTCTTCAAATTTTGCTTTTCCTTTTCAAGATTATTTTGACTATTCGGGGTCTCTTGAATTTCTGTAGGAATTTTAGAATCAGGTTGTCAATTTCGGTAAGTTAGCTGAGTTAATTATTTGTTGTTGGACTTCAAAATGTTCAGCCTTGGGCATATGCACATTTACCCTGGGGTGACAATGTTTTGTTTTGTTTTGTTTTTAAAGATTTTGTTTATTTATTTGATAGAGAGAGAGAGAAAGAGACAGTCAGCGAGAGAGGGAACACAAGCAGGGGGAGTGGGAGAGGAAGAAGCAGGCTCCCAGCGGAGGAGCTGATGCGGGGCTCAATCCCAGAATGCCAGGATCACGCCCTGAGCTGAAGGCAGACTCTTAACGACTGAGCCACCCAGGTGCCCCGGGATGACAGTGGTTTTAGCTGGGCTGTTTCTTGCTGCCTCTTTCTCTGATCTCTCTGTCCCGGTTGGTATTACACCTAGCTCCACTAATTACCAGTTGATCGTTTTACCACTTTGACAATGCCTTGGAACATAAATCGCTCCCAAGTCTGATTCAGTTAAATCTGTGCCCTTTTGCAGAAGTTGTTTTTGAGGGTAGTCTTTGAGGTTTGCTTCTGACCTCAGAAAGGCCCTTCTTAGTTGCCTCTTTGCCGGATTCTCTTTGGTAAATGCCCTGCTTACAGTTCAGCTTATTTGCTTCAAGACACTGCCATCGTATTCTTAATTGCCTACAACCAAAATCTCTTATTATTTTCAAGAGCACTGTTAGGCTTAAGTTTCTCCACATTGTTCTAAATAAAGTCTTTTATTTCTTGGAGAGTTTAGAGTTCTATGTTCTTATGGCTCGTCTTTTTTCCCTGAGAAAAACCTCTGAGCCACTTCTCCTGAACGGGAGAATGGCCCACTTGGTTAAGCTTCTTATTCTTAATTAACAAGAACTTTATTTATTTATTTATTTATTTATTTATTTATTTATTTTAAAGTACTTTAGGCATAAACTTCCCATGAAGCCAGCTACTTTGGGAAGAGCTTTGATATCTCTTTTCTTGTGGATGGTCTCTCTCACTGAGCCAAAATCTTTGGCCAAAATCTCTGAGCAACTAATCTGGACAATGGGGGGATGGGGTGGGGGGTGGTAGTCTCTAATCTTTACTGCTTGCATCTCCCAACTTGGAACCTCCACCCTACAAACCAAATGGGACAAAGACAATTGAGGCCAAATTTTGCCATGCCTCTAGGTAGGTCCTTGACTTGTCATGAATATAGGCAGAACATAAGGTAGTGACTCCATAAGTAGGGTATAGCGTTCATGCCCTATACATAGATAGGATAAAGTCTCTATCTTATGGGTAAGGACTGGGTTGAGTAAAGGAGCCCCTGGACTTTCGGTCATAAATAACAGGAAATTAGCCTCTTTAAACTGAAGTTAGAAGGGTTGAGAAATGCTGACAGCCTTCCTTGCCCAGTAAGACAAGGTAAACGCTTAAAGTTGAAAGCTTAAGGGAGGGAGAGCCTGTCTTTTGGCCACAAATACCCTGAGTATAGCTTCCATCAGTTAAGTTGGGGGAGAAGGTTTGCAAATCATGACTTATATATCACAGACTCTTGCTGTTCTTACTGAACATTAGTAAATTTTCTTGAATAGTTTCTTCTTCATTTGATGTATAACCTTAGTATAATTCCAGAGACTTTAAATAATTATTCTTATATAATTTTAATCAGCTTTATTTGTTTTTCTGGGAAGTGGGTTTGTAGACCTCCTCACTGCACCATCTTGGAAGTCATCATTCTCTCTAATTAGGTAATAAAACTGAGTTTAAACTTAGATCTCTAAGTATAAAATTCATGTTCTTTTTTGTTAGTCATTAAGAATCTCACTCCATGTGAGACACACACAACCAAATGCACTGATCATTTCTCAAGTATTGTAAGTAACATTAGGATGGATACCATGATGAGTACAATACATAGGAAAAGACTTCAGAAAATTTGTAATAGAGGTTTATTTAATTGGAAATATCAAGGAAAGCCCTGGAATGTCCCATATTGCCATATTCATGTTTCACTCACAAGCATATAACATAATTTTTAGCCAGTTACATATATGGGTAAATTATTTAGGACATTTCAGGGACTTCGGAATCTTGAAATGAGACCCAAAAAAGATAAAACCTACTTCTATCTTTAGATAATGTACAAGGAATATGATTCTGATAGTTGGTACATCTACCATAAACCCTGAAGGATGACATAATCTTTCATAGGAGGAGGCATTTTAGGTGAGAATGATAGAGGAGAAAGACTGGAAAAGTCTGGGGCTTTGATGACATTAACCCTTCCTGAGTGTCCCTTGACTGGTTACAGGATATAAAAAAAAGTGCCATTGAATAAGCAGTAGATTTGGAGTTGTCCATTATTTGCAGCCAAATCATTCGGATAAAAGGAGAACAAAACAGCATTTTCAATTTATTTATGGTTGTTGGAAGCATCATGACTATGAGGAATGAACAAGGTCATGGAATAAGAAGACAAAAGAAGTACAGGAACTGTAGTGGAGAGAGGCCAACATGGTAGGTAGGGAACAGAGCAGATGAGGCCCCGTAGGACATGTTAAAGAAGTCTGTTGTTTTTGGGTTTTTTTTCTTTTAAGATTTTATTTATTTGAGAGAGAGAGGGTGAGAGAGAGAGCATGCATGAGCAGGGGGAGGGGCAAAGGGAGAAGCAGACTCCCCAGTGAGGGGAGAGTCCAGTGCGGAGCTTGATCCCAGGACTCCAGAATCATGACCTGAACTGAAGCCAGATGCTCAAATGACTGAACTACCCAGGCGCCCCTAAAGGAGTCTGTTCTTATCAAAAGGACAGAAAGAAATGATTGGAAGGTTTTCAGCAAAGAAGGAGATTCAGATTTATATTTTGACGATGCTGTTCTGGCAGAAATGCAGAGAATGTATTTGCACTATAGAAACAGAGTGTATATGCAGAGAGATCAACTGAAGGTAATGGAATGCAAGAGAGAAATGATTGTAACTGGGATTTTCAAATACGCAGAAGAAGTAGAGTGAAGATGTCTAAGCAGTAATCACAAAAGGATTTTGATGGATTGGATTAATGGAGTGGACTTTAAATAGTGTCAAGGATGATATCTACATTCTGTTCTTACAGAGGACTAAATAGTGATACTATTTATTAAGATAGTAAACAGTGGAAGAAGACCTCGCAGCAGAATAGGGGACAGATTGTGTTAAGTGAAGAATTCAATGAAGAGGCCCATGGGAAGGTCTTCACAGAGAAAGACTATCTATTTATAGATGGCAGTTAAAGTTGTGCATGAGAATGAGATGACTCAGGGCCCAGGGTTGAGTCTTGAAGAATGCCAACATAGAGTTCTATAGAAAAAGAAAAGACAAGAGGAGAAACAGTCAAGAAAGGCAGGGGAAAGCCAGAAGATTACTGTTAGATAATAATTATAATAATAAAAAAAAAATACGTGCTTTAAAAGAAGGGTAGAGAAAAACTGTGATCATACTGGTTCATGTTATTGAGAGGTTAATTGTAAAAATGAGAGTGCATTTCAGAGTGGATGGAGATTTGAAAAACAAAAATTAATTGTTCAATCTGGCTGAATTACAGAATTTCTAAATTCCAAAATGATCTTTAGGACAATAGATTCTTTTATATTACAGTCTGAAAAAAAAGGTAAATGTGGGGCAGATCCAAATATACATTACATTCATCAAAAATGTATATAATATCTAGTTGTTTCTAAATATTTTAATAAAACTAGAAGTCCTATAAGTCCTTTAAGTAATACACAAAAATTATATATGTATTCCCTAAAAAAGGTAAAAATATATTTTTCTCCAAATTAAGAGTACCTGGAGGATTATATAACTTTAATTCTGGCCATTTGTGAAGGATTTTATGTTATTACTACATGATAAAATGAAACTGTGAATTTGTCATAGAAACTCCTATCTGGAATTGAGCATACACTACTTCTAAAGAGTGATAGCATTTTCTTAAATAATCCTACACAATAGTGCTGCATGCAGTCTGAACTCCTTAAAAGAACTTAATTGGAAAATATGGTTTAATAAACAACATAGCTTTTATCATTTTAGAGTATAGCTAAAACTCATTTTAAATCCATAGTGGGCCATAGTGACTTTCTTTTTACTTATTTTTAATGTTCTACCAAATAGAAATGACCATCTTTGTAGACAAGAAATTTAGGTTGGGGTATATAATGGAAAGTGATAGACTCCAGGAAAGACTTAGAGGTGTTTCTTAGATTGATCAGACTTGTGGGTGGTCAGTGTGACTTTGCTAGCTTGCAGTTCAGGGAGAAAAGTAATGGTGCGCTGGCTCACAAAAATGTATGCACAACTCCAGTTATCTTTTCGTCAATTATTGTGGGTCCAAAGTTTTTAAATGTCTTTCTCATAATTCCATTTTCACATACTTGAACATCTACCCAAAACTTATGGAAATTTTGCATTGCTGAGTTTTTTTGAATGAGTAAAATCTTTACTGGATTTCTTATACCCTGCTTTAAAATGCCAATCACAGTCTTAGTCTGTTCTGGCTAAATATCAATAACAACAAAAATGTTTTGAAACACTTTGTTTCAAATAATACATTTCCTTAAAAATACATTCTAAGATAAATTGTGCATGGATATAACATCAAAAGAGATGAAAAGTTCATATGAGAGTTAGTATAAGAATGTGGCTGAGAACTTGGCTTTCTGGATTAAAATCTCATTTTTGCATTTACAACTATGTAACCTTCGACAGTTACTTATTCTCCCTCTTCCTCAGTTTTCTTATTTACAAAATTTGGATAATAAGCATAACTATCATTTGACTGTTGCAGGGAATAGATACTTTGATATTTGAAAGAGTATAAAATTATCCATGGCATGTTGTAAATGTATAATATATATTAGGTATTAATATATGTTGGTTGAAGTATAAATAAGATATACAAATACATATTTGTTCTTAATGGTTCAACTCATTTTTTGCTCTTTAATTTACACTGTAAGCTTTCAGAGAGTGAGCATTTAGATAATATGTGTATCTATTAATATATATATTGATGTGTAACTGGCAAAGGGCTCAAAGTTGAGGACATTGTATGATAAATGAAGAGATGATCTAAATTTAAGGTTTCCAAAGGTGCCCGGCACATCTGCATTAAGATTTGTAGGGCCCTAGGCAAATATATTTTGTAAGGCTTCTCTTTCTATAAACAATTTGATTAAAAATGTATCACAAAATATATAAGCCCATGTGAAATATATTGATTTATCAATAATTTAGACCAATAGATAAATAGGAGGTACTTACATATTTTATGTTCAGTGAGTGTATGGGAAGAATCTTGTAGTGTCCAGGTACCATCTTTCTTTCCCTATTCTGATTCAAGAACCATCTCTCTGTGCTTTTCATTGTCAAATGCATTCTTAGTGGCTTATTACATATCCCGTACCATGAGTGGCAAGGCTATTATTCACACTGCCATGGTTTTTTGGAAACTATCTGTATAAAAACAATTTCAGATCTTCTTTTTTCTGCTATCCCTTAGTAATTTTTATTTATCTTTTTTTAATGTTTTTAACTTTATAACTCATGATGATGCATCATCCTTCAAACAGCCAATGAAGATCTGTTTCCACTGACTCTCTTAATGACTGTTATAATTCTTTGTTGATGATTTCCACAAATATAACTTTTACCAGATTGTGCAGGAGAATTTGAATCATAACTTGCCTTCTGGTCATGTTCAGTTTACTATTTGGAGTATTATAGGCTAAAACCAGAACAATATATCTTTCGATTATTATTTCCCTTGAACTGTTTAGTCCTTATATTCCTAAAATGAGATTTCTTTCAATGTTAACTGCAAATTTGTCTACTACATAGTACCATCAGTGGAATGAAGAGTCAAGAAGTCTGTGGCAGAAGTTTCATTTATGCAAAGAATGTCCACTTCTAGTTTTCATAATGAGTTTTCTCAATTAAAACATGAGGAAATATCAGTCATAAGTGCCTATTGATGTTGCAAAGCAACACTGTTAAAAAATCCCAGAGCATATTTTCAGGGTTAAGCCTGGAGGACCATCTGAGTTGGCAGAGTGACTACTGTTAGTGCCAATGCCTAAGGGTGCACAAGATGAAGGACCCCTGCTGCCACCCCCTCTGCCTTTGGGTGCTATAGACCAGAGGCAGCACCATTTTAAGATTAGTGACAGCAAAGCACTTATGCCCAGGCTTTATATGGCTCTAGCTCCAGGGTCATCAGTAGTAGACACTGGTAGCCCAGAGCCTAAATTATTTCCATGTCTGTTGTGAATGAGAGTCATCCAAGATCAGCATGTCAGTACCATTCTGGTAGCCTAATCTCATGCAATCCTATGAAAAAAATACTACCTTGGTAATTAGATGTGACCCAATTACCACGCTGTCCTTCTGGATCAAGGACTATCCACAGAGCTTTGGGATGACCCCATCAGCTTGAATGTCAGAGCTCCTTGGGGCATCTGGTAGGTACCATGCACAGAATAAAGGGTGGGAGAGTTCCTTTAAGGAGAGAAAAGATATGGGTTTGCAGCATCCTGCCTGGGCAGGATTGCCAGCCCAAGACAATCCCAACCACCAGGGAGAACATAGAAAATTTTGAAATTGGTGCTTCCCGAGGCCAGTGTTCAAACAAGATCAGATTCAGGATTGGAGTGCTCTGCCCAGATGGGATTGGAAGTCACCACAAAAAGCAAATTCTCCTTACCCCCACCCTTTATCAAGCCTGGGATAGGATGACTTGTACCCCTTACCAAGAGGCTAGAGATTTATTGGGAGAGAATTCATTGACAAAATTCAAGAAGAAAACACAGAGGAAAGTAAAGCTTTACTTCCCCCTCAAGCTGAGTGAGAGTAGCTCTAAAAGAAAGGCTTGAAGGAAAATGGGAGGCGCATTCAAGATGAGGAACCTGGAATCTCATGCCTCAGTGAACACTTTGGTAGTTCTGATCCATGGTAAAGCCTGAGAACCATTAAGGGAAGGATTGCTATGACTCCTAGGTTCAAATACTTGGGTTTCTAAAGGCATAAAGGAGGAAGAAATGTTGTTTTAGACTACCTTTCCTTGATGTCAATAAACATTTGGATCATTTAAATCCCATTTCATTAATTCCATGCTTTACTAAGCAACTTCTTTTGGCCTTTATATCAGTTAAACAAGCTATAAACTTCATTTAATGGAAATTTCCAATCCAAACAGAATTAACAAGGAAAAAATGTTATCAAATAAATGAATGAATGAATGAATGAATGATCGAGTGGGGTAGCTTTCAGAGTTGGTAATTTTGGTGGCTCAATAATACATCAAGGGCCAAAGTTCTTACCATATTTCCTTTATATTCTCGTATTTCTTCTCTTGTTTGCAAAATAGTTTCAGCATCCCAAGCATGACTTATAACTATAAAAACATTCTTGTGCATATTTTAAAGAAGCTTCACAGCCATCTTCCAGCTCTCATTGGTCAGGATTGTATCAGACCCAAGCCTAACACAATTAGTGGCAACGGCACTGAAATCACCACAATTAGCTTTAATTTTTTTCCAAAATTTTATTAAATTCTAGTTACTAGCTTAACATATACTCAGTGCTCATCATAACAAGTGCCCTCCTTAATACAATTAGGAATCATCCTCTAGGTTGTGTAGGGAAGCAGGTGGCAGGAGTGAAGCAATTTGGTGTAAGCCAATTTCTTGGAATAAACTTCTCAGTACTCATCTCCTACTGTTTCTGTGTCTCTAGCTAAAACCCAATTAATACGTTCTGTATCGTGGATATTTACTAATAGGAAATTTATTTTTTGCAAAAAACATTATAAATATCTTCCCTGGTAACCTCACTTTACTTCATGATCCTATTCAAAATATGCATAGAAAACCTATTTTACATGAGGGTATTTCATGCTGTTATTATTAATTTAGATATACCATGAATTAAAAATTGATCATGAAAGTATAATATGAAATGTAAAATGTTTCATAGTATAATATGTGTAACATTATCCAAAAAATTTTAAAATGGTACATTTGTAAGATTTATCCCTCCAACTATATGTAATCAGTTAATAATCCCATCTTGAGATTCCAGTGACAATTAACCACAAAATGAAAATATGAAAAGTAGTTGGCTCAGACCAACAAAACACCAGAAAGAAAATTTGTGTAAAACACTGAATATTTTGGGATTATATTTTAAAATAATCTATTTATTTATTTATTTATTTTAAAGATTTTTTATTTATTTATTCGACAGAGATAGAGACAGCCAGTGAGAGAGGGAACACAAGCAGGGGGAGTGGGAGAGGAAGAAGCAGGCTCATAGCGGAGGAGCCTGATGTGGGGCTCGATACCGTAACGCCAGGATCACGCCCTGAGCCGAAGGCAGACGCTTAACCGCTGTGCCACTCAGGTGCCCCTATTTATTTTTTTTTAATAATGATTTTTTATTATGTTATGTTAGTCACCATACAGTACATCTTTGCTTTTGATGTAGTGTTTCATGATTCATTGTTTGCGTATAACACCCAGTGCTCCATGCAATATGTGCCCTCCTTAATACCCATCACCGGCCTACCAGTCCCCCATCCCCCTCCCCTCTGAAACCCTCAGTTTGTTTCCCAGAGTCCATAGTCTCTCATGGTTCATTCCCCCTTGTGTTTATGCCCCCCCCTTTATTCTTCCCTTCCTTCTCCTACCGATCTCCCTGCTATTTCTTATGTTCCACAAATGAGTGAAACCATATGATAATTGTCTTTCTCTGCTTGACTTATTTCACTTAGCATAATCTCCTCCAGTCTCGTCCATGTTGCTGCAAATGTTGGGTAATCGTTCTTTCTGATGGCTGAGTAATATTCCATTGTATATATGGACCACATCTTCTTTAAGTTTTCTTTTTATTTCCTGAAGGAATATTTGATACTATTTCCTTTTATTTTTAAAAATTTTTATTTGCTACCCCTTATTTAGTTAGAACTTTGGCTGTTAAATACGCTTTCCTCAGAATGTTTTCCTGCCATTCCTATAAGGAAATGGGATCTAACATTATATACTGACAAGCAATAAAAGGTTGATGAATACAAACATGGTTGTTCGACTGACTGTCTGACTGACTGACTGACTGAATGAATGAATGAATGAATGAATNCTATAAGGAAATGGGATCTAACATTATATACTGACAAGCAATAAAAGGTTGATGAATACAAACATGGTTGTTTGACTGACTGACTGAATGAATGAATGAACGAATGAATGAATGAATGAAAGTGAGTACTTGTATGACATTGAAATTTTCAAAAGCACATTGGCTGAAGTTTGAATGATTTAATCCAAAAGCAGTTAAAGTATGATCAACCATACTTTGGTTGGGTAACACCAGCAAAAAAATAAGGAATGGAAATTAATTAGTTAGGGGGCACCTGGGTGGCTCAGTTGGTTAAGTGCCTGCTTTTGAGTTAGGACATGATACCTGGGTCCTGGGATCAACCCCCAGGTCCAGCTCCCTGATCAACAGGGAGCCTGCTTTTCCCTCTCTTTTGCCCCTCTGCCTCCCGCTCGTCCTCTCTCTTTGCTCTCTCTCTCAAATAAAGAAGTAAAATCTTAAAAAAATAGATAACCAGTTAGCTGATAATTTTTACCAACTAGCTTTTGTAAATCAGTTCATGTAATTATCTGATTTCTATTGTACATAAGTGTTATGTGGAGGAGGGCCACACAAGGTCGTGGCTGAAGTCAATATTAACAGGATCTTGAAAGGGCTCTTTTGTCTCTGCACTATCCAGGCATCATCTGAATCCTGGGAATATTATTATTAAATATAAAGTGAGTGAGTTTCCTTTTGGAATTAGAAAACATCCCAGAATTAAAGTTTTGTAATTTAGCAGGAGGAAATACTTTAAATTGCCTAGTTTGATCAGGTTTAAAATAGTGATTTAAACTGATACTTTAGATAGAGAGGAGATAGTGGATGACCAGAGGATATATCAACCATTAATGAGGAAGCATTCGGGGATTACAGAAAACTACCCACGTCTTCTTCACACACATCACTCTTCCTGTTGGTTCTGAAAAGGTGTCACATTTATGTTCTTTCCTTCAGATCTGTCAGGATTTGAACCACTTCCCAAAGGGTTCAGGGGGAATTTTTCTGATTTCATTTTTTTTTTTTCTTAGCCCAGGATGAGAGAAGGCAGAATCACTGGCTGATGGAGTCTAATAATCATTGACCTAAAGCTGATTAGGACCAGATTTAGCGGTTTTTACTCTACTCATCAAGATATAAAGCTTTGGGGCTTTGGCTACAGATCATTTTTTTTTAATAAATGGCTATAATTATATTTCAGTGACCTATTCTAAAGCCTACTTATCTACTTATATGTGAAATTGCCAGAAGTGAAGCTTGAGATTTTTCTAATCCACTTCTCGAGACTAGAACTATTCCCCCTATGACACAAATCAGAGTTTGGTTATGATCATTTAAACATCATGTTAAACAATTATTTTTATAATCCCACAATTCTAAATTCTTTCCACCCTTGACTTTTCAACATTTGCCAGGAAAAATAAGAGGAAAAATGAACAGACAACATAACTTTTTCTCTTTTTCATTTAAGAAATAGAAGTATAAAGAAAATAATTGAATTAATGCAATACATGTCTGCTATTTTAGATAGCCCTAGAAACTTTATTCATTCATTATTTTATTCACTCGTTCAAATATTTAGAGTGCTTAATATGAACCTGCCAATAGTGTAGGCACTGGGTATAATACACAAACAAGAAAAAAAAAACCTGCCTTTATAAAATTTATATAATAGTGAGTGGAGATAGAAAATAGTGAGTGGAGATAGAAAATAGCTCGTGAGAAAAAACTATTTCAGATAAGGATAATTAACATGAGCAAAATTAAATAGAATAATTAATGCATGAAAGTGCATGTTAGGTTGTCAGGTGGGAGGAGGCAAGAAGAACATACCTGATTGAAACTGTTAGCAAAAGCCAAATTGAGGGGATGGCATTTGAGTTCGTATAAATCCAATCTCCAAATCAAAAATGTAATAATATATCATTGAAATTTTTCATTTAAAGCCAAGTCAAATGTTCAATAATTTTTTGAAGTACATTCAAAAGCAAGTATCATTTGTAAAATTAGGGAAAACTTTCATATTTATCTTTATGTATTGATAGTACTATATATATTGTTAAGTATATTGAGTAACTAATATAACTCGATAGTGTAATGATATAAAATATTATATATTTCTCTTTTCTGAATCATTTCTTTACCTCATCTCATGTCAGAATTATAAAATAATGACAAAGTCCCAAGGCTAGTTGTGAGCTTGTGTATAAAAGATGATTCATGTATCTAAACCTTAGGAAAAAGGTGAGGGTTGTAATATGTAGAAGTATGAATCTCTTAATTACATAATAATGCTAAATACTGTCTGAGGTCATGGATATTTGATTTTTCACAAGAATTTACCAAATACCAAGTTACTGAATTCTCATTACATTTCAGAGGTTGGCTTAGACATCTGGTTAGCTACTATCTGTAGGTTGTAATTCTTGCCCGGAAAAATCACTCACTTTGTTTATATTTTTAAATAAAAGGTAATTTTTAAATATTAACTGATATTCCTATGTTAAGTATTGTTCATTTCTACTTCATCTACTACACAGTTTCCTTATTAATCTATCAACATACAAATATATTCTTAAGAAGTGTGAACATTCAAATTTCATACTTAAAGGGCTTCAAATTTCTATTAACTGGTCAGTCCTTTTCAAAATACTTTAGTGATATGTCCCAAATTGCACTGGACATTAAACATATACGTATCTCAGGGTAATTTTTATTGACTTGTATTTTACATACAGTGAAATCACAAAATTTAAGCGCATAATTCAACTTATTTTGAAAAATTCTTTCACCAGGGTAACTCAGACTTCTTTCAAACTGTAGAATATTTCCATCATTTGAGAAAGATCCCTTATGTTTCTTCTCAAACTCCATACTTCTCCTTATTCCACTTGCCAAGAAGCAACCACTGTTCTGATTTGTTTCCACATAAATTGACTGTAACAGAATTCCAAATATAAATACACAGTTTCTAGCTTCTTGGGATCATCTGAATAGCTTAATATTTCTAAGATTTATCAATTTTTGTTCATATTGATAGTTTAATCCTTTTTCTGTTAATTTGAGAGTTGTTGCACTATGTGGATATACAACAATATGTGTAGTTGTTCTCCAGTTGATGGAAATTTGGATGTTTCATGGTTGGAGAAACTATGACTATCCTTAATATATTATGGACATCCTTGTACACCTTTTTGTGTACACGTTTTTCTTTCTCTTGTTTAAATGCCTAAGGATGAAATGATTGGGTCATATTTTTAAATATTTATAATTAACTTGAAGAAACTGAAAAGCTAATTTCCAAGATTATTTTTATTATCTGTCCTACCACCACTAATTTCCACATCTATGCCAACAGTGAGTGTGGATGGCCCTTTTGAATTCCAGTAGAAATATAGTACATAGTATGACTTTGCTAAATTCATTTAATACTGCTAGTTTGTGTTACTGTTGTTTTGTTTTGTTTTGATTTGGTTCCTTAGGATTTTCTATGGATAGGATCATGTCATCTGGAACTATAGATAACTTTCTTTCTATAGATTGGTATTGTTATTTTTTTTCCTTTCTCTTGCCTTATTCACTAGCTAGAACCTCCAGTTCAGTGTTGAAGGGATATTATGAACAGACATATATGCCTTATTGGCAATTGTAAAGGGAAGGTTCTTAGTTTTTCACATTTATTGTATTGTTAGCTATATTTTTGTTTTTTGTATATGTAATTTATCCTTCTATTGATAGAATGCTGGTGGCTTTTATTATGAGTAGGTGTTGAATTTGTCCAATACTTCCTAAATTCATTGATATAACCACATGATTTTTCCCTTTAATGGATATAATGAAATATATTGTTTGATTTTGAATAAAAAAACAATGTGACATTCCTGGGGCAAACCAAATTTGGTCATCAAATGTGCATTATGATAATACCATAAAAATTTTATTTAAAACAATATTCTGTGTGTATTTTGACAACTTAATGTAGCCTCCCAAATTTTTTTGTAAATTAAAAGTTATAAGAAGGTCACTTATGCCTAGCTTACAGTTTTTGTAAGCACCAGAATTCTATCTCATGCCCTTAGCCTCAGTGTTAAATCCTTCTGCTCCAGTCACACAAAATAGCATGCAAAAAAGCACATGCAAAATATTATTTCCTTTTATGTGTCTTTGCTCCTTCTGTTCCAGTTGTTTGGATCAAGGTCCATTTTCTTTATTCCCAAGGAACTCAGGATATTTCAATAATTGTAGTTGTCATTTTGTATTATAATTCCTGAGTATAAAGTTTTCCTCAATTTTGTATTTTCTTTTAATTTTAGAGTGCCTGGATAATGATCCGAAAAAAAAATTTGTTGACTTTATTTTTATTTATGGAAAAGAATATTGTCTGCCAGATAATGAGTGTGCATCAATTTCCAGTGAGAAACCTTTATGAGAAGCTAAATTGTAAACAGAAGTTAACTTCATAAGCAAAGCAAAGAGGAGAAAATAGGAGTTGTTTAGGTAATCTGGCAACTGTCATTGATCTACAATTTCCAGAACTATCTAATTCCATTGAAGAAACATCCATTCCAATTCAATCAGACTTACAGAATCAGCTAATTGGGGTATTTACTCCTAGAAATAGTGCTAGAAACCCAAAATCTATAATCTGAATTTATTTTCACTCCTTGAATATAAAAGTTATAAGATATTTTAGAGATCACTGAATCTATATTCCTTATTTATAATATGAGGAAATTGTTATCCAAGGTTTACCCATGTAATCATGTAGATTGTTCAGTGCTTTTTTCACAACTTTTATATCTCCAATAGAAAAAAAAATATGTAAACAAAGAAACCAGTTCATACATGGCATATGTTTATGACTTTATTATTCATTCTTCTATCAAATGTACCCAATAGACCTTGGTGGAAATTTTCTACAGACTTACCTTTTAAATTGCATTAAAGAGTAAGATAATAGAGTTGTTCATTCCAAACACATCTTAAGGAGAAATATTGCATGCAAAGAAGGGTGAAATCCTTAGAGAACAAGCTAGGGAGGCAGAGGTAGTAAGAGTAAATTTACCATCCTTTACAATGGAGAAACAATAGGTATATCAAAAATTGATACATCAATACTTAAAGATACTTGGATACCACACCAGTTTTAAAAGTTAGCCCAAGTAACACTGAAAACTGATGGGGGTATTTTCTAGTAAGACAGATTAAGATAGAGGAAGAGGCTTTTCATTTTGAGGCTTTATTACTCTCTGGACTATGTTTTTGCCATATATGTGTGTTATTTCTATGCTTTTAAAAAGGAAAAAGAAAAAATATTGAGGTCTTTAGTACAATTATAGATTTTTATTTTGAATTCTCAGTCAGCCAGTATGTACCTGAAGTGAATATGAAAATGTAGTTGGATTTCTGTTTCTAATTCTTTGTAGAGTGGACTAATTTGTTTTCTGCTGCTGTTCCTTCTGTTTGGTATATCTGTTGTGACTGCTTCAAGTAGCATGTGTAATAGAAGAAAATGCAGTCTGATTGATTATGACATTTAGTTGTATAATCATTTCTATTTCATTAAAGCCAGATGTTAACTGCCCTAATTTCTCCTGTGTCCACTTTAAATGTAGATGAGAATAAAGAGCAAATTAAGAAGGTAGTAATTTACATGAATAATGAGGTAGAAATCAAAGAAAGGGGCATAGCAGAATTAACTATCAGCGATTGCCTTTGAATAAATCCACCTTTTGTCATTTGAAAATTTGGGTATCAGGCACCTTAAAGACATTTTACTATTATAGGCTACCTTGGGAAATATACCAAGGTTCAAAAGAATTATTATAATTTAAGTATTCATTTGCAAACAAAGGACTATTCCAGACTGACTCATGTAATAACTCAAGACAGATTAATGTGACCTTCACATTTTTCAATATGTATATATAAATAATTTATGCATATGACAACCTGTATAACCAACATCAAATAACCTTGTGGTGCTCAGTGGGTATCAAGGTGAAGGGGATCAAAGATGAAAAAAAAAATTGAACCTTTCAGAGGCAGTAGATTATAGCTGTTCACTAAATGCCTTTACACAAATTTACAAGTGTCACAAATGATTGAATTGTAACAATTAAAACAACACTGGTAATTTTTTGTTGCTGACAGAAAAATCCATCCTGAAAAACCAGAGCAGCAAGAATATGTTTTTTTTTCAATCCTGATGGCTATCTGAGAGAATTGTTTTGTTAATTCTTTAAGCAAGGAAAAAAAAATAAACTTTTTAGAAAAAGAATGTTTAAATATTTGAGCATAAATTGTTAAAGACTAAATATGAAGACGCTGAGAATTAAAATAATTGTGTAAGTGTATAATACAATTGTTACCATGATCCCTCCCAAAAGACAATACAGATTAGAATACTATCACACTAGCTCTACACCAAACTAATTCCGGGATATGCTGTTTCTTCAGAATAGTCTGCTGCATAATTAATAGCTGCTTCTGATGAGTCAGCCTATGTCAATACCACCAAATTGTAAAGAAAAAATAGCTGCACAGGCCCAAACAAATACATTTCCCTATGTATTATTTAATTGTATTATCTATAAGCTGTTGTATGTGTATTTTGTTTTTAATTTTTACTAATCCCTAGCAAAACGTCTAAATATATATAGCTATGTGATAATTTAATTACAGCAACTTTTGTTTAATGAATACAGTTTATATTTAAAATATTTGTTCATGGGGCACCTGGGTGGCTCATTTGGTTAAGCATCTGACTCTTGATTTCAGCTCAGGTCATGATCTTGGGGTCTGAGATAGAGCTTGCTTAAGATTCTCTCTCAAAAAAAAAAATTAAATTATATTAAAAAAATTGTTCAGCAATTCAGTCATCAAATGTTTCTTAAATTCCTACCATGTGCAAGACACATTTTGGGGCTCTGAGAAATATGTTACTAAAAAACCAAACAAGATATTTCTTGTATTTACAGAGGTACCCTCCACTACTTAGCTGGCTTTCCAAATCACCCCACATAGACCCATCTGTGAACAGCAGAATCCTAAGTGCCAAGAATGATTCAAAATTGTGGCTTTCCCTCAAAAGTATTAGGCCACTTGAACTTCACTTGCTCTATGTATAAATGACAGTCATTTGCCTATTTGAAGGCAATGTAATATTCAAATTTCTTTCCCTTCCAAAAGCATAGAATAGACAATTACAGAAAAAAATACTCCTAGGAATCTTATGCAGAATTTTTGTTTCTTTTCAGCTTTTTGGCCTTCCTTAATCAACTTTGCCATACAAAATAAAGATAGATACGTAGCTTTAATGACTGTGCATTTGCCTTAAAGCATAAGACAGTTGCCTGTATTTCAAATATATTTCAGTTACCTAATAATTAATGATTAGTTCTGGTTACTCTTCGTATTGATTTTAATGTATTTAATGATGTGTTTATCATTGTATAATTTTCAAACAAAAATAGTGTAATGCATGTTGAAGGATCAACTGATTTCATTTTCAGTATTTCCACTTTTCTAAATCATACAGATAAAAGTTGAACAGGATTTATACAAAGAACCATTGGATTTCACTTATACTAGTATACAATAATTTCTGTAGTTTCTGTATATGTTATAGTAGCTATAATCTCTGAGCTGTGTAGACCAAATGACAGATGATTGACATATATTCTTCCCTACTAGCTCCCCGCTTAGAGGACAAGAGACCTAGAAAATAATTTTACCACCTCCACTTTGTACATTAGGTAACTGAAATTTAGTGAAGTTTAATAGTTTTTCTTTTACCACACAGATATTTGCTTCTAGAGCCAAAACTAAAATCTTAACCTGCCTCATTACAAAGTACTTGTTTTTTCCCGCTACCCCGTAGAATTCTACAGAAAGTAGGATCTTTTTTTTTTCGAGACATGAAATTATTATTTTAAATTATCTGATTCAAATCAGTTCACCAAAACCTTTTGAATGTGCAGTTCAATTGATATATGCTGCTCAGATAGGCCCAAACGATAAGTCCTCAGATAGCCTACAAATCAGCAATGAGGCTATAACACCTATAAAACAGATACAATTCAAGGAAGAATGTAGTAAGCCCATGAAATATTATAATGACTAAAAAGAGGAGAATTTCATTTGGTTGAGAGAGACAAGAGAAGCATCCCAGAGTAGGAAAGGTTTGAGATGGCCTCAAGTATGGGCAGCCCAGGTAGAGAAAGTAATGGGAATGACGGGTAAAAGAAACGTGTGACTAAATGCATACAGACAGGGAACTATGAGATATATTTGCAGAATAGCACGAAGTTGTTCATCTAGATTTTGGAGTGCAATCTGGCTAGAAGTCAAATGGAAAAATCAGCACTTGCCTTTGGATATCTACTGAAAGACCAACTCCAAAAGCCAATATGTGCTTGTGCTAAATGCTTCTAATATTTCTCTACTAGTAAGATAAAAAGAAGAGAGTGGACACAAAAATAACTCGTTATAATTTGAGGGTTACTTAATTTAGGAAGAGGAGGCAATGAACATGAATTAATGAGTACTTTATGTTTCTCAGACCACACTTCTTTGAATAGAGAGGTAGGAGACTGAGTTAAGTGAATTAGTTCAAAGCTTTTTAAAATTAGTTTTTGTTGATTTTACTGCCATGGATGACAGCATTCCTGGTAAAATAAAACCATCATCAGAATGACTAAAAGTTTCAAAGGCATCTATTTTTTTTTTTGAAAGATAATGGCACACCACAGTGTGTGATTTGCCTAATGATTATACTGTAACTACAACTGAAATGACGGCCTTCAAACAAAGGTGATTGCTTCTAATGTGGTGTTAAGATGAATATGGCTTGGAGGCCTCTAGGGAGCCCCAATCTGGTACTTGTAGATAATAATACTATGCCCTTATAGGTTTTTAGTCAGTCTTACTCTAGGAGTGACTCTGTTAGTCAGTATTCCCCAGAGAAATAGAACCAATAGAAGATAGATGGGTGGATAGATATTGATATTGATATATATTGATATTTTAATATCTAGATCTGGATCTAGATAAAGAGAGGGAGGAGAGGGAGATTTATTTTTAAGAATTGGCTCATGCAATTTTGGAAGCTGAGAAGTCTCACAATCTGCCATCTATAGACTGGAGACCCAGGAAGACTAGGGATATAAATTCCAGTCTGAGTCCAAAGGCCTGAGAACCAGAAACATCAATAGTATAAGTCTCAGTCCAACAGCAGGAGAAGAGCAATGTCTCAGTTGAAGCAGTCAAGCAAAGAGAGATAATACAACCTTCCTCTGCCATTTGGTTTATTTGGGCCCTCAACTGGTTGGATGATGACCATTCACATTGGGGAAGGCAATCTGCTTTGCTCAGTCCACCACTTCAAGTGCTAATCTCTTGTGGAAACACCCTCACAGATATGTCCAGATACAAGTTCAAACAGATTATCTGAGCATCCCGTGGCCCAGTCAAGTTAACACATAAAATTAACTATCATGGTGATGCCATCTCCTCAACAGAGTATCATGAAGATTTCTGTTTAGGCCAGTTTTTATGGCTTTTACTGAAGTGCCAGCTTAAGAAATGGGATAAGAGCAATATTTTTTTTTCCTTCTAGAATGTGATAATACGTCAGTGTTCTCTTAGAGAGAGAAGGAGCTAGTCACCAGTAAAGGGGAGAGGTGAAAGGAAATTGACATCTTAGAAAAGGCATCAGGATATAAGGATATAAGGATTTGTGATAGGCCTCAAAAGTTATTGGGGAAAAAATGTAGGATTTGGAGACATTATAGTTATAAGGTAATTTCTTGAGAATAGCAGGAGCTCTGCTCTAACCTAACTGATCAAGTCACAAGCACTCAGTGGAATGAAGGGATTGTGAACAGCTCTTCACAAAGAACTATCATTATAAAGTAAAAACTAAAAAGACAATTTTTGGATATGACTAGCTATTGGAGGCATACCTACGGCTCACAGATAAGCCTGCTGGGTCTATTACTTAGTTCTAGGGAGACTTTCCAGGGACACAATTCTAATATTATGCAATTTAAATAGTAAATCAGACTAGAAAAATCTTTAAATATATCAGAAGAAGGCAAAGAGAAACCAGGTTGGCCCAAGAAAATGTCTCATGCCTGCCCAATTGACAATACCTGGCCCATCTATAAGTCATCTGAAGAAAAAAATATGCTTATTTTGAAAGCTTTATACCCATGCTCATTCAGGAATGTTCTAAATTTTTGGAAAAGAATCTTTAAGATTGGAATGTATTTATAAGTGGACAAAGCAGGGAGAAGAAATTACAGGAGACAGGTTGCATGGAAAGCCTCTTAAAATAGGTTGCTCAGGAAATATACATAAATTAAAGATATACAGAAAGATACCAGAGTAAAAAGAGAACCTTACTTGGAGATGGAATTATCTAGAAGTAAATGGAAAAGAGAGAAAAATCCCAGGAGAATTTTCAGGATGCATTTAAGTGCACAATTATATCTGATTTTGAGGCAATTTCTCTGACTTAGTAAGGTAGAAAAAAAAAAACACAAACTAAGATTAATTAAAGATGTGAAAAATAATTGAATTCAAAGGGTTTCTTATTGATTTGCAAATCTCTGTAATAATGTTGGATTTTGCTCATGCTATACAAACAAACAAAACACCTCCCAACTTTGGAAGGTAAATAAGGGAATTGTAGTTGGGCACCAAAGAGCTCTCAGAAGACATTATTAACCAATAAAATAACTGTGTCCTCCTTGAAGATTCCTATGAAATGTAGATAATAATTTTACATGGCATCAGTTTAGTCTAGACTTAGGTTAGGAACTGCTAACTATTCCCAAGCTTCCTTAAATATGGTCTTTTGGGACTGTGCCCCTGGCAAAAATCCATCAGAATTTTCTGTGGTTTCTAAAAGCATGGTCTTTCTGAGTGTACATGCAATGCAGTCTGTTGTGGGCTCAAATATCTCTGCCTTTTAACAAACTAGGAATTCGTATATTAATCAAACTACGGCATTCAGCTTAATGGTCAGATAATTAAAGTTTATGTATGTGCAAGGGTAAGGATTAAGTGAACCTAACCCAATTCCCTCTGAAAGTTTTTCTTGGATTAACTTTATAGATTCAGGAGACATTAGTAGGGAACATGTTAGGACCACCAACTCTGCCATATTAAGTTGGAGTTATTTATTTTTATGGAGATAGAGCAGCCCTAACCAGGTCAAATAAGTGATTAAGATTTCTGTTNTGAGTACTTTATGTTTCTCAGACCACACTTCTTTGAATAGAGAGGTAGGAGACTGAGTTAAGTGAATTAGTTCAAAGCTTTTTAAAATTAGTTTTTGTTGATTTTACTGCCATGGATGACAGCATTCCTGGTAAAATAAAACCATCATCAGAATGACTAAAAGTTTCAAAGGCATCTATTTTTTTTTTTGAAAGATAATGGCACACCACAGTGTGTGATTTGCCTAATGATTATACTGTAACTACAACTGAAATGACGGCCTTCAAACAAAGGTGATTGCTTCTAATGTGGTGTTAAGATGAATATGGCTTGGAGGCCTCTAGGGAGCCCCAATCTGGTACTTGTAGATAATAATACTATGCCCTTATAGGTTTTTAGTCAGTCTTACTCTAGGAGTGACTCTGTTAGTCAGTATTCCCCAGAGAAATAGAACCAATAGAAGATAGATGGGTGGATAGATATTGATATTGATATATATTGATATTTTAATATCTAGATCTGGATCTAGATAAAGAGAGGGAGGAGAGGGAGATTTATTTTTAAGAATTGGCTCATGCAATTTTGGAAGCTGAGAAGTCTCACAATCTGCCATCTATAGACTGGAGACCCAGGAAAACTAGGGATATAAATTCCAGTCTGAGTCCAAAGGCCTGAGAACCAGAAACATCAATAGTATAAGTCTCAGTCCAACAGCAGGAGAAGAGCAATGTCTCAGTTGAAGCAGTCAAGCAAAGAGAGATAATACAACCTTCCTCTGCCATTTGGTTTATTTGGGCCCTCAACTGGTTGGATGATGACCATTCACATTGGGGAAGGCAATCTGCTTTGCTCAGTCCACCACTTCAAGTGCTAATCTCTTGTGGAAACACCCTCACAGATATGTCCAGATACAAGTTCAAACAGATTATCTGAGCATCCCGTGGCCCAGTCAAGTTAACACATAAAATTAACTATCATGGTGATGCCATCTCCTCAACAGAGTATCATGAAGATTTCTGTTTAGGCCAGTTTTTATGGCTTTTACTGAAGTGCCAGCTTAAGAAATGGGATAAGAGCAATATTTTTTTTTCCTTCTAGAATGTGATAATACGTCAGTGTTCTCTTAGAGAGAGAAGGAGCTAGTCACCAGTAAAGGGGAGAGGTGAAAGGAAATTGACATCTTAGAAAAGGCATCAGGATATAAGGATATAAGGATTTGTGATAGGCCTCAAAAGTTATTGGGGAAAAAATGTAGGATTTGGAGACATTATAGTTATAAGGTAATTTCTTGAGAATAGCAGGAGCTCTGCTCTAACCTAACTGATCAAGTCACAAGCACTCAGTGGAATGAAGGGATTGTGAACAGCTCTTCACAAAGAACTATCATCATAAAGTAAAAACTAAAAAGACAATTTTTGGATATGACTAGCTATTGGAGGCATACCTACGGCTCACAGATAAGCCTGCTGGGTCTATTACTTAGTTCTAGGGAGACTTTCCAGGGACACAATTCTAATATTATGCAATTTAAATAGTAAATCAGACTAGAAAAATCTTTAAATATATCAGAAGAAGGCAAAGAGAAACCAGGTTGGCCCAAGAAAATGTCTCATGCCTGCCCAATTGACAATACCTGGCCCATCTATAAGTCATCTGAAGAAAAAAATATGCTTATTTTGAAAGCTTTATACCCATGCTCATTCAGGAATGTTCTAAATTTTTGGAAAAGAATCTTTAAGATTGGAATGTATTTATAAGTGGACAAAGCAGGGAGAAGAAATTACAGGAGACAGGTTGCATGGAAAGCCTCTTAAAATAGGTTGCTCAGGAAATATACATAAATTAAAGATATACAGAAAGATACCAGAGTAAAAAGAGAACCTTACTTGGAGATGGAATTATCTAGAAGTAAATGGAAAAGAGAGAAAAATCCCAGGAGAATTTTCAGGATGCATTTAAGTGCACAATTATATCTGATTTTGAGGCAATTTCTCTGACTTAGTAAGGTAGANGGTAGAAAAAAAAAACACAAACTAAGATTAATTAAAGATGTGAAAAATAATTGAATTCAAAGGGTTTCTTATTGATTTGCAAATCTCTGTAATAATGTTGGATTTTGCTCATGCTATACAAACAAACAAAACACCTCCCAACTTTGGAAGGTAAATAAGGGAATTGTAGTTGGGCACCAAAGAGCTCTCAGAAGACATTATTAACCAATAAAATAACTGTGTCCTCCTTGAAGATTCCTATGAAATGTAGATAATAATTTTACATGGCATCAGTTTAGTCTAGGGTTAGGAACTGCTAACTATTCCCAAGCTTCCTTAAATATGGTCTTTTGGGACTGTGCCCCTGGCAAAAATCCATCAGAATTTTCTGTGGTTTCTAAAAGCATGGTCTTTCTGAGTGTACATGCAATGCAGTCTGTTGTGGGCTCAAATATCTCTGCCTTTTAACAAACTAGGAATTCGTATATTAATCAAACTATGGCATTCAGCTTAATGGTCAGATAATTAAAGTTTATGTATGTGCAAGGGTAAGGATTAAGTGAACCTAACCCAATTCCCTCTGAAAGTTTTTCTTGGATTAACTTTATAGATTCAGGAGACATTAGTAGGGAACATGTTAGGACCACCAACTCTGCCATATTAAGTTGGAGTTATTTATTTTTATGGAGATAGAGCAGCCCTAACCAGGTCAAATAAGTGATTAAGATTTCTGTTAACTCTCTGAGTTTGGCTTCAGANAGTTGGAGTTATTTATTTTTATGGAGATAGAGCAGCCCTAACCAGGTCAAATAAGTGATTAAGATTTCTGTTGTTTCTGGTAACTCTCTGAGTTTGGCTTCAGGGAATTGTACAATTTTGAGAGTGACAGAAATTGTCATATGCATTTTCAAAATTGTAATCCCCACTGTAGTTAACAATTGATATACCTTCTGGTCAAACGGTATCAGGACCCTCTTCATAGTTGAGGAATTCTCCATCTTATGAATTTTGGTGGGAGGTAGAAATTGCCTCTTACTATGAAAAAGTTGAGAATTCCAGACACTCAATTTCACAGTCTCCCTTGCAGCCAGAAAGTAGACATGTTATCTATGTCCTGCCAAGTCCGATTCACGCACTTCATACTAGACTCACGAGTTACTGACACAGGAAGCAGGAAGCAGAACATTTTTTCCTCTTGGGTAGATTGAAGAGGTTTTGAGTAAGATTATGTCCTTTACAGAAATGGCAGTCAGATCAGCAACATTAGTAACTAGAGTTCAATTAAATTTCTAGGCAAGAGTAAAGCAGAAATGACAGCAGTTAAACTAGTGCCTAGTGGCAATTTTGGTAGTTCTGTCACTAGATCCATTTGATAGCTTAGTTTGGGGGAATTATTCATACGTGTTTACTTGAAATCTTTCTTCCTAGTTCTACCGCAGATTCTGTCAGCTACTGTGTATCTATTTAATGAATTCCTTTTCTTTTTTTGAGAGGGAGAAGGGTTGGGGGTGAGCAGAGGTGGAGGGAAAGAGAATCTTAAGCAGGCTCCATGACCAGCGCAGAGCTCAGCATGGGCTCAATCTCACAACCCTGAGATCATGACATGAGCTGAATTCAAGAGTTGGGAGCTTAGCCAAATGAGCCACCCAGGAGTGTCAATAAATAAATTCCTTTTCTAACTCAATCAGCCAGAGTTGGTTTATCTTACTAGAAACTAATAGCTATGACTGACAGAATATCTCGTTAACATTAATATTTTTAAATTATGATATATTATGGTATCTTAGAGTGTATATCCCAAAAGTAGACCTAAAGACAAGGATTTGAATAGAAGTTCTACATTTGTGAAGTGATCCCAGGAAACACTAGTTTAAGAGTGAGAAAGTAAAGGGAAGGGAAAGAAGCCAATAAGTATTGTATTATTGAGCAGATTATTGTTTTCAATAACTCTGGGAGAAAATGTAGAGCATACCTCAGAGTGATGTCTTCTCAGCTAAGGAAGATGAGAAGTCTTCCTGTAGCCAGTTAGCCTCCTCTGAGCATTGCAACTCTGAGGCAGGGACCCTGTGTGTAGCAGAGGCAGCCGAATCCCCCAGGGCACAGCACACCTGCATAGCAGTCCCCTGCCAGATGATCTAGTCCTTATTTAATCAGTATACCCAGATATTGACACCTAATCAACATATTCAAAGACTTACTTCTTCCTTCCTCCTATGAACTTCATCCTCAAGAACCTATCTGGACTCTGTAGTTGGAGGATGTATTAGTTTCCTCTTTCTGCTGTGACAAATTATCATACATTTCATAGCTTCAAACAACACAAATTTAGCCTCTTATAATTCTCAAAATTAGAAGTCCAAAATTAGTGTTACTGCACAGTTTCAAGGTGTCAGTAGTATTGGTTCTTATGGAGGATGGGAGGGGAGAATCTCTTTTCTTTACGTTTTCAGTTTCTAGCGGCCTCCTGTGATGTCTGATCTTATGTGTCAACCTGACTGGCCTATGAGATTCAAGGATAGCTCGTAAAACAGTATTTCTGAGTCTGTCTGTGAGGATGTTTCCTGAAGAAATTAACATTTGAGTCAGTAGACTGAGTAAAGAAAACTGCCCTCACCAATGTGGGTGGGCATCATGCAATCTATTGAGGGCACGAATAGAAAAAGGCAGACAAAGGGCAAATTTGCTCTCTGTGTTTAAGCTGGGACATCCATATTCTCCTGCCCATAGACATTAGTGCTCCTGGTTCTTGGACCTGAGGACTCAGCCTAGGACTCACACCAGTTGATTTCCCTGGTTTTCAGGCCTTCAGACTGGACTGGAACTATATCACTAGCTTTCTGTGTCGCCAGCTTACAAATAACAGATCATGGAACTTCTCAGACTCTAATTGCATAAACCACTCCTTTATAATAAATGTCTTCTTATTTATACATACATATGTATGCATGTATAAATATATATGTATGTATAGCCTATTTGTTCTGCTTCTCTGGAGAACCCTGGCTAGAACCTCTGTATCCCTTGACTTGTGGCCCTTTTCTCCCCTTTCAAAGTGCACTACTCCAGACTGTTTTTATCATCACATCACCTTTTCCTCCAAGTCAGGCTCTTCCTGGGTCCTCTTTTCAAGACTCTTGTGATGACACTGGGCCTACTCAAATGATCCAGGATAATCTCCTTATCTCGATATCAGTGACCTTATCACTTCTGTAAAATCCCTTTTGTCATATAAGGTAATATTCACAGCTTCTGTGGATTAGGATGTGAACATCTTTGTGTACCACAAATGGGATTCCTTGCTTAGCAGTAAAATATCTTCACTCAGAAGTCTTTCTTTGGTTTTGAAATGCATGTATTTGTTCTGAAATAGTGGGAAAGTCGGGCAGTTTATCTTTCAACTCACATTCTCATTGGCTGGAAGCTGCTTCAGAGCCATTAACTTCTTAATAATTTCTGACTTCCCCTATTCATCACCCATTAGCCAACAGAAAGTCCTAGGGTGAAGACTTGCAGGTATTTTTAGTAAGATGCTACTAGAATACACCGGGATGGTAACCTTTGACGGGACATGAGCATGGCATCAACAATGCACAATATTTATTGAAAGAAACCAAAATACATGAAAATTTGCCAAATTATACTAACTAAATATAGGGTAAACAAATTCAAGGTAATGAGCATGTGATAACTTGCACTTTCCCTTGAGGCCATGTTTAAAAGTTGACCCCATGAGTTGCATGTGTTTCTATAGTTCAAATATTTTCTACTGATAAGATGTAGGAAAAAGGGAATCCAAAATACATTTTATGGCAGACATTTGAGAGTTACGTGATAGGAAGGGGAAGGCAAATACTCATGAATTTTATGCCAACAGTTTAGTGTTCAGGGAGATATCATTGTCAGGAACTGGCGTCAATGAAGAAACTGGGAGATCAAGTCGTAGAGGGGATTTCAAAGAGAGTATTTAAACAGCCTTCTGTTAATTTTCTTGGATAGTTAGCTTTAGTCTCCTAGTCCCTCTTGGAAATTGAGCATCAAAAACAAGAATGGGGCTGCCTAGGTGGGTCAGTCAGTTGAGATTCAATTTTTGGTTTCAGCTCTGGTCATGATCTCATGGGTGGCAAGATCAAGCCCTGAGTTGGGCTCTGTGCTCAGCAGGGAGTCGGCTTGAAGATTCTCTCCCTCTGTCCCTCCCCCTGCTCCCTCTCTCTCTCTCTCTTAAATAAATAAATAAATCCTAAAAAAGAAACAAAACAAAGCAAAACAAAAAAGAATGAAAATAAATCTTACAGTGCAGAAATCTCTCATCAAATCCCACAGGAGATCAGACAAAATTTGTGTATGGTCAAAATTCTACTTTGAAATCTTTGTTTTAGCCATAGGTATAGAATTCAGAAATTAAAACATTCAAGAGTTTTCCAGTATGGAAGATATAAACAGATTTCTGAATGCCTTTTTCTTATAAGGGTGATCTTGCTAGTTTTTACATTTTTCTGTTGACCCTCAATTTTCTATTCAGTAGTACTTAAAGATACACATGTAATCATTCCTTACATTTGGTCCCATGAATAATGCATTTTGCTTCTTTGTCAGTATTCACAAAAGTATCCCCTTGTTATTTCCATAGGCTAAACCATAATACATTGAGTATCATAGGTTGAACGGTTTCACACTGAGTGTAGAGGGATGAGACAGAAAAAAGGACAGATTTAGATCCTTTCTCTCATGCCTACTGTGAAGAACCTATAAAGATCTCCCATGCAATGTAAGCTGTTGTTTTTCTCTCACACATTCTTCTAGCCAAGCAACCATATTTGAATTTCAGTTAATCAAATATCTCTATAATCATGTGACTTTGAATGTTAATCATGAAACTCAGCCTGGGGTAGATTTAATTTATTTAATTCCTGAAACTTATTCAATTTGGCAACCCTTCTTTTAATATAATATAATGCAAAATTACACATATGAAGCTGGATGCAGAGCCTCATAGGGATATCTTGGGTTTGAAGGACGCTGATGCATAATTTTCAGTAGCTTCGAGGTAAATTTGCCTTTGGGGTCCAAAATTTAATCACTTGACTTTGGGGAGGCGTGAAAGAGTTTTTGAGCAGGAAAATACGTGGATTCTAAAAATAATGTGGAAGTATTATGTCATACCAATTAGAGTAGAGAGAAGCTTAATGTAAGGAAACCTATGGCAATTCTATTGTAACAATCTAGGCACAAAAATGTTTTAGTCCTAACTGGGCTGATTACATTGGCATTGGAACTGAAAAGCCTTCTTCAGGGTTTGAAGATAGATTAGCCGAAGTAAGTGAAGGAAAAGTGAGAATTAAGAACAATTCTGAGGATCTGGTGTCTATAAGGATAGCGTATGGGAGAATACTGCTGCTAAGTGGAAGACAAAGAAAAGTCATAATGAGTGTCAAACTTATAATTCTGATTTTCAACATTTTACGATTAACTAGTTGTAGGCTGAAAGGAAATCCAGGTAAGAATAACAACTAGGAAGTAAGTTAAATCACAAGTTTGGTAGACAGTTTAGAATGTAAGACTGAGAAACACAGCTTTCTGTAAAATGAACATGGAATAAACAAAACACAGAGAGAGAAGGAAATTGGAATATCAGCCCTCACTCCCATTGTAATCTCACATAAGAAACTTGTAATTTCGCTCTAGCCAGCCAAAATATTCTGTCAGTGGGAGGTGTGAAGTAGGGCTATAGAGCGACTATAGCATAGATCAGAGTACGGGCTTCAGAGTCAGCATTTCTAGGCGAAAATTATCCGGGTAGTTTATGGCAAGTTATTTAGACTTTTTATGGCTCAGATTCCTCAACTGTAAAATGGGGATGTAAATAATCCCTTCCTCATATAGTATTGTGCATATTAATTCAGTTAATGCATTACATGCTTAGAATAGTACCTAACATATATACTAAGTCTTTGATAAATGTTAGCCTTTATAATAGAAATGTGTGGTTGGAAAGAGTCATTTTATTTCTAATAATAATTTCCATTTGCACCATTCTCTTTACTTCAGTAGTTTCCAGCCAATACAATGAGCAAAATTTTGGAGAATATATATGCACCGGTACTTCTTATGCTGTATCTTTCCTTATGTCTTCTTAAGACAATTTGTCATCTCTGAACTATTTTAATTTTGTTCTCCAAAATATTACTCAAGTCAGGATTTAAAGAAATTCTAGAATCTTCTTTGACTCTAGGACATGGTAATCTTCTCCGTTATGAATCTCAGAGAACTTGTTGTTACCTTACACTGTCTAAAATTGTTAGTGATTTTTTTTAAGTAATAAGATTGCAAGCAGCATGAAGACAGGGCCAAATCATATACTTCTCTCTTTCTCTTATAATGTCTGAACCCATTTATGTTGAAGAACAGGTGAAAAACTGAGTACATTAACTTATTAAAACCTGTCTTC